>NW_022630996.1:31094136-31133326 GCF_010015895.1 Lontra canadensis
TTTTAGTATTTTACTTGTTCCTTCATATACTCTTATCTGGACAAAATGACAAGGCGGAAAAATTCACCACAAAAAAAAGAACAAGAGGCAGTACCAAAGGCTAGGGACCTAATCAATACAGACATTGGTAATATGTCAGATCTAGAGTTCAGAATGACGATTCTCAAGGTTCTAGCTGGGCTCGAAAAAGGCATGGACGATATTAGAGAAACCCTCTCGGGAGATATAAAAGCCCTTTCTGGAGAAATAAAAGAACTAAAATCTAAGCAAGTTGAAATCAAAAAAGCTATTAATGAGGTGCAATCAAAAATGGAGGCTCTCACTGCTAGGATAAATGAGGCAGAAGAAAGAATTAGCGATATAGAAGACCAAATGACAGAGAATAAAGAAGCTGAGCAAAAGAGGGACAAACAGCTCCTGGACCACGAGGACAGAATTCGAGAGATAAGTGACACCATAAGACGAAACAACATTAGAATAATTGGGATTCCAGAAGAAGAAGAAAGAGAGAGGGGACCAGAAGGTATATTGGAGAGAATTATTGGAGAGAATTTCCCCAATATGGCAAAGGGAACAAGCATCAAAATCCAGGAGGTTCAGAGAACCCCCCTCAAAATCAATAAGAATAGGTCCACACCCCGTCACCTAATAGTCAAATTTACAAGTCTTAGTGACAAAGAGAAAATCCTGAAAGCAGCCTGGGAGAAGAAGTCTGTAACATACAATGGTAAAAATATTAGATTGGCAGCAGACTTATCCACAGAGACCTGCAGGCCAGAAAGAGCTGGCATGATATATTCAGAGCACTAAACGAGAAAAACATGCAGCCAAGAATACTATATCCAGCTAGGCTATCATTGAAAATAAAAGGAGAGATTAAAAGCTTCCAGGACAAACAAAAACTGAAAGAATTTGCAAACACCAAACCAGCTCTACAGGAAATATTGAAAGGGGTCCTCTAAGCAAAGAGAGAGCCTAAAAGTAGTAGATCAGAAAGGAACAGAAACAATATACAATAACAGTCACCTTACAGGCAATACAATGGCACTAAATTCATATCTCTCAATAGTTACCCTGAATGTTAATGGGCTAAATGCCCCAATCAAAAGACACAGGGTATCAGAATGGATAAAAAAACAAAACCCATCTATATGTTGCCTACAAGAAACTCATTTGAAACCCGAAGACACCTTCAGATTTAAAGTGAGGGGGAGGAAAAGAATTTACCATGCTAATGGACATCAGAAGAAAGCAGGAGTGGCAATCCTTATATCAGATCAATTAGATTTTAAGCCAAAGACTATAATAAGAGATGAGGAAGGACACTATATCATACTCAAAGGATCTGTCCAACAAGAAGATCTAACAGTTGTCAATATCTATGCCCCTAACGTGGGAGCAGCCAACTATATAAACCAATTAATAACAAAATCAAAGAAACACATCAACAATAATACAATAATAGTAGGGGACTTTAACACTCCCCTCCCTGAAATGGACAGATCATCCAAGCAAAAGATCAACAAGGAAATAAAGGCCTTAAATGACACACTGGACCAGATGGACATCACAGATATATTCAGAACATTTCATCCCAAAGCAACAGAATACACATTCTTCTCTAGTGCACATGGAACATTCTCCAGAATAGATCACATCCTTGGTTCTAAATCAGGTCTTAACTGTTATCAAAAAATTGGGATCATTCCCTGCATATTTTCAGACCACAATGCTCTGAAGCTAGAACTCAATCGCAAGAGGAAATTTGGAAAGAACCCAAATACATGGCGACTAAACAGCATCCTTCTAAAGAATGAATGGGTCAACCAGGAAATTAAAGAAGAATTGAAAAAATTAATGGAAACAAATGATAATGAAAATACAACAGTTCAAAATCTGTGGGACACAACAAAGGCAGTCCTGAGAGGAAAATATATAGCGGTACAAGCCTTTCTCAAGAAACAAGAAAGGTCTCAGGCACACAACCTAACCCTACACCTAAAGGAGCTGGAGAAAGAACAAGAAAGAAACCCTAAACCCAGCAGGAGAAGAGAAATCATAAAGATCAAAGCAGAAATCAATGAAATAGAATCCAAAAAAACAATAGAACAAATCAACGAAACTAGGAGCTGGTTCTTTGAAAGAATTAATAAGATTGATAAGCCCCTGGCCAGACTTATCAAAAAGAAAAGAGAAAGGACCCAAATAAATAAAATCATGAATGAAAGAGGAGAGATCACAACTAACACCAAAGAAATACAGACAATTATAAGAACATATTATGAGCAACTCTATGCCAACAAATTTGACAATATGGAAGAAATGGATGCATTCCTAGAGACATATAAACTACCACAACTGAACCAGGAAGAAAGAGAAAGCCTGAACAGACCCATAACCAGTAAGGAGATTGAAACAGTCATCAAAAATCTCCAAACAAACAAAAGCCCAGGGCCAGATGGCTTCCCAGGGGAATTCTACCAAACATTTAAAGAAGAACTAATTCCTATTCTCCTGAAACTGTTCCAAAAAATAGAAATGGAAGGAAAACTTCCAAACTCATTTTATGAGGCCAGCATCACCTTGATCCCCAAACCAGACAAGGATCCCATCAAAAAAGAGAACTACAGACCAATATTCTTGATGAACACAGATGCAGAAATTCTCACCAAAATACTAGCCAATAGGATTCAACAGTACATTAAAAAGATTATTCACCACGACCAAGTGGGATTTATTCCAGGGCTGCAAGGTTGGTTCAACATCCGCAAATCAATCAATGTGATACAACACATTAATAAAAGAAAGAACAAGAACCATATGATACTCTCCATAGATGCTGAAAAAGCATTTGACAAAGTACAGCATCCCTTCCTGATCAAAACTCTTCAAAGTGTAGGGATAGAGGGCACATACCTCAATATTATCAAAGCCATCTATGAAAAACCCATCGCAAATATCATTCTCAGTGGAGAAAAACTGAAAGCTTTTCCGCTAAGGTCAGGAACACGGCAGGGATGTCCGTTATCACCACTGCTATTCAACATAGTACTAGAAGTCCTAGCCTCAGCAGTCAGACAACAAAAAGAAATTAAAGGCATCCAAATCAGCAAAGAAGAAGTCAAACTATCACTCTTCCCAGATGATATGATACTATATGTGGAAAACCCAAAAGACTCCACTCCAAAACTGCTAGAACTTGTACAGGAATTCAGTAAAGTGTCAGGATATAAAATCAATGCACAGAAATTAGTCGCATTTCTCTACACCAACAACAAGACAGAAGAAAGAGAAATTAAGGAGTCCATCCCATTTACAATTGCGCCCAAAACTATAAGAGACCTAGGAATAAACCTAACCAAAGAGACTAAGAATCTATACACAGAAAACTATAAAGTACTCATGAAAGAAATTGAGGAAGACACAAAGAAATGGAAAAATGTTCCATGCTCCTGGATTGGAAGAATAAATATTGTGAAAATGTCTATGCTACCTAAAGCAATCTACACATTTAATGCAATTCCTATCAAAGTACCATCCATTTTTTTCAAAGAAATGGAACAAATAATCCTAAAATTTATATGGAACCAGAAAAGACCACGAATAGCAAAAGGAATATTGAAAAAGAAAGCCAAAGTTGGTGGCATCACAATTCCGGACTTCAAGCTCTATTACAAAGCTGTCATCATCAAGACAGCATGGTACTGGCACAAAAACAGACACATAGATCAATGGAACAGAATAGAGAGCCCAGAAATAGACCCTCAACTCTATGGTCAACTAATCTTCGACAAAGCAGGAAAGAATGTCCGATGGAAAAAAGACAGCCTCTTCAATAAATGGTGTTGGGAAAATTGGATAGCCACATGCAGAAAAATGAAATTGGATCATTTCCTTACACCACACACGAAAATAGACTCAAAATGGATGAAGGACCTCAATGTGAGAAAGGAATCCATCAACATCCTTGAGGAGAACACAGGCAGCAACCTCTTTGACCTCAGCCGCAGCAACATCTTCCTAGGAACATCACCAAAGGCAAGGGAAGCAAGGGCAAAAATGAACTATTGGGATTTTATCAAGATCAAAAGCTTTTGCACAGCAAAGGAAACAGTTCACAAAACCAAAAGACAACTGACAGAATGGGAGAAGATATTTGCAAACGATATATCAGATAAAGGGCTAGTGTCCAGAATCTATAAAGAACTTAGCAAACTCAACACCCAAAGAACAAATAATCCAATCAAGAAATGGGCAGAAGACATGAACAGACATTTCTGCAAAGAAGACATCCAGATGGCCAACAGACACATGAAAAAGTGCTCCATATCACTCGGCATCAGGGAAATACAAATCAAAACCACAATGAGATACCACCTCACACCAGTCAGAATGGCTAAAATTAACAAGTCAGGAAATGACAGATGCTGGCGAGGATGCGGAGAAAGGGGAACCCTCCTACACTGTTGGTGGGAATGCAAGCTGGTGCAACCACTCTGGAAAACAGCATGGAGGTTCCTCAAAATGTTGAAAATAGAACTATCCTATGACCCAGCAATTGCACTGCTGGGTATTTACCCTAAAGATACAAACGTAGTGATCCGAAGGGGCACGTGCACCCGAATGTTTATAGCAGCAATGTCTACAGTAGCCAAACTATGGAAAGAACCTAGATGTCCATCAACAGACGAATGGCTAAAGAAGAAGTGGTATATATACACAATGGAATACTATGCAGCCATCAAAAGAAATGAAATCTTGCCATTTGCGATGATGTGGATGGAACTAGAGGGTATCATGCTTAGCGAAATAAGTCAATCGGAGAAAGACAATTATCATATGATCTCCCTGATATGAGGGAGAGGAGATGCAACATGGGGGGTTTAGGGGGTAGAAGAAGAGTAAATGAAGCAAGATGGGATTGGGAGGGAGATAAACCATAAGTGACTCTTAATCTCACAAAACAAACAGGGTTGCTGGGGGGAGGGGGGTTGGGGGGGTGGGGTTATGGACATTGGGGAGGGTATGTGCTATGGTGAGTGCTGTGAAGTGTGTAAACCTGGCGATTCACAGACCTGTACCCCTGGGGGGAAAAATATATATATATGTTTACAAAAAATAAAATTTTAAAAAAAAACTCTCCCCTTGTGCTCTGAGCTCAGGCCTCCTGGAGGCAGGACGCCTGCCATGGGAAGAAGGTATTTGTTCTCCTATCTCTTTCCCTGCTTGGCCTTCAGCTCCTCAATCCTGTTTGCTAACATCAGATTCTGACTCCTCTGGGTCTGAATGGATGGAAAGGGAGTGGGAAGAGATAGGGACTTTCTTCCTTAAATACTAAAGTATTGATCTAGTATGTGGGATGTTCTAGCCTTTTTTTTTTTTTTTTACTTTGATGCTTGAACATTTTTCATTGATCATATTTATCTGCAACAAAGTAGGTACATATGTTGATTTTTAAAAAATTTTTGAGGGTTTCCTGGGTGGCTCAGTCGGTTAAGTATCTGCCTTCGGCTCAGGTTATGATCCCAGGGTCCTGGGATGGAGCCCCGCATCGGGCTCCCTGCTCAGCCGGGAATCTGTTTCTCCCTCTCTCTGAAACTGCCCTGCTTATACTCTTTCTGTGTCTGTGTCTCTTTCTGTCAAATACATAAAAAATAAAATAAAATCTTAAATAATTTTTGAGTATAGTTGACACACAATGTTATATTGGTTTCAGGTGTACAACATAGTGATTTGACATGTTTACACATTATACTCTGCTCACCACAAATGTAGCTTCCATCTGTCAGTATACAATGTTATTACAACAACACTGACTGTATCTCTTATGCTGTGTCTGTTATTCCCATGACTTGGGAGATTGTATTTCTCGCTCCCTTTCACCTATTTTTCTCATCCTTCCACCCCCCTCTACCCTGGCAAACATCACTTCTCTGTGTTGATAGGTCTGATTCTGCTTTTTGTTTATTTGTTTAGTTTTTTTTTTCTAAATATAAATGAGATCTATGGTATTTGTCCTCAGCCTGACTTACTTCACTTAGCGTAGTAACCTCTAGATCCTCACATGTTATTACAAATGGCATGATCACATCCTTTTTTATGTCTACTTAATAGTTCATTGTGTGTGTGTGTGTGTGTGTGTGTGTGTGTAGATACACGCACATACTACATTTCCTTATACATTCATCTATCTATGAACATTTAGGTCGCTTCCATATCTTGGCTTTTGGAAGCAATATTGCTATAAACATAGGGGTATATGTATCTTTTCAAGTTAATGTTTTCATTTTCTTTGCATACATATCCAGTAGTGGAATTACTGGATCATATGGTATTTTTATTTTTAATATTTTGAAGCACCTCTCTTGTTTTTATCCGTACTGGCTATACCAATTTACATTCTCACAAACAGTACCAGAAGGTTCCCTTTTTTCCACATCTTTGCCAACACTTGTTTCTTGTCTTTTTGATGTTAGCCATCCTGACAGATATAAGGTAATCTTTCATTGTGGTTTTGATTTGCATTTCCCCAGTGACTAGTGTTGAGCACCTTTTCGTGTGTCTATTGGCCATCTTTGGAAAAATGTCTGTTCAGTTCCTCTACCCCTTTTTAAATCATATTGTTTGGTTTTCTTTGGTGTTGAGGTATATGTATAAGTTCTTTTTATATTTTGGATATTATCCTTATTGGATATGTCATTTTCAAGTATCTTCTTCTACTCAGTAGGTTGTCTTTTGTTTTGTTGATGGTTTCCTTTCCTGTGCAAAAACTTTTTGTTTTGATGTAGTTCCAATAGTTTATTTTTGTTTTGTTTTCCTTTGCCTTAGGAGACTTACCTAGACAAATATTGCTACAACCAATGTCAGAGAAATTACTACCTTTGTTTTCCTAGGACTTTTATGGTTTCAGGTCTTTAGTCCAGCTTGAGTTTATTTTTGTGTATGGTGTTACAAAGTGGTCCAGTTTCATTCTTTGGCATATAGCTGTCCCATTTTCAAAGCACCACTTATTGAAGAGACTGTCTTTTCTCATTGTATATTCTTGCCTTCTTTGTCATGATTGACTATATAAAATTTTAAATGTTTTCATTGGTTATTTGTAGACTCTCCTCTGTGTGTTTTTGTTTTGTTTTGTTTTTGAAGATAGAGAGCTCATGTGCATGTGAGCAGTGTGTGTGTGTGTGTGTGTGTGTGTGTGTGTGTCGCATGGGGGTGGGGGGCATGATGCAGAGGGAGAGAGAGAATCCCAAGCAGGCTCTGTGCCCAGTGTGGACCCCAATGCAGGGCTTGATCTCACAACCCCCAGATGAGGACCTGAGCCAAAAATCAGGAGTTCAATGCTTAACCAAATGAATCACCCAGGCACACCCCCGCAGTTGTTTTAATAGGGCCAAGCATCCCTTTTCTGGCTAATAACACAGATGGTCTCTAGTTTTTGAGATCTGTTGACCTTATCTAGGTGGTCTTTTTGGATATAACTGTAGGTGACCTCATTCTGATTCCATCTTACAAAATGCCCATATCTGATCCACAGAAAACAGACATATTGTGAACCCCAATATATTCTAAGAATTAGGTGATTCCCAATATAGAAATCTCCCCTTAGTTCCACCATAAATGGAACTAACCAATAACTCAGCATTTAGGTTTCTCATGGATAAATCAGACACTGGTCCCCATGCGCATCAAATTGCAGGGGACACATATTAAAGTCTCCAAAAGGTCCTGTCAAAGTCTTTCTCCCCCAGAAAATATCTCCCATCCTTTAGATTTTTAATTCACAGCTTATCAGTCCAAATAAATTCTTTCCCCTAATTTCTGAATTCAGAACATTGGTGTAGATGTGGCATTTAAGAATTGTGTAACTGGTACTCAGAATCCTGCTTTGGAAATTCAGCTTATGGTCAACACCTCCTTTGGAATGTGATAATTATTGTCTTGGTGCTTCAGCTGGGACTTCCATTTTAATATTTTACTATGTATGTAATAATTCCAGATAAAATGGATTTCCATGCTTTGCATGCTTTGTATCACTTTCTTCTCCTTTGATCTCTCCTATTAGAACTGAAATGGAGACCTATGGTGGGAGGAAAAAAGGAGTGCTGTGTATCTCACATATCTACTCAGAAAACATGTTCAAGGAGCCCACTGAATCAAAACGGCATAATCATTTATCTCCTAACATCATGCTGTGTTATTATTCCCTCTGCTTGGGTTGGCCTGTTAACATTCCCCTTTCATGAATTTCCATATGGGGGACAGTTTGACGAAATAATTGTGTGCAGACTCTAGGGCTGGACCATCTCAATCAAATCTAAGCTCCATGGCTTTTTTTAGTTGTGTGTCATTTGGCAAGTCATTTAATCATTATAAACCTCAGTTTTCTCATGTGTAGAATGGGGATAATAGTACTTGCTTGCAGAGTTACGGTGAAATTAAATGAATTAACATATGGGTGGCTCTTAGAACAATGCATGCCGTATAGCAAGCGCTATGTGAGCAGCAGCAGGATTTGTAATTGTCATTATTATTACTACTATTTATCCCTTAAGGTTCAGATTAATATCACCTCTTTATGAAGTCTTTTGGAACTGGGAGTTACACAGATTGTCCCAGTCAGAATAAGCTTGCCTTTAATCTGTTGTCTTAAAACACTTTCTTTTTCTTTCTTTTTTTTTTTTAAGCTTTTATATATTTATTTGAGAGAAAGACACAGTGAGAGAGAGAGAACACAAGCAGGGGGAGTAGGAGAGGGAGAAGCAGGCTTCCCACTGAGCAGGGAGCCCAATGGACCCTGGGATCATGACCTGAGCCAAGGCCAACGCTTAACAAATGAGCCACCCAGGCGCCCCTTAAAACAATTTCTTTGCTTTACTACCACCCTGGTCACAGGGTAACAAGGTCAATGTTAGCCTGTTACCTTTGCCACTTGACAGTGATTGTTTCAAGGTCATGGTATTGGTGGGCACAGTGCTCAAGTATAGTAACCATGGTCAGTGAACATTAGTTTCTTTCTCCTCTCATTTTTGTTGAATGGTTAAATCTAACTCTTAATATCTAAGTCAATTTATGATATTTAAGAATATTATAAAGTAAGAATATTATTTTAAAAAGTAGTGTGTAGAAGGCAAATACCATGGAAATTAAAACTATTTTATAATTATTAATAAAGTCTGCCATACC
Organism: Lontra canadensis; assembly: GCF_010015895.1. Classification (NCBI taxonomy): domain Eukaryota; kingdom Metazoa; phylum Chordata; class Mammalia; order Carnivora; family Mustelidae; genus Lontra; species Lontra canadensis. The sequence continues at coordinate 31,103,320 of NW_022630996.1, forward strand.
TTTGCAATTGATACTGGATCAAGAAAACATTTTTGTTTTGTACTTAAAGTAGCAAAAGCCAAAATTTAACAAAATACTGACTTCTTAAAAGAAATAGAATAGCAAAATATTTAGAACAAGAATTTCTTTAATAACCGAGTTATATATTAGTGAAAAATGAATCTGGATTCAGTAGTTTATACATATTGTCATTTCTTTCTGGTTTAATAGAGATGGACAAGTCTGATATGCGTCTGAAATGCTTTTGTGGCAATAGTGATAAGGTGAGCTTTGGCACAATCAGTGTACCTTCCAGAGCAAAGACTTTGAAAACACCACAACTAGTTATAACAAATGTGTTGTTTAGACAGGTTCTGCCTCATTTTATCTGTCTACCCCAGGGGACTTGGAGCTTTACTATTCTCATATTCCCTCAGTCTCAGACCTGTCATGCAGTATAATGGTGTAGTTAAATGAATTGTACTTGGAAATGCTTTCACTTTAGTGAAGGTCGTGAAGGTTTTAACATCTCACAGCCAAGTCTTGATAAGCCACTCACAGGTATATGATGCCCTTAATGTTAATGATTTCTTGAGTGAAGAGGAGAGGTCAGGTGATTCTTGATGGTAAGAAGCTTCGTTTAATTCTTGTGAATTTTGATAGTTATTTCAAAACAAAAGCTCGGAAGGCTAAGAACCATATTTATGAAAACATATTTACAAAACTATTAGGATGATTGGAATGCCTTTTTTTTTTTCTCTCTTCTCTGCATCTAATTTTTAAAACACCTCTTTTCTGATGCAGAAAGAGGCTAGGACATTTTCCCTGATAGTTAGCAACCTTAAAGAACCACCTACCCAGCATTCCACAGGAACCTGTAGTGTTACTCTCAACAGTGTATCTGATTATTGCTTTCCTACACTAAAGCAAATAGACACTTTGGTTCCAGACTGTTCCTCAGTGAAGCACAGTGACAGTTCTCAATAGGGATACTTTACAAAAGATGTCATTGAAGGGATCCAGTTTGGAAGTTAGAGCATTTACTCTGACCACTAGTGTTTTCCCCATCTAAGCTCAGGTTGCTAAGAGTTGGATATGGGGCAAGATCTCACTAAGAGTTCTTCACTCTGCTGAAGCATAATTCTATTTCCTATGGCAAATCACAAGCCCTAAATTTCAAACCAAATAAATGGTGATCTTTTGAAATCTATTTTACAGTTATTAATAGATCTGACAATATTATCCATGCTAAAATATTAAATTTTATATTTTATATCCATATTAAAATATGAAGTGATATTTTGATATCATTACACTTCATTTTAAATATCCTGAGTGTTCTACAATATTTTGAGGATTGGTTGATAAGAATTAGGTAAGGAATAGAAAATAACTAGAAAAGATTTTAGTCAAAGTAAGATCTCAAGATTTAGCATAAACACTTGAGTAACTATTATTATTCATATAAATTATTTATAAGCCCCTTTCAGCATTTGCAAATGTGTCTGCCAAATATTTTCTAAGTAGTGTTTCTCTCTTAAATTCCTTGTTACTAATCCAAGATATCTGTTCTTACGGATGGGAATATTTGAGATCATAGCTGAAGGTTACATAGGATATCTCTATAATTACTTCTGTTTTCTAACTCGTTTGTCTTTATGACCATAACCAGAGGCTATAGAATAAAGGTTCCAGTAAGTATCTCTCAATACTGTGGGAGTTGTAATTTTTTTATAAAAACATTTTATTAAAACACATCACCAGACAAATACACTGTCTTTCCCCATCAGTGGCTTTTTAGAACTGCTTCAATTGTTAATCAGCAAATATTCATTAACAGGATTAAAAAAAAAATAACACTCAAGAGTGAATCACTTTCAGTTACCTTTTATTCCTTTTGGTCAGTGAAAATGATATTGATCTCAAAAACTTAAAAACCAGACACTCACACCCACATGGATTTAAATTTGAATAGGATTGTCCTGTGGCAGCTGCATTGCAACTATAGGAACAAATGCTTAGGTCAGGGCTTTGTATCAGACTGGTGGTTACATTAGCCGGTGTGACAGTGACGTGTAGCCATCATCTTTGCTTGGAGGAGAATGTTTACACACATACATAATTTCTGCCCTTATCTGTGAATTACATCAGGGTCCTTACTCTAATATCATTTGACATTCCCATTTATGGTCCAGTGACCAAGGTTTCAGACTATTGTGTATTGGCCATTTTATTATCTTTTTTATTGACAAAAGACCATTTTTAAACTTAGAGTTGGTGTATCTGTTTTAGAAAATGCAATGCAATATCCTAGGTACAAGGGAGACTTGATTAAGACACAGAGCTGGAGAGAGCTTTGATGAGTTTGTCATGGCTGCCTGCTCCCTAGACCATTTTTTCCCATCCCAGTTATATGAAACTCCAGAGTTTTGTGGCCTTAGAAGCATGATAATAAAGAATGAAGAACTTTCGTTTTCAGAAACTTGCTTTGCTCACACATTCCTCTGCTTCGCAACACCACCCTATACTCCTAGCATTTATCTTCAAACCATCCTAGTTGGTAATTCATAGGAAAAGTTGGCTGAGTTAGGATCTCCCCTCTTGTCATTCTCAGACAGGCTTAGAAGACAGGCATTGATTTCCTGCCAGAAAGAATGATAAATGTTTTAAGTTTGCCTTTTAAACTCTTAACATTTTCCATAGAAACAAAAGTTTGACTAGATTTTCATGTTGATCATGAAGTATGACATCTATTTTCCAAACAAACAAAAATAGATCCAACTATGTGTAGAGGATGGATTATATGACTTCTTAGTTTTCATTTTTTTAAAGATTTTATTTATTTATTTTAGAAATAGAGCATGAGGGTGGTGGGAGGAAGGGAGAGGGAAAGAGAGAATCTCAAGCAGTCTCTATGCTGAGCACCAAACCTGACATGGGGCTGGATCTCATGACCCTGAGATCATGACCTGAGCTGAAATCAAGAGTTGGACGTTTAACTGATGGAGGCACCTAGGCGCCCCCTTAGTTTTCACCTTGTAGAGAAAATATTCATGTGAATTGAATAAATTGGTTTTAAAGTCAGCAAGATCTGTTGGGATTCTGGTTTTAACACTTATTACCTATATGACTTCTGTCAAGTTCCTAACCTTCTTGCACCTAGTTTCTCATTTTTCAAAACAGGTGATACACATTTTTTTTTTAAGGGTTTTTTTTATTTATTTATTTGACAGACAGAGATTACAAGTAGGCAGAGAGGCAGGCAGAGAGAGAGGAGGAAGCAGGCTCCCTGCTGAGCAGAGAGCCCGATGCGGGGCTCGATCCCAGGACTCTGAGATCATGACCCGGGCGGAAGGCAGAGGCTTTAACCCACTGAGCCACCCAGCAGCCCCAGGTGATACACATCTTAATGACTTATTTTTGAGAATTAGATAAGACCATGAACATGAAGTGCTTATTAGGGACCCGGCACATAATGGGTAGTAAATAAGTATTATTTATAAATAAGTATTAGCTACTTAAATCCTACTATTACTGATATAATTCCTAATGTTGCTCCTACTGCTGTAGTTGTAATTAATACTTGTTATTAGTCCACTCCACTATTCAAAACCCTTCAGATGAGATTGGATACATTCAGGGTGGTATGGCTGTAGACTTCCAAACCGTTCAGACCTTCCACTGCTCCAGCCCAACCCTATTCTCCTTACTTGAATATTGCCCTTACCAATTTTTTTCCAAATATTATAAAATGTGTTTGTATTTATGTTCATCCTGGAATTTTCTCCTGTTTCTCACCTATTAAAATCTTACTTATCTTGAAAGTGCCTGCTCAAATGTGTTTTCTCACTAAATCTTTATCAGTGTACCCAGTTAAAATCAATCCTTGACATAGCTGTGCTCTCAAATCCCAAATAAAAAAGGTTTTCACCTTTATTATAAAACTTTAATTCATTCTTATCTTATGGCTGTCTACAACTCTCTCCTTGTATTGTAAGGTATTTGAAATACTTTCTTGCTTATCTTTATCTTCTCTTACTACATACAATCTTCACCAATGAGCACAACAAGTCTTTTCTACGTGGTCACAATTCAGTCAATATTTGTTGAATTAAATTGTTATACAGAATTCTCTAGTTCTTTGCTAATAAAATGAAAGTTGATAACTTTCATTTTATTAGCAAAGATAGATAACTTTGCTAATAGATAGATAGCAAAGATAGATAACCATAGATAACTCTGATCATATGAGACACTGAAGTGTTCTCTAAATCATCAAATCACATTCAACATGTTTTTGTATTGTTTTTGTCATATTCTGTTCTTTCACTAGTTGGTCATTCATAGATGGTATATATGTTGGCTAGGGCTGCCTTAACAAAACACCACAGACTAGGTGCCTTAAACAGAAATTTATTTTCTCCTGCTTCAGGAGGCTAGAAGTATAAGTAAAGGTGCCAGCAGGGTTGGTTTCCTCTGAAGCATATCTCCTTGGCTTGCCAATGGCTGCCCTCTTGCTGCTTCATCACATGCTTGTCCATCTGTGCCTGTGTACCCCTGGTGTCTGTCTGTCCTAGTGTCCTTCTTTTAGAAGGACACTGGTCAGGTTGGATTGGGGCCCATCCTAAGAGCCTTATTTTAAGTTAATCACCTCTGTAAAGCCCCTGTATGCAAATACAGTCATATTCTGAGGTACCAAGTGTTAGTACTTCAACATAGGAATTTTGAGGAAACATAGTTTATTCCATAACAAATGACAACTCATTTTTAACCAGGACCTTTGAATATAATGAGAACCTCATTTCCTGATAATTAGTCTCCCTTAAAATAATATAATATTTGGGGGGCGCCTGGGTGGCTCAGTGGGTTAAAGCCTCTGCCTTCGGCTCAGGTCATGATCTCAGGGTGCTGGGATCGAGCCCCCCATCGGGCTCTCTGCTAAGGGGGAGCTGCTTCCTCCTCTCTCTCTGCCTGCCTCTCTGCCTACTTGTGATCTCTGTCTGTCAAATAAATAAATAAAATCTTTAAAATATATATATAATATTTGGTCCTATAATTCCTCACAAATGAAATCTTCAAGTCATAGAAGAGAATACCTGTAGAGTACTTGTGTTGCTTATTAGTGAGCAAAATCCCCTTGTATTCTTTATTTCCTATTACTTCTTAAGGTTTTTATTGTGGATATTTTCATTGGATAAACTATTTGCAATAATCAGTAATATTACCAGTAACAATAATATTAAAAATGGCTGGCCTTAACTTCGTATCTGCCAGATACTACTGAAGCACTTCACAATGCATAATTTCATTTAGTCAGCATAACCACTCTAAAAAATCTGAGACTAAGGGAGGTGTTAAGTTTCCCAAGGTCAAACACATAGAAAGGGATGCTGTCTGTTCCTTTCAGCTTATCTCTGGTATGGGTCCAAGTCTGTCTGATGCTCAAACCCATGCGGTTGACCAATATATTGTGCTGCCACTCAGTAAGGACACTAGAAATAGGATGGGCATAGGGTGGTGATTCCTCTGGAAGAGAAGTAAGAGAATGCTTCCTGAAGCTGACCTGTTATAACAAATGCTACTTTTGCATGTTGCATGTTGCATATTAATCCTAATGGTGCCTAGGGGCCAGAGGCCATTGAGAAAAAGAAGAAGGGCTAAACCCTCCCAAAGCATCACTTGGTTCTACAGTTGCTAACAGTCCGCAATCAAAAAGGGAAAGAAGTCTGTGTTCCAACATATCTGTGAATGAAAAGTCACTTTTGAATTCCACCTATTCTGGAAAAGCAGAGTGGCAAGAATTCAAAAATATTTCTTTGCTGTTTTAAAGTAGTAGTCATAGCCACTAAGTGAAGTGCATTTAAAAGGTTTCAGAAATATTCAGCACAAATATTACATACCCAAGAGTCATATTCCAGTGAATATAAGACAGTTCACATAAGAACAGATGGGCCACAGGCTCAGCTCCACACTGTGGTTGCAGCCAGTATCATAATCTCAACCAATACTAATAGGGCAAAGACCACATTACATCTTATGTTTCAAAATTTCAGTTGCTGTAGTACATGTGCATAAATAATTCTGGGGCTTTACCGAATTATTTTAAAATAATAACACTGACATAGCCATTTTTACTTGGAAAACCTCAAAGATTCCTGACAACATTCCCATATAGTGGTGAACTGTTCCATTATTGTTCATTTTCTTGGTTTAACTCATCCCTCCAGTCCTCTTTTACTTCTTTTACTGTTTAAACAGCCTTGAGGAAGAATGATTACCTTCTACATAAATGTTTTGTTAGAATAATTATCAGACCCAACTGGGGCTCTAACTCTATCCTTAGCTGACTTTTTTTTTTTTTTTTTTAAGATTTTATTTATTTATGAGAAAGAAAGAGAGAACATGAGCAGGGGGTGTGGGTTGGGGCAGAACAAGGGGGAGAAGCAGACTCCCCACTGAGCAGGGGGCCCAATATGGGCTCCATCCAGGACTCCAGGATCATGACCTGAGCCAAAGGCACTTAACTGACTGAGCCACCCAGGTGCCCCCTTAGCTGACTTGCTAGAATAAAATAGAGTGTATGTTTATTTCACCATCCTGCTGAGAGGCACATCTAATTCCAAGTGGGTATCTCTCAAAATTTTATTGTTTATAATCTCTTGCTTTTGAGTTCTTATTAATGGTCCTTTGCTATGATACCCCTATGAATTTCATCCAATAACAATGACCTGCTCATGTCCCTCTCAGCTAATTTCCCAGACATCATGAGATTTCCAGGATTTTAGATGGAGTGCATCTGGTCATCCAAAATTGTGATTTTTAGACTTCAAACACTGAGATATAAAATAACTCTTGAGTTTTACAGCTGTCAGAAGTGAGAACATATTGAATCGGTTTAAGCCAAAAATATTTCATCTCCAATTTGATTTACTGGATATTTTGGCTAGAAGTACAGAAATGCCATAAATAGTGATTTACAGTGTAACTACATAAAAGAGTGTCATAATTCAGAACTATAGGATAGAGCATGTGATGAACTCTTGTTATTGTAATATGGCCAAATTAACAGCTTCTTCTCATTTAAAGCTGTTTGTTTTCTATGAAGATCACAGACGAAGGTCATTTGATAATGCAGATGACATTCTGCTTGTTTGATCATTCCTTCCAAGATGTTCAAGCAGAATAAAGCATTTCATATCCTACTGACACACAGGCAAGGCTATACTTACAAGCATCCCAGACTTAAATGAATTTCCTGTTAGTTTGTGCTGTTGCCAAACAGAAAAATATTAGAATATATTTTTAGAAGTTAATTTTTGTATGTAAATGATGGGTTGAATTGCTTCTTTCCCCCAGAGCACTATTACTTCATTCGTAAAAACTCTACAGTTTTTTTTTTTATGCTGAATTGTTTAAAACCTCTACAGTTTTAAATTACCTATGTTTTTAAATTTCCTGATTAAATTTCCTCTAATACTTGGTTTTGTTATATGAATAATTAAAACTAGTGGAAGTAAGCCTTACTGCTTATCACCTTGAAATACTCATTCCTGAAGTTAGGGGTCTCCAAATATCACCTCCATGTTCACCAACTTCTGTGTTGACTCATCAGCGGATCATAGGCCCATGTCAGATGGCACATAAGAGTTGTAGACTATTTCTTCATTCCTGTCCTTGCTCTTTTCCCCCATGTCCAGTCCAATGTTTGCCTGTGTTCAGATCCTAATATCTTTTTTTTTGGACCTCTCATTCTTAACTGTCTGACCTATGTCATTAGTCTTTTGATTTTCTCGATTTTGTCCTTCAGTGGTTCCTAAGGCAGAGTTTTCCTAAATCAGTGTGTTCTGGTGTACAGGAAGTGAATGGATCGGAATGGGTAAGAGGTGTGTCTGGGATGTTTATCAAACAGTAGGTGACCCCTTGATCCAGTCATCGAGAGCTGCAGGCAGCCTCATTTCTTTATTCCTGCATGCCACATTTTTAATGTGTGCCCTGACTGCCTTAGTGTTTTTACACCTGTCCTCTTGTTCTTGCTGCCTCTGGCATTTTCATGTAAACATCTGAGCTGATCTAATGTCTGCACTGGACAATTCCATTTAGGTATGGAAGCATACCCAGATAAATCTGCCTTGTATTTTGGGCCCCTTCTCTCCCAGCCTGATGGAGGGATTCAGGACCAAAATCTCGTAGCTCTGAGGCTCCCGCACTCTCTCACTCCCTCTACTCCCCTTCACACTCTGGAAGCACTTGAGTCCCTGCGGCCCTTCTCTTGTAAACTTAAAATATTACCACTCTCATCCCTTTCCAAATAGTCTAACTTCCAGGTGCATCGGTTTTAGCAGTGTCACCTCCCTGGTTCCTACCCATTCTGTCCTACTTCTCTGTCAACTTCTAGCTTTGAATTAAGCCTGCCATCCACTTTTTGGTTCTCATATCAGGGCTGCTGAGTGCCACTACAGAAAATTAAACCACTGAGGAAAATTGGTACAACTAACCAAAATCTGTCGTCTCCTCTTCATTTGGACAGGGCCAGCTGTTTCCATGTATCCCTATTTAATTCCCTAATCTAGTACCAGAGTTTAACCCAAATATCCTCCACTCTTTTCACAATCCCTACTTTACCCCTAACCCTTCTAAAATGATGGAATCAATGCTATTTCACTGAGAAATTGAAAGCATAAAAGCCCTCAGACTTCCTATTTCTATGCTAATGATCATGCCTGCATTTACTCTTCTTACCTATTTATGTAGGCATAGAGGTAAGAGGTCCAGATCACCACCATATATTAGAAACCTCAGTGTTATTCTTGACTCTTCTGCTCACTCCCTACATTTACTCCTTCTGTATATAGAGAGGACTTTGCTCTGGTCTTCGACTGATTTCTCCTTCTCTGATCTAGAACTCATTCCCTTGTCCTAGGCACCATTCTTTATCAATCTCTACCCTCCCCCTCCCCCACCCTTTTTTGGCCTTTTCAATTTCTTCTGCCTTTTGGCTTTTTCCCTAGCACATAAACCTGCTCAGATCTCTCCCAATTTATGAAAAATATCTCAGTAATATTTCCTTCTTAGATTCATCTATTAATAATCCCTGTTCTTCTCTGATGTTCTCTTTGAAAAAGACCTCAGTCTTCAACATCTTCATGGCTTCATCATGCATTTGCCCCTCAGTGCATTCCTTTTTTTTTTTTTTTTTTTTTACCACCAATACTCTGCAGAAGTTGTTTTTTTAGGGTTTTGTTTTGAAGTAATCTGTACATGCGACATGGGGTTCAAACTCACAACCCTGAGATCAAGAGTCACATGTTCTACTGACTGAGCCAGCCATGCACCCCTCCATAGAAGTCGTTCTTGCTAAGATCTTTAATGACTTTCTGATTGCCAAATCCAGTAGTCCCTACTGTAAATTATTTCCTCCTTGACACGCTCTGTGCATTCAGTTTGATAGGACACTACTCTCTTTGTTGGTTGTTTATTTAGTTAACAAATGTTGATGTGTTGTGTTCCAGGTAGTATAATAGGTGCCCTGAATACATAAAATGACAAGCAATATAGCATCACTTCTGCCCTTTGAGAGCTTACCTGCGTATTGTTCATTTTAAGACTGTGTCTTTCTAGTCTATTTAGATGCCTCCTCATCTTTCAAATAAACTCTTAGATGCTGTTGGTCAATAGGATTCCCTCTTCTGTCTTCTTATACATTCCAGTCATCTCCTTATACACCCAAATCTTCAGCAACTTCTGTTTCCCATGTTCTCATGACTCTTGGATGTTTCTTTATTCCAGACATCTATCATGAACTTTAATTCCATACTTCTAAATACTTACTACTTACCAGTTTCCATTTTCAATGACTGGCAACACACCATCATACACTAAAACTTCAGGAATGATCTTTGACTCTTCACTCCCTCTCATTTTCAATAACAGCTCATCAGCCAAGATATTCTACAGATTATGAATCTTTTATCCTTAACATTTCTAACAGCCATTTTCTCTTACCAGAATTGATCATTCCTTTCTTTGATAATATTAACACCAGAAATACTGGGATTTTTTTTTTTTAAATGGCTACACTGGCATAACACTGAAAACTTAGGAAACAAAGTACTTTTACCCTCCTCAGCCCTCTGCATTTATTTTGACATTTGGTAACCTTAAATCAGGTTGGCAATATTAATTACCTTAGAGAATATCTTTTAGGACTTGGATAAATCAATTCACAGCAAGTAGATATGGTGTTCTTAGTAAAATAAAATAAAAGTACCCTGAAGTAAGTTTAAAATTGTACTTTTGTCCCCCAGTCTGAGATATAATCAGATATTTTCTTTCTGATCACCTGAAACATTACTAGAAATCCTTTAACAGTCTCCTTTAAGCCAACCAACTGTTGAAAATAATGTATTTGATGAGATGTTGGAGGTTTTTGAGCCAACTTTTGATCATCTTGGTAATGGATCAGCATGGATGAAAGACATTAACAGATCATTTTAAACTGTCTTTTTAGCCAGCAGCTATAAATTCCTTGATAACTAAATCCCTCGTGATGCAGAAAGTGTGTGTCTAGTTGGATCTCCTTTTAGTTCTCTATTATTTTTGTTGGAAATTGTAATAATGAACTGATTATGTATAAAAGTAACTACTGACTTTCTATCACTAGATTATAAAGTAAGTTGGGTTTTGTTTTTTTTTTAGGTAGAAGAAATTGGATCTGGTCTAAGCAATTACTTTACTGAAAGTTTTCTTAGATTTTGGCATGTGCTGTGGAATCAGGGTAAACAGTAGTAAGTACCCAAGTGTAAAATGCAGTGCAGAGGGGCAGTGTTAGGCAAAGAGGATGAAGCAAGAATCTCAATTACCTCCCACACTGGTTAATTAACTTAAAGATGATTCTTACTAGTACTTAATTTTTCCCCAAGAGTCCTCTGAGTTTACTTTTCTTGATAGTCTTACTTCCTTTGCTTTTCCTTGAAAAAAGCAATTTATTCTTAGTCTAGCAAAACCAAGTGGAAAGAAATCAAGTGAATAGAAATTGACATTTGGAACACAAAAACTTGATAAACTGGGTCAGACAAAGTTAATCACTTAATGAATAGCTTACCGTGTGGTCTAATGTTCTGTGTTGTCACCTGAGTTCTGGTAGGGACAGTGTGAGGGAGAAGTGTCATAGTAGTAGTTCTCAATGATGATGAATTCACCACATGACAAATGGTTAGGATAAGTCTCTCAGCAATTAAGATGAGAATTTTATTTCTGAGAATAATTTATAGTTTCACATTGTATTGAAAAGTTGCACTATTTAATAGGTGTGATAATACTGTAAGAGAAACTTAGAAATGTTAGAAAGGAGTGATATTCCTAAGGGAAATTACTCAACCTAAAGTAATTTAGCCTTGGTTTTTCTTATTCTGCCATCTAAAGGTTGTTATTAACACATTTAATTGGTGATTTTCCCACTACACACATTTAACAAATACAGTTACTTTGACTCTTTTCCTACGAAATTATAAAACCAATTGAGAATATTAGGAATTTGAGGAGGTGACACTTAAAATCTTAAAAAAAAAAGGCCCCTTTAAGAACGATTAGAAAACTGTCCTTTTCTATTTAATTAGAATTCTGTAAGATTTTGACTATATGTTTTATTTTGAAACCTAGGCATTATATGAGCAGTATTCTTCATCACACAGACTTATTTGAAAACATCAAAGTTATTTTCTAAGCACAGTATTTTGACGATATTTTGAATTTCTTTGCACCCCATTGCTTCTCATAGTTCATACTTATACAAAATTATTTCTACAAAGCCAGCTGATTTTATATTGATCTATTTTAAAATAGGAATGAGCTACGCACTGAGGTTTTGAAACACCTAAGTAAAAGGAATTATCTCTGGGGGATGGATGTGTGGGGAAGTGAAGCAGAAATTATGCTGGTAAAACTACTGAATTCTGAACATTTATTTTATTTCTAAATATAACCATATATAAAAAGAAAGAGGAGGAGAAATACTTCCTAACTCATTTGAGAAGGCAGTAATTAATTGATTTCAAACCTAGACAAAGACCCTAAGTGGAGAGAAATCTACAGACCAATATTCCTACAAACAAAATCCTTACCAAAATATTAGCAGATTGAATCCAACAGTATATTTTTAAAAGATTAATATATCATAACCAAGTGGGGGCTATTTCAGAAATGCAGCATTGTTTAACTTTCAAATGTCAATCAATGTAAATTACCATACTAACATAATGAAGGAGCAAAACCAAGTATCTAAATTGATGCAGAAAAAGCATTTGACAAAATTGAACATCCATAATAAAAATTCTGAGAAAACTAGGAATATAAGGGAACTTCATTATTCTGAGAAACATTACCTATGAAATACTACAGTAACTACACGGTTAATCACAATGCTTTCCTTAATCATAAAGAATATCATAACAATAAAGCATCATATTGAGATAGGAAATAAAGCATGGATAACTGATCTCACACTTTTTCAGTGTTGTGCTGGAGGTCCTAGATAGTATAACACTACAAGAAAAAAAAAAACTAAAAGGCATACAGATTAATAAGTAAAAAAGCAAAAGTTTTTTTTATCGTGTTGTGTTAGTCACTATAAAATACATCATTAGTTTTTGATACAGTGTTCCAAGATTCATTGTTTATGTACAACACCCAGTGCTCCACAACATGATTATACGTATATAAAATATTAAGGTATGTATGAAAACACTACTGGAACTAATATGAAAGTTTAATAAGGTTGAAGATTATAAGGCCAGTATTCAAAAAAATCAGTTGTGCCTGTACACTGGGAATGAGCAACTGGAGTTTAGAATTTTAAAATATTGTTTACAATAACATCGAAACCATGAAATACTCAGGGCTAAACTTAGTAAAATATGCACAAAATTACTCTCTGGAAACTACAAAACATTGCTGAAGTAAATTAAAGAGGACCTAAGTAAATAGAAAAATATTCAAGGTCCTTGGAAACTCACTATTGTTAAGATGTCAGTCATCTATAATTTAATTCACAGACTCAGTGAAATACCAGTCACTCTGGTTGTATTTATGATTAGCATTGGCTGTTTTCCTGAAAGGGTTATCTATGATATATCTAGCACTTTTTATTTATAAGTAATTGCTGCAACACAAATTTCTGTTAATGTGTAATACACATACACACATATACACTTATTAGTGTATTAAATCCAAGTAAGATGTGAGCTGAAAAGAATGCAGGTTTTTGTTTTAAGTTAATCATACATGCTGTATTTCAGTGCAACTTTAAAACTTGGGAACCTTACAGCAACACAGTTTATTTGACCATGCAGATAAAGGAAATGAATTAGACCAGCACACCACAATAGGAGATCTTGGAAAAGCCTGGGCTTAAATCCTTATTTACATTTTTGTTATCTTTTGAAGTTTATCTAGTGTCTTTAATCTTCTAATTTCTCATCTATGAAATGGATTAATCACTCCTTTGACATCATGCTTTGCCCAGATTTAATGAGATAAGGTACATAAAACATTTTAAATAATGCCTTACTTTTAGTAAGCAGTAAATAGTTGGTGGCTTTTTTTATTGATAATGACCATAATCTATTAAAGGCAGTAAATACTATATACTAAATTATATACTACAGAAAATAAGCAGTATTTGCTGCAATTAATTTATAAAAACTACAGTATGATAGATTAAAGCACATAACTTTCTCACATGAATTTGGTAATGAATGATCATTTCTTTCCTATTCAAGATAGCCTCAAGATGGCCTCAAGTTTATCAGAAGTGTAACACACATCATAAAACAGATTTGTTAATTATAATACTTCATAACAATTTAGATTTGTAAATAATAATAGATTTGCTTTTTTAAAAAACTATTTCAAGGCCTATAAAATGGATGCAAACATGTTGTAAATATTCCTTTGACATTACAATTCATTTCTATTGCCCCCAAATTGAACATATACAAAATTAAATTATATGTCTGTATCAGTATATAGAAGTACTAATAGGCTGGCCGTACTTAACAAACATTTAATACTGAATTTGCTTTCTTCTTAGAATTAATGGGGTGCCTGGGTGGCTCAGCGGGTTAAGGCCTCTGCCTTCGTTCAGGTCATGATCCCAGGGTCCTGGGATCGATCCCCACATCGGGCTCTCTGCTCAGTGGGGAGCCTGCTTCCCCCCCTCTCTCTGCCTGTCTCTCTGCCTACTTGTGATCTCTGTCAAATAAATAAATAAAATCTTAAAAAAAAAAGAATTAATGGGTAGCCCTTTGTTTTTGCTTTGTTGTTGTTGTTGCTGTTGTTCTTGGCAGTTTTGTTTTGTTTTCTTTTAGATGTAGAAAGAAGGAGTAAGAAAGTCTAGTATCCAATAAATATTGTAGTCTCAAGTTAGAGTTAAAGTAAACACATCTACAGTGAGAGTCTCCAAAAAGGGAAAAGATAACCTAAGAGGTAGTGATGCAAGGAATTGGAGATGGGAGGATTAGGGGAAATATTTCTAGTAGTCCAGGCTGACAGGTGGTTATTGATTAGGAGACCCATTCATGAGAAATGTCTGAATACTGAACAATCTTTGGCCAATCTCCATGAGGGATATGAAAATTGCAGTAGTTAAGACCTGTATATTTAGAAATGTGGGATTCACCAAAGTAAGGTGGACTCTACAAGGCTCAACAAGTCTACAAGTTGACAAGTATGTGGGAGGGTGTGGGTTTGTGTAGGAATGGAGAGAAGAGTGGTTCTCAGAAAAGTGACCAAAGCTGAAGCTACAGTGCTGTGGATTAGAGCTCTTCAGTTCAAAGGGCTTTAATTAGGAGAGCACTGAGAAAATCAACCTTGGGGTGCCTGGTCCAGATCAAGTTGAAGGCAAAAGAGGCTTGCGAGTATATTCATTTTCTATGATGCATAACAAATCGCCACAAGCTTATATTTTGAAACAAGTCCTATTTATTGTCTTACAGTTCTGTGGGCCAGGAATCATGATTGACTTAGTTGGATCCTCTGTTCAAGACCTCTCAAATAATCAAAATGTTCTCTAGGCTGTGGTATTATCTGGAGGCTCGACTGGGAAATAATCCATTTCCAAGCTCCTTCAGGTTATTGGCAGAATTCACTTTTCTGTGACTGTAAAACTGAGGCCTTTGGCTTTTCACTGGATATCAACTGTTTGCCCCAATTGGGTCATAGAGATTACTTTCAGTTCCCTAATATGTGGCCCTCTCTGTTGGCATTTTTTTTTTTTTAAGATTTCATTTATTTGACAGAAAGAGCATAAGCATGGGGAACAGCAGGCAGAGGAAGAAGGAGGCTCTCCACTAAGCAGGGAACCCCATGTGGGAGTTGATCCCAGGACCCTGGGATAATGAGCTAAGCTGGAGGCAGATGCTTAACCGACTGAGCCCCCAGGTACCCCTGTTGGCAGTTTATAGTAAGGCTGTTTGCTACTGTCGAGACCAACAGGAGAATTCCTCACAATCCAGCATGCTAAGACAGAGTCTCATATACATAGTGTAATGTGATCCAAGAAGTGACATCCCATCACTGTTTCCACATTGCCTACATTAGAAACAAGTCACAGGTTCCACCTGCACTCAAGGGCAGGGAGGCTGCTCAGTGAGTGGAGATTATGGATGTCATCTCAGAATTCCTCCTAGCACATGGAATAAGCTCAGTGATGTTCCTAGGAGTAAGAAGCCCAAGTCTTAATATGTGACTTAATAGTTTGGGTCCCACTAAATGGGTTATTAGAAATGATAGGTACTTCAAAACTCAGATGGGACTGGTACAAGTCTAAGGCAGAATCATTTCTACAACTGGTGTCATCTCTGAAAACAGTTGAAAGAAGCTTGGGGGAACTGAGGCCAGGAAAAATAATAGGATATGGAAGGATTATGGGGATGGGTAAACATGATTTTTTCAGTGGATACCAATTTTTATCAGCTTGGTATCAGACCAAATCAAGGCCACCACGAATAAGGGCTTTTAAATCCTCTCACCTTCACTGCCACAGTCTATTTGACACTTTGCTGACAGCTGTCACACCATCTCACCCTTCACTGGAAATTCATCAAAATAATTACCATGTCATTAACATTTACTTAAAAAGTGGAAATTCAAAATATTCTCAAAGTAGATCAGATGGACACAAGGCCATAGACTATCCAGGCAGGTGATGGTATCTTTCTCTGCCTTGATATTTGTGAAAACCTTTGAATGAATTGCAAACATTATAACTTTGAATTAGGTAACATCTTAAGATGAGAAGTGTGTAGTGGAAAGGTGAGAACCGAATACTGGATACAGTGTGCCTTACTTGTAGTTAAATTTAACTCTATATAACAGACCATCCATTTGGCTTTCTCCTACTCCTAAAAAAAACCCAGAACACCTGTCTTTCAGCCCTGTCATCCTCAGAGCACAACTTTTAAAGGCAACTGAAGTTTCCATGTCAATTTCTTTGGCTACCAAGTTTCTGATGCCAGCCATAACTCCCGAATCCTAGAAAGGATGAAGGGAGAAGGTAGGGGAAAGGGTATCCTCTTAGTCCCCTCTTAAAGATCCTTTGTGGAAGTTCCACCCATTAACTTCTATTTTTATATCACTGGCCAACCTTATAACAAGGGAGGCTTGGAAATTCCATCTTTACTAGTTGCCATAGGAGGAAAATCAGGATTATTGTAATAATAAAAAAAAAAAGTTGGTTATGCAAGTAGCAATCTCTCCTACACACAACAAACTATGATCTTGTAGTAGTGTCTAAACTGGGGAAAGGATTATCCATCTGTTGATCTGTCTGTCTGTCCATCCATCCATCCATTATTTCACAATTCTATATTTTAAAGGTTGAGTTAAAATATCTGTATTTTAAAGGTTGAGTTAAAATGAAATAGTGCAATTTATATATTTAGGGTAACTACTTTGTAAGTGTTTTTAATAAGAGACAATATTAGTGGGACACCTGGGTGGCTCAGTTGGTTAAGCATCTGCCTTCGGCTCAGGTCATGATCCCAGGGTCCTGGGGTCGAGTCCTACATTGGGCTCCTTGCAGAGCGGGGAGCCAGCTTCTCCCTCTGCTTCCATTCCCCCTGCTTGTGCATAAACAAATGACTATCAAATAAATAAATAAATAAATAAATAAATAAATAAATAAAATCTTTTTTAAAACGATGATATTAGCCTTTTGTTGTATATGGAGACAGTATCTCAAGACTAATGATAACTATTTATTTTATTGGGTGGCAGTTAGAGATGATGGATTTCTCTTTGCAGGGAGTATGTCATCTTTGTTAGGTACTTTCCTAACACCTTATTTTCAGTGTGTTTTGCAGTTATATATTGGCTCTTCCTACCAGTACATAGAGCCAGTGACGTTGGACTATGGAGAGTTTGGATAGGAACTTCTGTGCATCTTCGCTTGTGTTTAATTCCCAGGTCCTACCACTTCCTCATGGACTCTGAGCAATGATTTCTTCAAATGCAAATAGCTGATGACTTACAATATTGAAAGACATTTTTTTTAAAGATTTTATTTATTTATTTGACAGAGATCACAAGTAGGCACAGAAGTGGGCAGAGAGAGAGAGAGAGAGAGAATGGAGGAAACAGGCTCCCTATAGAGCAGAGAGCCCAATGTGGGGCTTGATCCCAGGACCCTGGGATCATGACCCGAGCTGAAGGCAGAGTCTTTAACCCACTGAGCCACCCAGGTGCCCCTGAAAGGCATTTTTTATAACAATACTTTAACAGAGATTAACATACAATGACATGTAAATTAGGCATGGTATTTTAACAGCAAAACATTTTGGCCTCCAAAATTATTAAATAGAAAACTTTTGTGTGTATACTGTACAAGGACAACAGCATGCTTTTTTTTTTTTTTTTAATCAGTTTCCTTCCAAATAATATTCACAAGGAACTCTATCTTACTCTTTTGAAGTAATTTCATAAGAATTATCTCTGTGGTCAGTTTTAGTGAAAATTCCGAACCATCAAATGGCACTTTAAACCAACAAAATATTTTGTGATAGTTCTATTGGAGTTTAGTTCCAAGTATCCAGTGAGATAAATAGGCCATTTCTTTAGAGTAATACCATTTTCGTATAAAGTTAATACTTTTTTAGGCTCTTCTGTGTTTGTGGTTATGTTGGTACAGATGCCATAATCTGTGTACTTCAAGTATGATGACTCAATCCATTTTGATTCAATCCCTATCTGCTCTTGCCCCGATGGGTTTCTATTTTGGCTGTAATCACAAAATACTTGTGAAATATTTAGCTAAAATCAAGATACACGTAGTCTAGAACACTGGTCTGATTTATAGTCTAGAAACCTTGTCACAAAGAAATTGAAGTTGATTTGGCATAACTAGTTGGCAGCAAACTTGTACTTGCTTCTCGTTGATTTCATTTCCCCAAGAGCTCACTGACCATCTGCATAAAAACCTTCAATCAAGTTTCAACCTTTAAACCTTTTTGGATGCCTACTTGTTTTCTGATCTCCCTCAGGCTTTACTGCTATCTATTCGACATCTTCCCTTGCATGGTTCCTCCAGTGTTTGAAATGTAATAACATATAAAATGGAACTCATCTCAGTGCCATATCTGCCTTCTGTCTAATTACCTATGATACTACCTCTTAACTACTGACCCAGTGACCCTCCTAGTCTCCCCAAATTAAATCCTTAGAGTATAGTCTTTGTCCCCTACTTCTAATCACCTTTCTAATGCATGTTTTTATCTGTCCCTTTTCTTTCAACCCATGGTCATTATCTCAATGCATGTGTAATATTCTCTTACATGATGATTATGGTCAACTTCTTACTGCTCTTTTACCCTCTCATCAACACTGTACATGCCTGCCAGATTAATTTTCCCGAAGCACAGCTTATGTCATTCACTGCTTAGCAATCTGCATGGGTCCCCATTAACTAATGAATAAGATCCAGACTGTTCAGCTTGGCACTCAGGCACTAGTCTGGACACAGCCTTCCTTGCCAATCTCATTGCTTATAGGGTCTCTGTGTCTCCATGTGCTCCTCTACCCTTCTTCCCCCCACCCCCATCCCTGATCATTTAGCCAGGGACAGTGCAAATGTTGATGGTTTTTGCTGTTCCCAATTTTGAAAACCAAGTTCTGCTTTCTCCAAATGATCCTGACATCTATATTTACCTTACTAAGGCACACAACCTTTTGAAATTCACAGCTCTATTAGTGTTAGCTTTCAGAGACAGTGACCTTCCCTTAGTGAACCTTTGCTGTACGCACAGTATATGTCCTCTGGGCTAGACATCATTCATGTTTTCCTTAGGTTCTGCATCCTTGATTGAAAAGCATCATTCTTAATGGTCTAACTAGGCTGTCTGTGTCTTCTTTTTACAATTCTGTCACTTCAGTGTGTCTTGTCTATAACCGTTGGCCTCATGAAGTACTTACACTGCTTTTTTCTATCATGTATTGCTGTTCCCTCTTGGCCCTTTCCCTCCCTGTCCATAAAAAAATTTAAGAATTTTTTCAACCTTTCAGATTGTATTTATTTTATTGAGATGATGTTTACATCACTTTATTTAAAGTGAACAATTTGTGACATTTTGTACATTTATAATGCTGTGTAGCCATTACCTCTATCTAGTTCCAAAACATTCTCATCACCCCAAAAGGAAACCCTAAACCCATTAAGCACTTATTCCCTGTTTCTCCCTCTCTCTGTAGCCCCTGACGGTGATTAACCTACTTTCTGTCTCCATGGCATTACCCATTCTAGATATTTCATATAAATGAAACCAAACAATATTTGACCTTTTGTGTCTGGCTTCTTTCACTTAAAAGAGTTTCTCTTTTGAGGTTCACCCGTATTCACTTATAAGTACTTGATTCCTTTTTTTTTTTTTAAGTTTTATTTATTTATTTGATAGACAGAGATCACAAGTAGGCAGAGAGGCAGGCAGAGAAAGAGGGGAAAGCAGGTTCCCTGCTGAGCAGAGAGCCCGATATGGGGCTCGATCCTAGGACCCTGGGATCATGACCTGAGCAGAAGGCAGAGGCTTTAACGCACTGAGCCACCCAGGCGCCCGACTTGATTCCTTTTTATAGCTGAACAATATTTCATAATATGTATAAATCATCTTTTGGTTATCTGTTCATCCACTGACGGATTTGGGGTGGTTTCCACTTTACGCTATTGTGAATAGAGCTACTAATGCATATTTCTGAATAAGTATTTGTTTGAATACATACCTATTTTCCATTCTTTAGTATACATACCTAGGAGTATAATTGCTGGGTCACAAGGTAATTCTATGTTTAAATTTTGAGGAACCACCAAACACTTACTTTCTCTGTTTTAATCAGTATGTGTTCAGTCCTGAGAACCTTCTTGCAAAGCCTTAATAATATCCAAGAGATCACATTTACCCTTCTGTATCAGAACGTATGCTCTGATTCACAGGCAGTTAAGGATCTAAATAGTAGACTTAATTTCCCTTTCCCTTAATTTTCCTGGAGCCTTACTAAACTCTATCCTCCACTGCAGTTCTTTTTTTTTCTGTTTTACATCTGTTGTTCTCTTTTGTATCTGATTTTATCTGGGTTTACAACGTCTTCATCCAGTGGACAAGGCTGCCAAATACTTCCTTCTTTGTCTCCTTGAGATTGTGTCCTGTCCCTGCCAGGATCCAATTATTCTAAAATTAGTCATCATCCAGAAAAACAAATTCTAGTCTGTTTCTCTTTTTTAGCTAGCTATTCATTTGTATGTGATCTTTCCTTTTTCAAAGGCAAGTACTTTAGAGAAAAGGAAGGAAAAAACTTACTGCTGTGTATTCCAGGGTTTTACAAGTCTATTTCACAAGGGAAATTGTTTTATATTTTTACAAATGTGTCTTTCTCCCACGGCCAGTCATCAGAAGTTGCGGTATCTGTAGTCTCCTATATTGGGGATACTTGTCCCAGGTAGGAAACCTAGCACCTGGTTGAGAAAATGGTCCACAAGCATCCATCACCAGCACATGACCTCCTACTTGCTGGAGTCTCTA
The DNA here is from genome assembly GCF_010015895.1 of Lontra canadensis. Classification (NCBI taxonomy): domain Eukaryota; kingdom Metazoa; phylum Chordata; class Mammalia; order Carnivora; family Mustelidae; genus Lontra; species Lontra canadensis. The sequence continues at coordinate 31,124,358 of NW_022630996.1, forward strand.
TAGCTCTTGTGTCACTGCTACTGCTGTTATTCTGGAAGCCCTGATTTAACCTTCTGTCATAAGAAACTGATTCCTGTCAAATAGTTCCAGAGGCTCGGAAGTTCTTTCATTTTTTCCCCTTTGCTAGGAAATTCTCCACATCAAACTCACATCAAACTGGTTTGATTTGTGCAACATCCATAGGGCATCTTCCTCTCTGGATTATTTTCGTATTCTCTTTGGAATCCTCTATCTTTTCTAATAACTCAAATGGAAGAGAGGCCTTCCATAAGCCCTTTCATTTATTTATTCAGTTAATATTTGTCAAGGCTCTACAGAGTCCATGTTTTCATAGTTTTACAGCCCAGTAAGTGGATTTGGACCCAGAAAAATTAATAATTATCTATTACATAATATTTACATATGAATACATATGTATCAACATGCAATGGAGAAAAGCAGCACAGGGTAAGGAAAACCGAGCGAGAGACCGGAGGATGCTATGAAGGCCATGGAAAACTTTCCTAAGAAGGTGACATTTGAAACCAGTTAGGGGCTTAATGCAATAGTCCTGGTAAAACATGATGGTGTCTCAGACTAGAGTGGTTGGGTAGATGTGATTTTCCTCTGCTGTGTTCTCTTAAAGCTGGGATATCACTCATTATTAAAGTCCACAAAACTCCTGCCCTTCTTGAGAAGTAGACAATTCAGTACATATAAGGTGTCTTTGGTTTTCATTCTTCTTTGTCACAAATGGAACTTGTAGTCTTATGTTATTCCTATGTTTTCTCATAAAAACTGTTACTTTTACGTGCTTAACCAGTTAATCTCAGGCTTGAATGTGATAAGTATCATCAGTAGGGACTGTTTAAAATGGAGATTCAAAACGCCTGGATGGCACAGGCAGTTAACTGTCCAACTCTTGGTTTTGGCTCAGGGTGGTGAGATCAAGCCCCCATCGGGCTCCATGCTTAGTGTGGAGTCTGCTTGAGTTTCTCTCTCCCACTCCTTCTACCCCTCCTCCCCGGATTGTGTATGCTCTCTCTCTCAAATAAAGAAATAAATCTTAAAAAAATAAAATGAAGATTCAAACAATGGGTGATTCCTATGCTTATGTCTTGGACTGCATTTTGGGAAATGCTGCTCTTAGCCAATCCATTTTAATAACAAAATCAATAAAAATAACTAATGGTTATCAAGCAGTGTCTGTCTTCTGATCATCATAACTCTAAAATAAGGTATTGTTAATATCAGGTTAAGTTCTGTATACAGCTGTATACAAGTTCACACAACTTATCACAGGCAGAGCTGGTATTCAAGCCTATGCTGTCCTACTTCTTAAACAGTGCTAGTTCCTTTGTACCATATTGCTAAATTAATAAATTATCATATTACTAGCAACTAACAAAGAGATTACTAAGTGATTACAAGTGGCATTTAACATATCTAATAGACTATCTTGCCTTCCATAGGAATAAGTGATATTTTAATTTTCTGCTTCTAGCAGTTTTCACACTGGTTCGAATTGCTGAGTTATAATGCTTCCTAGAAAGAGTTATTTAAACCCCTAGCAATACTCTAGACCAAAAAATAAAATAAAATAAAATAAAAACTTAAATCACCAACAAGGTTTGACCCTGCTTTAATAAGACTTCAGCTCCTAGAATCAAATGCAACTGCTCTAATGAACAATCCACAGATGTGAATCTGAGAAACTATATTCAGCAGAGCCCATTTTTTTTTTAAAGATTTTGTTTATTTATTTGACAGACAGAGATCACAGGTAGGCAGAGAGGCAGCCAAAGAGAGAGGAAGGGAAGCAGGCTCCCTGATGAGCAGAGAGCCCGATGCGGGGCTCGATCCCAGGACCCTGGGATCATGACCTGAGCCGAAGGCAGAGGCTTTAACCCACTGAGCCACCCAGGCGCCCCAGAGCCCATTTTTAATAACTGAATAAAAAAATAACTGCAAGAGCAATATAACAACAGTGAAGAAAATGTGGAGGCTCCATCAATATGATGGATTGAACTAGTATGAAATTTCCCCCCACGATAAGCACTTAATATATTTTTTTAAGATTTTATTTATTTATTTGACAGAGATCACAAGTAGGTGGAGAGGCAGAGAGAGAGAGAGAGAGAGAGGAGGAAGCAGGCTCCCTGTGGAGCAGAGAGCCCGATGCAGGACTCGATCCCAGGACTCTAATATCACGACCTGAGCCGAAGGCAGAGGCTTAACCCACTGAGCCACCCAGGCACCCAGCACTTAATAATTTCTGACCTTGAAGGGGGAAAAAAAATGTGAGAAGACATGAAAATTGCAGGGGTGAACTCAAGATGTGAAGCTGTCACAGTCTGGAGGATGATCAGGTCCTCACGTCACAGGGTGGGAGACGTGGCATGGTGTGAACTGAGGGACTAGTGACACTCCAAATAAGGCCTGTGCCCTGAAAGGCCTCGACCCTCATTGAAGGGCCAACCAGGAAATTTATCCAGGGTGGAAGGAAACAGCAACTAACTCAGCTGTGTTGACCTTGGGCACAAAACAATAATAAAAAAAAAAGGGACTCCCATGAGAAAAAGAGCCTCGGCTCTTAGTCTATAGTCTAAACATCACCTCAGAATAAAAAATTAAAAAAACTACGTGATGAAAACATCCACCATGAAGGTGGGCCATTCAGCAGGTAAAACAAACATGACAACTAGCATACAAAAAAACAAAACACAAAACCTTAAAGTACAAGAATGATCTCAAAGAGACTAACATAATGTGTACTTACAATGATGAAAGAGATGAAAAACAGGGATATGCCCCAAGGGAAAAAGAGGCCATTATGAAAAAAAGTAGACAGGTTTTAAAACAAAACCTTTAAGGGATGCCTGGGTGGCTCAGTTGGTTAAGCAGCTGCCTTCTGCTTAGGTCATGATCCCAGCGTCCTGGGATCGAGTCCCACATCAGGCTCCTTGCTCGGCAGGGAGCCTGCTTCTCCCTCTGCCTCTGTCTGCCTGTGCTCGCTCTCTCTCCCTCTGTCTCTGACAAATAAATAAATAAAATCTTTAAAAAAAAAAAAAAAAAACAAAAAAAAAAACCTTTAAGAAGTGAAAAATACAGCAGCTTGAAATTAAAAATTAATGGACAGGTTAAACAGGCAAATTAGAGCCAAAAAAAAAAAAATCAGTAAACTGAGAACTAAGTGTAGAGAGATGAAGGATTGCAAAATAACAAGGCTAAAGTGTATGAATAACAGAATAAAAGAAAGGGAAAAAATTCATGTGATACCACCTTAACCTTCTTTTACTTTGATTTTGTTTTAAATAGCTATTTAAACTTTTTATAAAGGAAACATTCACTTTAAAAAATCTAATTCCAGGGGTGCCTGGGTGGTTCAGTTGTCTGCCTTTGGCTCAGGTCATGATCTTGGGGTCCTGGGATTGAGCCCTGCATCCAAATTCTACATATGAATGAAATCATATGGTATTTGTTTTTCTCTCACTGACTTCTCTCACTGCACAGTATACCCCTTAGATCCATCCATGTTGTTCCAAATAGCAATATTCCATTCTTTTTATGGCTGAGTAATACTTTTTGGAGCTATATCTATCTATCTATCTATCTATCTATCTATCTATCTATCACATCTTCTTTGTCCTTTCATCTTTTGATGGACCCATGGGTTGCTTCCATAATTAGGGTATTATAAATAATGCTGCAGTAAACATAGGGGTGCACATATCTTTTCAAAGGAGTGTCTTTGTATCATTTGGGTAAATACTCTGTGGAATTACTGGATCATATGGTAATTCTGTTTTTAATTTTTTGAGGAACCTCCATACTGTTTTCCACAGTGTCTGCCCCAGCTTGCATTCCCACCAACAGTGCACAAGGGTTCCTTTTTCCTCTACATCCTTGCCAGTACTTGTTGTTTCTTGTGTTTTTTATTTGAGCTATTCTAAGTATGAGGTGATACCTCACTGTGGTTTTGATTTGTGTTTCTCTGATGTTAAGCATCTTCATGTGTCTGTTGGCCATTTATGGGTCTTCTTTGTAAAAACATCTGTATATGTCTTCTGCCCATTTTTTAATTGGATTATCTATTGTTTTGGTATTGAGTTGTATAGATTCTTTATATATTTTAGATACTAACCATTTATCATATATCATTTGGAAATATCTTCTTCCATTCAGTAGGTTTTCTTTTAGTTTTGTTGATTGTTTCTTTCACTGTGCAGAAGCTTTTTATTTTTATGTAGTTCCTATAGTTTAATTTTGCTTTGTTTTCCCTTGCCTTAGGAGATACACTTAGAAAGATGTTGTTATAGACAATGTCAGAGAAATTACTTCCTGTGTTCTCTTCTAGGATTTTTATGGTTTCAGGTCTCATAGTTAGGTCCTTAATCCATTTTGAGTTTATTTTTGTGAATGGTGTGACAAAGTAGTCCAGTTTCATTCTTTGGCATGAAGCTGTTCCCTCTTCCTAACACCATTGTTGAAAAGACTGACTTTTTTCCACTGCATATTCTTGCCTCCTTTACCAGATTAATTGACTATATAATCATGAGTTTATTTCTGGATTTCCTGTTCTGTTACATTGATCTGTGTGTCTATTTTTGTGCCAGTACTGTACTGTTTCAATTACTACAGCCTTGTAATATAACTTGAAATTCAGAATTGTGATACCTCCAGTTTTGGTTTTCTCTTCCGAGATTGTTTTGGCTATTCAAGATCTTTTGTGGTTTCATACAAATTTTAGGATTGTTCTAGCTCTGTGAAAAATGCTGTTGGCATTTTTTAAAAAAGATTTTATTTATTTATTTGACAGAGAGATCATAAGTAGGCAGAGAGGCAAGTAGAGAGGGGGAAGCAGGCTCCTCGCTGAGCAGAGAGCCCGATGCGGGGCTGGATCCCAGGACTCTGGGACCACTACCTGAGCCGAAGGCAGAGGCCTTAACCCACTGAGCCACCCAGGTGCCCCTGCTGTTGGCATTTTGATAGGAATTGCATTAAATCTGTAGACTGCTTTGGTAGTATAGACATTTTAACAATATTCTCCCATGAGTATAGACATGTCTTTCCATTTTTTTGTGTGATCTTCAATTTCTTTCACCAATGTCTCATAGTTTAAAAAGTACAGGTCTTTTAGCCTTTTGGTTATTTGTAGGTATTTTATTCTTTTTGGTCCAGTTGTAAATGGGATTGTTTTCTTAATTTCTCTTTCTGCTACTTCATTATTAGTGTATAGAAGTGCTACAGACTTCTGTAGATTAATTTTGTACTCTGCAACTTTACTGAATTCATTTATCAGTTCTAATAGTTTTTGAATGGAGTTTTTAGAGTTTTCTGTATATAGTATCATATCTGCAAATAGTTACACTTTTACTTCTTCCTTACCAGTTTGGATGCCTTTTACTTATTTACTCATTTATTTATTTTCCATCTGACTTACACTACTATGACTAGGATTTTCTATACTATGTTGAATAAAACTGGTGAGAGTGGACCTCTTGTGCCTGACTTTAGGTGAAAAACTGTTTTTCCCTCATTGAGGATGATATTAGCTGTGGGTTTTTCGTAGATAACCTTTATTATGTTGAGGTATTCCATTTATACCTACTTTCTTGAGGTTTTTTATTATGAATGGATGGTATACTTTGTCAAATGCTTTTTCTGCATCTGTTGAAATGATCATATGATTCTTGTCCTTTCTGTTATTGATGTGATCTATCACCCTGATTTGTGATTATTGAACTGCCCTTGCATCCCAGGAATGAATCGCACTTGACCATGATGAATGACTTTTTTAATGTATTGTTGGATTCAGTTTTCTAGTATTTTGTTGAGGTTTTTTGCATCTCTGTTCACCAGAGAAACTGGCCTGTAGTTCCCTTTTTTTTGTGGAGTTTTTATCTGGTTTTGGTATCAGTTTAATGCTGGCCTCATAGAATGGAATCTACAAGGTTTCCTTCATCTTCTAATTTCTGGAAAACTTTGAGAAGAACAGATATTAACTCTTCCTTAAATGTTTGCTAGAATTCACCTGTGAAGCTCTCTGATTCTGGACTTTGTTTTGTTGGGAGTTTTTTGATTACTAGTTCAATTTTACTGCTGGTAATTGGTCTGTTCAAGTTTTCTATTTCTCCCTACTTCAGTTTTGGGATGTTATATGTTTCTAGGAATTTATCCATTTTATTCTAGGTTATCCAATTTGTTGGCATATAATTTTTCACAATATTCTCTTAAAACTGTTTATATTTCTGTGGTGTTGGGCGCTATTTCTCCTCTTTCGTTTGTGATTTTGAGTCCCCCCCCTTTCTTTTTCATGAGTCTGGCTAAATGTTTCTCATTTTTGTTGATGTTTACAAAGAACTGATTCCTGATTTCATTGATTTCTATTATTTTTTTATTTCTGGGGTGCCTGGATGGCTCAGTCATTAAGTGTCTGCTTTTGGCTCAGGTCAGGATCCCAGGGTCCTGGGATTGAGCCCTGCATCAGGCTCTCTGCTCCGGGGGGGGGGGGGGGGGGGGGGGGAGCCTGCTTCCCACGCATCCCCCACCCCGCCCCCGTCCCTGCCTCTCTGCCTACTTGTGATCTCTCTGTCAAATAAATAAATAAAATATTCAAAAACAAATTTAAAAATTAAAAAAATAAATTATTTCTAAGCTAATCTTTATTATTTCCTTCCTTCTGTTGGTTTGAGGTTTTGTTTGTTCTTTTTCTAGCTCCTTTAAGTGTAAGGTTAGGTTGTGAGATTTTTCCTGCTTCTGAAGTAAGCTGATATTGCTCTAAAATTCCCTCTTAGAACCTCTTTTCCTGCATCCCAGAGATTTTGTACCATTGTGTTTCATTTTCATTTTCCTCCATGTAGTTTTTTATTTCTTCTTTGATTTCTTGGTTGACCTATTCATTGTTTAGTAGTACTTTATTTTACCTACATGCGTTTGTGCTCTTTTCCAGGTTTTTTCTTGTGGTTTATTTCTAGTTCCATAGCGTTGGGGTCAAAAAAGATACATGACATGACTTTAGTCTTCCTGAATCTATTGAGACTTGTTTTGTGGCCTAATATGTGATTTCTGGAGATGTTCCATGTGCACTTGAAAAGAATGTGTGTTCTGCTCTTTCAGGTTGGAATATTTCTCAATCTATCTGTTAAGTCCCTCTTGTCCAGTGTGTCATTCAAAGTCATTGTTTCCTTGCTGATTTTCTGTTTGTATGCTCTGTCCATTCATGTAAATGGGTATTAACGTCCCTTACTTACTTTATTATTTTCAGTTCCTTTATGTATGTTATTAACTATTTTATGCATAGAGGTACTCTTACATCGGATGAATATTTATAATTCTTATATCTTCTTGTAGAATTTTCCCCTTTATTATTATATAGTGTCCTTTTTTCTCTCTCCTGTCTTTGCTCTAAAGATTATTTTGTCCAATATTGAGTATTGCTATCATGGCTTTCTTTTCACATCCATTTACATGATAAATGTTTCTCCATCCCCACACTTTCAGTCTGCATGTGTCTTTAGGTCTGAAATGAGTTTCTGATAGACCACATATACATGTATTATTATTTTTTTTTATCCATTCCATCATCTTGTGTCTTTTGATTGGAGTATTAGTCTATTTACATTCAAAATAATTATTGATAAGTATGTATTAACCATCATTTTGTTATTTGTTTTGTGGCTGTTTTGTAGTTCTTCTCTGATCCTGTCTTCTCTTGCTCTCTTTCATGGTTTCTTGACTTTCTTTAGTGATGTACTTGGATTCCTTTCTCCTTGTTTTTTTATATATATTTAGTACTGGTTTTTGATTTGTGGTTACCGTTAAGTATTATATATAACATCTTCCACATATAGTGCATATTGTGTTGATGGTTGGTTAAGTTTGAGCCCATCCTTTACTCCTCTTTTTTTTTTTTTCTATCTCTTTATTAAGGGTCTCCCTGAGAGGCTCCACTCTTTTCTCAAGTCCAGTATCTTTATGATCATTACTTTAAAATATCCATGAGGCATATTGTTTGTCTGCATTTTGTTTAGCTCTCATGCTGAAATTTTGTCCTCTTCTTTCATTTGGGGCATATACTTGTGTCTCCTCATTTTGTTTAACTCTTTGTGTCTGTTTCTGTGTGTTAGGAAAGTCAGCTACATCTCCTGCTCTTATAAGTAATAGCGTTATGAAGAAGAGGTCCTGTAGTGCCCTGCCATGCAGTGTCCCCTGTGCTCCAGAACCTGACTCTTCAGGGGTGTCTCCTGTGTATGTAGTGTGCATCTTGCTAATGTAGCTGATTTGTATTTGCCTTCAGTTCGGTCATCTGCAATAGCTCTCTTTGCCTTTTGTGGACAGGGTTTGGTCTCTGTGTTGTTAGTGGACCAGTCTGGGGTTGCCTTGATCTTAAGTTGAATCAGAGCAGTAGTTTGCCAGAGTTGCAATGCTCCAAACTGTAAAATGATCTGCATGTGGTCTTCCCTAGAAGTTTTTGTTAGTGGGTAGGGCCTGCAATCAGACCAGATGCCTGCCCCCCATCTACTGCTGATGCTGCGGTTGAACTGGTATGTGTACCCTTTCCCTGGAGCAGAAGTCCTTGGAGGGCTGACCATTGTCCAGACTGCTTACACACTGCAGTGGATTTGGATGGATTCCCACCCAGGGAGAAGGAAGGGGCAGGTCTGCACAATACAAGGGCAGGGTACACTGTTAGCACACTAGCTAAAGATTTTTCTGCAGTGGTTCCCGCAGGTCATAATGTATCTAAATTGGAGTGAGAGAGGGAAATGGTGCCCACCAACTCTTGTTCTTAGAGAAGTCTCCCCAAGATACCTGTACCACCAGCACATGGTCTGAGATGAATAAACACATGTCCCTACTGTGTACCCCAGACTTTCTTCTCCTCCGCCTCCGCCTCCTCCTCCTCCGCCTCCTCCTCCTCCTCCTCCTCTTCCTCCGCCGCCTCCGCCTCCGCCTCCGCCTCCTCCGCCTCCGCCTCCGCCTCCTCC
>NW_022630996.1:31133336-31597529 GCF_010015895.1 Lontra canadensis
CCTCCTCCGCCTCCGCCTCCGCCTCCTCCGCCTCCGCCTCCGCCTCCCTCTCTCTCTCTTTTTTTTTTTTTTTTTTTTTTTTTTAAGAGAATAAGCATGAAAGCCAGAGTAGGGGTGGAAGGGCAGAGGGAGAGAGACGATTTCAAGCAGGCTCCGTGCTGGAAAGTCTGTTCTGTCAATCTTTGGGTTGTTTTCTGGGTTATTTCACTGATGTAGGTGTTAAATAGGTGTATCAGTGGAATGTGGTGAGCCTCGGATCCTCTCACTCTGTCTTAATTGGAAATTCAGGAAACTCACTTTTTAAAAATTAGGCAATGCCAGAAACATATTAACTTACTTAAAAATCAGAAAATATAGCCAGGCTTTAGTTCTCAAGCTTTAGCTTATATCCTAGTCTGATAACAGTGTGGAAGCACAGAATGCTGAACCTACGCCTAGAGTTTATGATCAGGAGGCAGAAGGCAGGACCTGTAAATTTGCGTGTCTAACGAGCTCCCAAGTGATGCTGTCACTGGGGGTGCATACTTTGCGAACTGCTGCCTTAAATTAAAAGAAAATAGAAATGACCTATAATGCCACCCTTAAGGATAATGACGTATTGATGTACATCCTTTTGGACTTTTTATCCTGCAGAAAAAAAAAAGTGTGTGCGTGTGTGTGTGTGTGTATGGAGATGGAAGGGAGGGGACCATTAAGTATCTTTTCTTTAATAACCCAAAATAAGATGGTAATGTTCTTCCAGTTTTGTAATTGGCATTTAATATATAGTGTACATTTTTATCATTATAGCTATATCATCATTTTTAATGGCTACATGGAATTTTAGTATTTGCAAATTTTCTGTATTGTTTAGTTATATTCTATGTTTCTTGGATGGTCTTTAGCTTATTGTGTAATTTACTCTTGAGTGTAACTTCTGTAATGGAGGTTTGACTTTGAAAAATATGACTATCTCTAATATTTTCCTATGGATTTTTTTTTGCTAAGGATAAAACTAAAGGAAAATTAGTAAATTGGTCAGTATTAAGCTTTATTCAGCATCATTAGATTGCAAACATAGTGATTTTTTTGTACAATTAACTGTCTCTTTTGTAAGCATACCATTTCATTTTGTTCCTGCATGACCACAGCTCTACATAAGTGATGATAAGTAGTGTTTCTATCATAAATTGCTATTTAACACAGTACACCAGGATTTAGTGATCTAAAACAACCATTTTATTTTGTTCACAATTGTATGTGTTAGGAAACTGGGAAGGAGTCGTCTGGATGGTTTCTGTCTGACTCATGTGGTAGCAAGTAGAGCAGCCAGAGCTGAAAGATCCAATTCCAATATGGTTTCTTCACTGAGATGTTTGGTGCCCAGTGTTCTTTGGCCTTTACTTTTCTCTCTCCATATGGCATTTCACGATCCAAGTGTCTCAGTGTGGCTTGGGCTTCTCACAGCGTGGTGATCTCAGTTACACTTGTGACATGATGGCTATTTTCCAAGAGGCAAGAAGAAAAAGCTGCCAGGCCAGTTAAGTGCTATGCGCAGAATTGATCAAAGCAGTCACAGGTACCCACCCCCAACCAGATTCAAGCAGATGAAGAAATAAATTTCACGTCTTGAAGGGGAAGTAGGGTGGAAAGATCACACTGCAGAAGAGTTTTTGAGTTGGGAGGTATTTTTTGTCATCATCTTTGAAAAATTCAAAGTTCCACAAGTTGGTTGTTTACATAAATAAGTAGAATTGTTTATGTATACGTGCATTGACTATTTCATCAAAAAGTGTAAAAATTTTAATTTAGCTTTTAAAAATAAGTTGCTATGACTAATGAACACATCTAAATTTTAAATATTATGAAATAAATTTTATGCTAAAATTAATAACACATTCCTTTGTCAGCCATGCACATGTGGTAGTTCCTTCCTAACCTAGTCTTGTCTAAGAGAGTGTCATTTTTGACATTCTATTTGACAGTCTATCAAAAGATGTTACATTGAGTTCTTTAAAGAATAAAAGATAAATTAGACATGAGTTCTGCCTTATTGGATCTTATAGAAATCTAGAAGACATGGGGCATAATATATAATTATAAATAAGGTAATGATAGAAACATAGAATTGGGAATGGAAGAGAAGCATTTTATAAAGGCTTTATGGAAAATGTCACTGGATGTCAAGGGATGGGTACAATAAGGATGTGGAGATGATGATGATACTTAGAGGAACAGCAGGAGTAAAGGCATAAATAGAGAGTAGACAAATAATAATTATGACCATTTCAGTTTGGTTGTAGTTTAGAGCAGTAGTGCTCACGCTCTGGTGGACATTCAAGTCAACCTGGAGAACTTATACGGAGCTTGTATAGGGTACAAGGTAAAGGAATTGTGAGCAAAAAGAATAGAAAGATCAGTAGTGGCCATATACTGTGATAGTTCTTGAATACCAGGCTGCACATCTTTTGTGTTAGTAGGAAGTGAGGAACCATTGAAATGTGTTAATCATGAGAATGACCTGATTGAAGCCAAGCTTTAGAAAATTAATCTGGTACCAGAGAATATAGCAGATGGAGCAAAACAAGGTTGATTTTGGGGAATTTGGTATAAAGATGACTGAGGAAGAGGAGATCTGAATCTGTCCCTTGATGATGGCTGTGTGAGTGGAAAGGAGCAGAGGAATTCAAACAAGGAAGAATCTGTTAACTAATTTGATAAGAAGATGGTAAAGCAAAGACAGAAGTCTAATTATGGATCTAAAGTTACAGTTAAAGCTGGGTAGCTAAGAAGCTAGGGTAAGATACTCATTTGATAGAATTGATAGTTGAAAGCTATCAATGATAGAATTGAAAGCTGGTGTATTGTGTACATCATGTTTGTGTAATAAGGAGGACACCCAGAATCAGATCTGGAGGTTGAGAGAAAGGTAAAGCTGGAAATAGAGATTTGAGGGATTTTTGCCAGAGTAGGACTTAAAGAAATGGCAGTGGATGAGTTCACCAAGGGAAAGCATATAAAAGGAGGAAAAACAAACAAAGAAAACATAACCTAGGAAAATACTTACATTCAGGAAACAGGTGGCTGATAATGAGGGTGCAGAAATTTACAGTGTGTTCAGAGCACTAAGAAGAGAAGTAAGGTAGTCATTAGGGTGACTTTCTAGCTGGGGATGGTCAACAAGGTTGAATACTGCAGAGGAAGGTGGAGACTGAAAACATTTCCCTGGAAATGTTGGTCTTTAAAAACACAGTTCTGTTGAATAGTGAAAAGAGATGCCAGCAAAGGTTAAGGAATGAGTTGGTGGTCAGGAACTGGCACCATTTATAATGCTTTATTTTGCTAAGAAATTCACATTTCCAGTGGCCCTTTTAACTGATATTGTGGAGCTGGGAGAAAAATCAAGAAAATATTGGTCATTTACCTAAAAGCCATTTTTTTGTGATCTGTCAGGTAATTTAAAGCAACATGGAGTCCTCCTCCTCCTCCTCCTCCTCCTCTCTCTCTCTCTCTTTTTTTTTTTGTTCACTGCTGCAAATGCCTTTTTACCAGAGGCAGAGGTCTCTTAGGGATGTTACCTTAATCCAAAGGATTTCGTTTTTATTGAGCTCATCTTAGTACATAGAAAAACTCCTTCAAAGTTCAGCTCTGCAACAAAAAATGAAACATAACAACAGCCATGTCTTATTGCTGTTGGAGACAGAGTTCCTAAGCACTAAATTTATTGGGACAGATTTCTTGCAATCATTTTTATAGTTATAAACCAGTATCACAAGTTAACTGAATAGAATTTTTCTCAAAGGCAAAACTCCTAATTGGATACCATTAACAGTTACCAATGGGATGGTATATACTGTAGCTATTTCAATACCTTATCTTTTTATCTCTTGTTATTAATGTATTACACCTCAGGCTTCATCTGTACCTGACTTATTATGGGGCTGTCAGAGCAGTTAATGTGTATCAGGGCTCTGTGCTAGAACAATGCAAATTTTACAGCCTTTAATTCTTGTGGCAACCTCACAGAGCTCATATTGTTGCTCCCATCTTGACAATGAGTAAAGACTGAGAGAAGTCAAATAACTTACCAAAAATGAAATAGCTATTAATTTTCCGAGTCTGGATCCCTAGATGGTTTTCTGAACCCAAAGCTTATGCTCTTCACATGCTGCTTACCAATGATTCCCCACTCCTCTTCCTTGGACCATATGTACATCATGGTATCCCAGGGACAGTGTGCTACTGATGCTGAATTATCAGGGTTTCTGATAATTAGAGAGGATCTCTTCTGACTTTCTGACTGAAGAATAAGTTTGGATTGGTTAATCCCCTCCATCCCATTGAGTTAACATTTCTTTAATGAAGCAATTGTCTTTTCAAGTTATAGAAGACACGGAAAAGCCACCAGAGAAAAGAAAAGCAAAGGAAAAGGAAAGTTAATTGTAACTATAGTTTCGTGTGTCAGTACTAGATCCAGTGGGCTAAATATGGCCAGGGATTTTCATGAAGAGACTTCATCCAAGGACAGGGCAGTGTCTATTTGTGGTGCTTCGTGCATACCATATTCCTCTCCAGTTTTTTAGAGGAAATGATTGATGACAGCTTCCTAACAGTGGGAGGGTGTCACATAGCATGCATGAAGACAAGAGTGCCAAATCTGTGGAACCTTCGTCATCAGGATGATTTATAAAGCATCAGAAGTTTTCATTGTAAATCTCAGCCTATTGCACTATCAAAATCAATCTATGTATCACACAAGTTTGCTTTATAAAAAATTGCAAATTAGAGTCAACAATTGTCTGAGTTAGTGGAATCGTCATGTATAATCCATAGCAGTGGATACTCTCTAGTTAATTCGTAACTCTATACTGGAGAAAATAAATTTGTTTCTGTTGTATTTTCCTTAGGCTACTATTGAAGTAATCAACCTTTCCCCAGGCATAGATACACAAATGTAAAGAAAAGAGACATGCTGTAGAATTAATCAAGCAAATAGCAATTTGGAATATAGAAATTTTAATAGGTTTTTGTCTGGGTCTTTATAGGTTCTCTAGGATCAGGAAGAAGAACTAATAGTTGTAAATCACCTTTAAAACTGCAGCTATTTCCTCGCCTAGTCTTTGCTCTGTTCTGCTGTGCCTAATGTCAATGCTTACCTTTTTACAGCTGAGCAATATGACTCTACTTGCACAGAAATCTCATGAGCTCTGGTCTATGGGAGCATGTGTTACTGTTAAGGAAGTTTATTCCTGCATACAGCTGGTAGCTTTCTAGCATTATCTTTGAAATGCTGTGTTCCCCTAGGTGTCTGACCTTAGCACTCTTATTTTATTCTTCTCTGGGAGAGCATTTTCATTCCCATGAATACACCAGATGATTCCTAGATCTCTAAGTTCTACTTCACACAGTTGTCTGAACTTGCAGAGAATGGTCTGTGACATTCTGTGACATTCAATAGCAATCTCAGATTGAATAATACAAAACTGAACTCATTGTTTCCCTAATCTGCTCCTTCTGCCATGATCCCCCTCTGCTGTTAAAGTAATTACCATCTTTCCAGACAGGGGTGAAATCAGTCTTCTCCGTAATTCCTTCTTTTCTCAGTCCCCATGTACAATCAGTTGTGAAATTGCATCCAATCTAAATGCACATTGTATCTATTTCACTTCTTTAATCAACATTTTTTTTAGCTTCTTTGTATTTTCATGCCATAGCTTTAGAACATGAGACAGTGTCCACTTCAAGAAGCTCACACCTAGTAAGAGAAATAATAAAATAGACTATCCATGGACAGTATGATAATTACTAGTTGTCATTAACTAAGCACCAGTTGCTGAGACTGGGAGGAGAAGGTGGAAATCTTCCACCTCCAGGAGGAAGTGGTATGTAAGCTACATCTGGAAAGAAGAAGCGGGTGACCTAGGTAAAGGGCAGAAGAAAGTCTTTCAGAACATAGAAAAAGTAGTATATGCAAAGGTACAAAGATGTGAGAGAACAAGACCTGTTCAAAAAAAATGTAAGGGTGATCCAGGTACACGTTAAGGAGTACCAAGGAATAAAGTACATTTATGAAGTGTTGTGTACACTGTGCTATGAAATTTGGATTTCATTCTCAAAGTATCCTTTCCTTCTTCTTCCCCAGAACATGATCATATCTTTTGTCAGCACTCTAAGCCAACAAATCTCCTGACTATTCTCTTTCCCTCTACTCTTGCCTTTTCTTTCCTTAGATTGTAGTCAGAGGTGGCACCCCTGTTAGAATTGAAAACCTGTCTCTTTCCTAATCCTTCACTGGCCTGTATTACCAGATTACACTCCCTTTCTGCAACCCCCACTTCTGCCAAACACATCCCATGGATCAAGCGTATGACAACTGTCCTCCCCTCTAAGTTACAAACTCCTTAAGGCCAGAGCCCATGGCTCCTCCATTACTGTAGATTTAGAATCCATGTCATATACTTGGTACATAGTAGGCTTTTATATATCTGTCTCATTGAGTAAAAGGAATGCACTTTAGGGTCTCCGCATT
This sequence comes from Lontra canadensis, assembly GCF_010015895.1. Taxonomy (NCBI): domain Eukaryota; kingdom Metazoa; phylum Chordata; class Mammalia; order Carnivora; family Mustelidae; genus Lontra; species Lontra canadensis. Next base: position 31,139,845 of record NW_022630996.1, read on the forward strand.
TCTTCATTTTCCAAGTGCTTTTATGCACATGGACATAACCCCATCGCTGTCATCAGCACCGGCTTTCTTGTCCCTGCCAGCAAGTGTTCCTTACAGCCCAGTGGCTTGTCACATGCCCTGCTGCTACACAGCAGCAGCAGTTCCCAAACAGAGTGGTACGGATGTATACAAACCTTCCTGTGCAATGTTTATTTTTTTCTGCAGAAAATGAAAGGCCTCGCTTTTCCCTGGGGTAAAAGCAGGTTTGGAAAGCACTGATGCAGGGCCCCTTGCCAATCTTTGCAATTTCCAGGGCTCTACACCTCATTTCACTGACAGGTATGTTGAACAGGGCTTTGGGCTAGGAGCCCGGGCTAGGATTTGCATCCCAGCCTCAACTAACTAGGTCCCTACCGGTAGGCAACATTTCCGAGCCTTGATTGCATCACCTTTGGAATTAGTACTTAGAATTAATTCCAAATATCCTTGTCAACATTCTTTTACTAGTATTTTCATGGTAGCATATCAATCTGTTATCTTGCAACAAAAATCACAAAGCCATCCTGATTTTCTTTTTTTTATCTTGACTCGTTTAAGCAGAAAAGGTGTTATTGGAAGGATACTGAATAATCCACTAAAGCCAGGCAGAGGAATTGGACAGTTAGCAACATAAGGCACCCTTATGTTCACCCAGAAGCAGGGCGATGAGTTTGGCAATTGGTATCACTGGACACTTCCTCCCATCCATCTCTCTGCCAGTAACTCTCATGGTTTCCGAGTCTCTGCATAGCTCCCTCCGTGTTCAGAGTCCCATATGTGGGCATCCAACTGGCTGAGCCAAGAATCCTTCCACAGGATCTCCTGTGGAAGAAAAACAAAGGTGAGGGCATAAAATTTAGAAAAGATGATTTAAAGGGTATGCTATCTCTCTAGGCTTCCAGATAGTAAATTCCTATCATTGGAATAAGTTAGATCCCTAGATTATATACAAGACTGTATTGCCTTAGTCTCTTGAAGAACAACACTCACCCAATTGCCTGCTGTAACTTTCTGGGGGAACCTATGGCAGTGACATAGTCCATCATGATACTTAGAGTATGCTGTCGGGGATCCGATGTGAGAAAGAGCTTGCAGAAACTGAATCAGAGGACAACTTGCATCTGGTCCTGTGAGAACTGTGTAAGTTAGCATGTTTCTTTCTTCACATTGGCCCTTGGGTAGCTAAGAACCAAGTGTGGGGCTCTGCACAGCAACTGTCTTCACCCTTGTAGTTAACATTTTTATTTACCTTCTTTTGTTCCCGGTTGTTTATTTTGTAAATCTCCTCACATTCTTTTTGAAAGAAGGAATAAAAAAGGATGGGAAGTGGGGAGACATGGATGCCAACCACCCAGTGAACAGAAGTCACTGTGGCAGAGTGGCTGCAGCCACCATAGCAGCAGGACTGGCAGTGGAAATCAGTTACCTTGTTGTCCTGAATTCTTGTATCGAGGCAAACTAGTCTATTCCTATAGGTGCCTGCCCACTTGGTCTAAATATGGTTTAAAACAGTGTCAACAACAAAGGCTTTCACACCTCTCCCTTCATGTATTTACATGAACTGTTTTATCTCTTACGTAAAAATAGGATGTGGGACATCAGCTACTAGAGAGAACACAAGTAAACAATGAGACATCAGTAATGTCATCCAACTACTATGGATTATTGTGGATACTGAGTTGCTAACTATCCAAATGATATTCAAGTATTTCATGACCTGTTTAATCAAGCTGCAAAATAAGGAGTTAGAACACTTCAACTCCAGTGGTTTGATTATGTGGTGAAGAGAGTGGTGCATAAACATTAATCCTGGGAAATTAATTCATGAAAATTAGCTGAAGATACCCCTAGGGGCCTGTTTTGTATCTATTTTTGCATAAAATGTTGAACTAACTACTTACTGAAGGTGTCTTGGGGGAACTAGAATGATTATGCATGATTCTGTAGTTATCTAGAGAGAATCATGAAGAGGCCATGAAGTGACCTGAAAATGCATTCTGATTGAAGCTAAGTCTTGAACAGGAAAATTGCTTTGAAATGATTAAAGTTAAAATTGTTGGTAATGAAGGAAAACACTTGTGCTAGAATGAGGACTTTAAAAGAGAGAATCTCATTTTGAGTCTTTTGTAAAGCATATGGCTTTACTTTTTCATTGCAAAATATTGGGTTGTATAAACCTATCACATTGTCTTAATTTGAAATTCAGTGGAGGGCAAGCAAGACTTGGAGAGTGTTACAGATAAAAAAGCTGGCAAGAGATTGTCATGAGTGAAAAATCCGCCTTCAGAAGAGGGAAGTCTTCAATATCCTTTAGAGCCACCAAAATGTACCCACTCAGTGGAACCTTCCTAAGGGTTGGCCACAGTCTCTGCTCAAGGCACTTGGTACCTTTGTATGTTTGCTTGTCAGGTTGTACATTGATGGTTTGTTGAAACATCTGTCCTTCCCACCAGATCATGAGATCCTGGAGGACAGGGATCATCTTTATTGTGTATATTTCCAGCTTCTAGAAGAGTGCCCATCCTGCCCAGGACTAAATTTGTAACTCTGATTACAGTTATCCTCTTTAATAAATATTCACCTTTGCATATATTTAAAGATAATATTTTATCTCAAACCTTGGAAGGCAAATGTGTTTCAGACTTCAGACTTCTTAGATTTTGGAAAGGTGATATTAGTGTCTATCAAGAGTGTCTGTAAACAATGTCTATATCACATATAATGTAACACTCCAGCATAGTCTGGGGAAACTTCTATAATCAAGCACAATAATTATGCATCAAAAACACAAGGAGGATATTGTGAAGTTGCAATAAACATAGGGGTACATGTATCTTTGCAAACTAATGTTTTCATTTTCTTTGGGTAAATACCCAGAAATTGAATTTTTGGATCATATGGTATTTCTATTTTTAATTTTTTAAGGCACCTCCATACTTTCCACAATGGCTGTACCAATCTACATTACCACCAACAGTGCATGCAAGTTCTTTTTTCTTTACATCCTCCCCAATACCTGTTGTTTCTTATCTCCTTGATTTTAGCTATTTTGACAGGCAAGAGGTGATAGCTCATTGTGGCTTTGATTTGCCTTCCTCTCATGATAAGTGATGATGAGCATCCTTTTATGTGTCTGTTGGCCATCTGGATGTGTTCTTTGGGGAAATGTCCATATCTGCTGCCCATTTTTAACTTAGATTATTTGTTTTTTGGGTATTGAGTTGTATAAGCTCTTCATATATTTTGGATACTGACCCTTTGTGGGATATGTCATTTGCAAATATCTTCTTCCAATTCAGTAGGTTGCCTTTTAGTTTTGATGATTGTTTCCTTTGCTGTGCAGAAGCTTTTAATTTTAATGTAGTCCGAATAATTTATTTTTGCTTTTGTTTCCCTTGCCTCAGGAGATACATCGAGAAAAATGTTGCTATAGCCAATGTCAAAAAAATTAGGGCCTGTTCTCACTTTAGGATTTCTATGGTCTCAGGTCTCACATTTAGGTCTTTCATCCATTTTGATTCTGTTTTTGTATATGGTGTAAGAAAGGGGTCCAGTTTCAGTCTAGACAACAAAATGTAGTTGTCTACTTTTCTCAACACAATTTGCTGGAGAGATTGTCTTCCCATTGCATGTTCTTGCCTTCCTTGTCAAAGATTAAATTGACCATGTAATCATGGGTTTATTTCTGGGCTTTCTATTCTGTTCTGTTGATCTTTGTGTCTACTTTTATGGCAATACCATAGTGTTTTGATTACTAGAGCTTTGTAGTTTATCTTGAAATCTGGGATTGTGATACCTGTGGTTTTGCATTTCTCTTTCTATTCAGGGTCTTTTGTGGTTCCTTACAAATTTTAGAATTGCTTGTTCTAATTCTGGAAAAATGCTGTTGGTATTTTGATAGAGACTGCATTAAATCTATAGATTGCTTTGGGTAGTGTGGACATTTTAACAATATTCTGTAAATCCATCAATGTTTCATACTTTACAAAGCACAGGTCTTTGACTTCTTTGATTAAGCTTATTCATAGGCATTTTATTGTTTTTGGTGCAATTGTAAATGGGATTTTTTTTTTCATTTCTCTTTCTACTGCTTAATTATTAGTGTATAGGAGTACAACTGATTTCTTTATATTCATTTTTGTATCCTGCAATTTTACTGAATTCATTTATCAGTTCTAGTAGTTTTTTGGTGGAGTCTTTTGTGTTTTCTCTATATAGTATCATGTCATCTGCAAAAGAAAAAAAGAAGTTTTACTTCTTCTTGCTAATTTGGATGCTTTTAATTTCTTTTTCTTATCTGATTCTTATGGCTAGGACTTGCCAGTATTTTGTTGAATAAAAGTGGTGAGAGTGGACATCCTTGTCTCATTCTTGACCTTAGGAGAAAAGCTCTAAGTGTTTCACCACTGAGTATGATGTTCACTGTGGGCTTTTCATATATGGCCTTTATTATAATGACGTATGTTCCCTGTAGACCTACTTTGTTGAGAGCTTTAATCATGAATCAATCTTGTACTTTGTCAGATGCTTTTTCTGCATCTATTGAAATGATTATATGGTTTTTAATCATTTCTCTTGTTGACATGATGTGATCAAATTGATTCATTTAGCAAATACTGAACCATCCTTGTATCCCAGAAATAAACTGCACTCGTTCATGGTGAATGATTTTTTTTTTTTAAATGTATGTTGGATTTGGTTTGTGAATATTTTGTTGAGGATTTTTGCATTTATATTTGTCAGAGAGAGTGGTCTATAGTTCTTGTCCTTTTTTTGTAGTGTCCTTGTCTAGTTTTGGTATCAGGGAGAATGCTAGCCTCATAAAATGAATATGAAAGCTTTCCTTCTCTTCTATTATTTGGAATATTTTAAGAAGAATAGGTATTGACCCTTCTTTAAATGTTGCTAGAATTCATTTGTGAACTGTCTGATTCTGGAATTTTGTTTCTTGGGAGATTTTTGTTTACTGATTGAATTTTATTACTGGTTATCGGTCTCTTCAAATTTTCTATTTCTTCCTCCAGTTTTTGGAGTTTATATTTGTAGGAATATACCCATTTCTTCTAGGTTGTCCAATTGTTGGTATATAATTTTTTTAAAGATTTTATTTATTTATTTGACACAGAGAGAGAGATCACAAGTAGGCAGAGAGGCAAGCAGAGAGGGGGAAGCAGGCTCCCCGCTGTGCAGACAGCCTGATGTGGGGCTTGATCCCAGGACCCTGAGATCATGACCTGAGCCAAAGGCAGAGGCTTAACCCCCTGAGCCACCCGGGCGCCCCTGACATACAATTTTTCATAATATCTCTTATAATCTTTTGTATTTCTATGGTATCGATCATTATTTCTCCCCTTTCATTTGTAATTTTGTTTGAGTCCTTTCTGTTAGTCTGGGTTAAGTCTGTCAATTTTATTGATCTTTTCAAAGAGCCAGCTCCTGGTTTTATCTGTTTTAATCTTTAGTATTTCCTTACTTCTGCGGGTTTGGGGTTTTGTTTTTTGTTTTCCAGATCCTTTGTGTGTAAGGTTAGATTGTTTGAGATTTTTCTTGATTCTTGAGATAGGCAGATCTATACTGGTATCAACTTTCCTCTGAGAACAGCTTTTGCTGCAATCGAAACCTTGGTCTACTGTGTTTTCAGTTTCACTTATCTCCATGTATTTTTTTTTTTATTTCCTCTTTGATTTCTTGGTTGACCCATTCATTGTTGAGTAGCCTGTTATTTAACCTCCATGTATTTGTGCTTTTTCCAGCTTTTTTCTTGTGTTTGATCTCTAGTTTCATAGCATGTGGTCAGAAAAGATACATGATAGGACTTCATTCTTTTTTAACTTGTTGAGACTTGTTTTGTGGCCCAATACGTGATCTGTTCAAGTGCACAGGGAACATTTTCCAGAAAAGAATGTGTATTCTGCTCTTTCAGGATGAGAATGCTCTGAATATATCTGTCAGATCCATCTAGATCCATCTGGTCTAGTATATTATTCAAAGCCACTGTTTCCTTCTAGGTTTTCTGTTTAGATGATCTGTCTCTTGATGTCAGTGGGTGTTAAAGTCCCCTAGTATTGTATTACTATTGATTAGGTGCTTTGTGTTAGTTATTAGCTGCTTTATGTATTTGGGTGCCATACTTACTTACAATTGTTATAACCTCTTATCAATTGCTCCCTTTATGACTATATAGTGTTCTTCCTTGTCTCTTAGAGTCTTTGTTTTAAAGTCTATTTTGTGATACAAATATTGCAACTCCACTTTTTTTTCACTTCCATTTGCATGGTAAATACTTTTCCATCCCTTCACTTTGAATTTGCAGGCGTCTTCAGGTCTGAAATGAGTTTCCTGGTAGGCAAGGTATAGATGGACCTTGCTTTCCTTTTTAAAATCTATTCCATCATCCTCTGCCTTTTGATTGGAGTGTTGGGTCCATGTGCATTGAAAGTAATTATTGATAGTTATATACTTATGGCCATTTTGTTAATTGTTTTATGGTTATTGCTTTTGTTCTGTTCTTTTCTTCTCCTGTTCTCTCCTCTCACAGTTTGTGTTCTGCAAGAGGGGACCTACAGCTGCCCCGAACAGAGGCAGGCCGGGTTGGAGGGAGTGGATTGGCAGAAGCACAAGGATGGAGGTTTGTGAGCACACTGTTAGCAAACTAGATGGCAAGTGTTGGCTCCAGTCCCTACAGATACCTGTGTATCTAGCCTGGGACATGGGGAAGGGAAATGGCTCCTGCCAGCACTTTTCTTTTTTCAGAAATTTCCCAAGGATTTCTACCCCTCCAGCACATGCTGTGAGATAACTGAACAAATCTCTCTGCTTAATACCTGAGGCATTTTCAAACTGCTGCTTCTATGCTGTGTCTCTGCAGGCTCTTTGTTGTGCTGTCTCTTGAAAGGCATGGACTCAGTTTCCTCTAGCCTTTCTTGTTCCCCCAGAGCAGAGCCTGCTGATTTGGAAAGTTTTAGGTGTTCAGCCCCCCTTATTTTAAGAACCCATGAAATTTGGCCCCTCTCATTTTCAAAGTTTAATGTTACAGGAATTCATCTTCCCCATGAGGGTTCTCCATGCCTGGGGTACTTGTTAGGAGAGGCTCTTTCTTTCCTTTCCCCAAGGGAGAATTTCTCTCTCCAGTGGACAATCCCTGCAAGTCTGTTTGGCTCCCAGTCATGTCTCTGGTCTTCCTATCCTCTTAGATGTGGCCTCCTCTTTACATTTAGCTGTGGAGAGTCTACTCTGCCAGTTCCAGATTGTTTCCTGTGTAATTTACACTGATGTGGGAATTATCTAGTTGTATCAGTGGGAGGCGAGGAGTTTAGGGTCTTCTATTCTGCCATATTCATTAGCCACACGCCCTTGGTCCTTTTTTTTTTTTTTTTTTTTTTTTTTTCCATTTCTTTTTAAGCACCTGTTGCTGGGTAGACCAACACCAGGCCTCAGTTCCTTGGGCAAAGAGGAACAAATGGATGAGAACTGCAGTGGCTGGGAAGGACTCTATGGAAAATCTGGACTAAAGTGGGTGTTACAGTGGGGGATCCCAGGGATATGAGGAAGGGGATTACAAACAGCATAGCAGTCATCAGAAGCAGGAAGGTGAACAAGGCATGAGCTCTTAGGTGTACCTTGAAGAAGCCCTTAGAGTAGAACTTCCATACTGAGATATAATGCAGGTGAGTTTGGAAAGATGTGGGTAAAAAGGGCTTTGGATGGCAGAGTGGAAAGCTGACTGACCTCTTTAAGCTCTGGCAAACCAGCCCTTCTTTTAAACAGTGTTCATTCCAGTTCTAATATTGTTGCAGTTTGATTTGACTTTCAAAAGTAATTGTAGGTAATTTAATATTATAGAATAAATATCATCTGACTGCTGCCTTGTTTATGTGGAAAATTTTCTCCTTACACTGCTAAGTAAATTCATCACAGACAGATTTTATTTGCTTATACTGCATATAAAACATTGTTTGTATTTTCTTTTGGAAAATATTTTAATCCAAGGAATTTTTGTGCTTCTTCTCATTTCCCATCCTGATCCTCTTGTGACCCTGGCTCTAGTTCTGAGTATCTTTTTTTAAAAGTCTTTGCTCCCATTTACAGTCATCTTCTTCCTTCTTTCCTGTGTTTTTTGTTTTTCCCTCTATCCTACCTTTAGACTCTTGTGCTTTGCTTATTCTTATTTTTGCAAGCTCTTCCTTCAAGAGAAGGTGTTCTGAAGCCAAGAACTGGGAGGGTGCTCCATAAACTATAGGCCTATGAATAGGGGGTGGTGGGAACCATAGCAACACACACCTGTGCCTCTGGCACCTGAAGAAAAGTCGGTGCTCATGAAGGCTGTGTTTACCACATGCCAACATAACTTCTCAGTGGAGCCAATTCAATCAAAAACGGGCAATTCACTGCAAATTTAGTCCATGTGCTTCCTTGGCATTGTGTTGATAAAACAAACTAGTTGACTAATAGCACTGATCAATTTTCAGCTAGTAATTTTGGTGTTTCCTAGAGCAGAGGGGAGCAGGAATAGGCAAAGAGTGTGTATAATGATCCCCTGGATGCAAAAACAAAAAATTAGAGCTCTTGAACTGAATAAGTAAGAGTTTAAACTTTACTAACATTTGGTTTTTATATATTAAAAACATATGGTTTTTATATATTATTATATATAATATATAACTGATAATATATGACTATGATAATATATGACTATATATGACTATATATTATCAGTTATATACATAACTAGTTATATAATGAATATATATATATATATATATATATAAAATTCTTAAATATTGAAGTCAGTTCTCTAATATTTTTGCTATTAGAGTACACAATCAAAATAGACTATTCTAGATCATTGATTCCCAATCTGTGGGCAACAGAGTTATTGTAAGAGGCCCATTAATATATGTGGAAGTATTTTCTCATTCAGCAGACACTAAAAATACAATGATCTGCTAAGGGATTATAATGATTTAATATGATTCTGTTGTATTTTAAAATTTACCATAAAGGTGGATTCCTTATGCCTAAAAATGTTGAGTGCTTTGAAGAGGAGACACAGTTAAACATGGGACACAAAAAAGCATAGGGAAGAGTCAAGTCCCAGTAAAATACTACATTGTTTGGTCAGGGTAATCTAACCTATTGAGAAAATTTTAGTCATACTTTAGAGATACCATGGTTCTGTTCTAGATTGCTGCAATAAAGTGAATATTACAATAAAGCATGTTAAATGAATTTTGTGGTTTTTCAGTGCATATAAAAGTTAGGTTTCCATTATACTGTATTAAGTTTGGTTTTTAAAATACAACATTATTGCAATGTACATACTTCAGCCTTTTTTAGAAGATATTTTTTAATGAATCATAACCTGAGCTTTCAAAAAGTCGTATTTTTTTGTTGGTCGAGGGTCTTGCCTCAGTGTTGATGGCTGGCTGGTGGTTGTTGAAGATTTGGATTGGCTGTTGGAGTTACTTAAGACAACTGTGAAGGTTGTCACGTCAGTATACTCTTATTTTCATGAACAATTTCTCTATAGTATGTAGTGGTATTTGATAGCATTTTCAAAGCTTGAAGCCCGACACTGACCTCTCCACTCTAGCTATGAAAAAGTCTTCCAATAGAAGACTGTTTCATCTACCTGAAAAATCTGTTCATTAGGGTAGCCACCTTCATTAATGATCTCAGATACATTTTCTGGATAATTTGTTGCTTTACCTTGTTTTTTTTCCTTTGGGAGATGGCTTCTTTCCTTAAACCTCATGAACCAGCCTCTGCTAAGTCAAACTTTTCTTCTGCAGCTTCCTCACCTTTCTGCCTTCATAGAACTGAAGGGAGTGAAGGCCTTGGTCTGGCTTTGGCTTAACAGAATGCTGTGGCTGGTTTGAGCTTGGATCCAGACCACTAGAACTTTATCCACATCAGCAGTAAGGCTGTTTCACTTTTTGTATCATTTGTGTGTTCATAGTAGGTTTTTGAAATTTCTTTTAATGTTTTTCATTCACACCTTGGCTGTTTGGTGCAAGAAGCTTAGCTTTTGGCCTATCTTGGCTTTTGACATGCTTCCTCACTAAGTTTAAGGATTTATAGTTTGGATTCTTTGTTTCCCTATTTTGAATGAGTATTGGCACATCTTAGGGAACTAGCTTCCAGCCCAGTATTCTCCTTTTTTGCATCTCTTAGTTTGCTAGGGCTGTCATAACCAAATATCATAGACTGCATGGCTTGAGCAATAGAAAGTTTCTCACAGTACCGAAGACTAGCAGTCCAAGGTCAAGTGTCAGCAAGTTTTGTTTCTTCTGAAGCTTCGCTCATTGGCTTACCAAATGGCCAATGTTTTGCTGTGTCCATACCCTACCCCTATTGTTTCTTTATGTGTCTTAATATCCTCCTCTAACAAAATTCCAGCCTGATTGGATTAGGGCCCCATTACTGGCCTCATTTTAACTTAGAACCTTTAAAGAGATAACTATTTGCAAGTACAGTCCTATTCTGAGGTACTGGGGGTTAGGGCTTCAACATATGCAGAAAACAATGCAGGTCCTAATAGTAATTTCCTTCTGATTAATCTAGGTTTTTCAGGGAAGTATGTGGGACAGCAATATGATTAAGCTGACCTGATCTTTGATGGTCAAAGTGTCTCATTTGGAAAATAAGTATTATGATGGATCCTGATAAAGATCAAGGGGCAGAAGGTATACACTTCAGTCTTGGCTCAAAAAATCTTATTCTATGCCCAGGTTTCCTCCACCATGGAGACCATAATAGAATCTGCGTCACAGAGTTATTGTGAGGATTAAATGCATCAGGACGCCTAAGTCACTCAGAACACTGCCCTAGGTGTAGTAAGCATGGAGCGTGACACTGAGTAAGGAGGAGGATTATATTTGTCAGGTGTCATAGTTAATTTTATGTGTCAATTTAGATGGGCTATGGGGTCCACCCCTTTGAAGGTTACTTTAAGGGTATTTTGGGCTGAGATTTACATTTAGATCAGAGGACTTTGAGTTAAAGCATTTTGTTCTCCAATAGGTGGGTGGACTTCATCCAGTCAGTTGAAGGCCTGCATAGAACAAAAGGCTGCCCCCTACAAGCAATAAAGGATTTGCCAGCAGGCTGCCCTTGAAATTAAACTGCAACTCTTTGCTGAGTCTTCTGGCCTTCCCCATTAGATAGATTTTAAACTCACCAAGCCTCCATAATTATATGAGCTAAATCCTTTAAATAAATTTGTTTCTGTGTATAAACACATGTCCTACTGGTTCTGTTTCTCTGGAAGACCCTGCTTAATACAGTATGTGTGGAAACCAAAACTATAGCTGAAGTATAGCTTTTAGTTTTTCTTTTACTTCTGAATTTTCTGTGCTGTATTCACTATATTCTTTGCATGTCTGTATACATACTAATAAGGATCTGTGACAAGACTGCTAGAATACATAGGCACTCTCTGTTTATTAGTCTTTCTTAAAGAAATTCTTAAATTTTGCACTCCATACCATACTTTTAAACAATAATACTCTACATCTGTGAGGTTCTCCCCCACCCCCCACCACCCCACCCAGGAAGCACGTTGTATACCTAACAAATGTTTGGAATAAAAGAATCCTAGGCTTTAGTAAAATGAAAGTTGATTTTTAAAAAAAATTGAATCACCAAGCAAGCAAGCAAATATATTGGCAGGAGTCCTGGCAAATCAATCATATGAGAAAAGTTAAACAAGCTGGAACAGCAAATAAAGGCTTGAGGAACAAGCAAGTAGCAGCTATCAAATCTAAAAAGGGTTATCGTGGAGAGGATGGAGACCAGCTGTCCTATAGTTCCACTGAGCCCAAACAAAAACAAAAATAGATAAAAAGTTCACTATGACAGACCATTAGATCTAGGCTCCTGGCAGTTAACATGGTTGAAATGGTTACTTAGCATGTTCCAGAATATATTCAAAGGATTCTTTAAAGTCGGTTAAGCTTGCTTCTTCTGGGTGTGGTGCTCAGTGGCAAATTCAGATCCTGAATTCCCAATGAGGCTAATTAGAATCACTAAGGGGAGGGGGTTGTAAAAACCACAGGCTCCCTTTCAATGAAGTGTTAGGAAATGGTTTCTAGGATATCCTGGTGAGAATAAAAACAAGGTGCAAAAGTGAATGTAGTATTCTACATTTGGTATGAGGGAAAAAAACGGGAAATAAGAAAAATATTCTAATGAAAACAGTTCATCTTTTAGAGGTGTGGTAGTCGTTGGGAATGCAATCTGTATTTCTTGTATTAGTTTCCCACTAGATTGCCACAAATATAGTGGCTTAAAACAACCTTTATTTTACAGTTCTGGAGGTCATGAGTCCAATATGTATCTCTTTGGGCTAAAATCAAAGTATCAGCAAGGCTGCATTTTTTCTGAAAGCTCTAGGGGATAATCTGTTTTCCTTTCTAGTTTCTAGAGGCCACCTGCATTCCTTGGCTCATGGCCCTTTTCTCCATCTTCAAAATCCAGCCGTATAACATCTCTGTCTGACTCTAACCCTTCTGCCTAGCTCATCTACATTTATGGATTCTTGTGATTATATTTGGGTTCATGGAATGTTACAGGATAGTCTCATTATCTTGGTATCAACTGATTGATCAGCAACCTTAAGTCCATCTGTAACCTTAATGCTCTTTGCTCTGTAGCACTGCTACAGTGATTAGCAGTCTCTTCCAGAGATTAAGATATGGACATGTTTGGAGTGTGTGTTAGATGGGGCATTCTGCCTACCTTACCTTTTAAGAATAATTTTTAACTTTTGAACCATGCAAATGTTTATGTATTCAAAAATAACATTTAATCAAAAAGGATAGCAAAAGCACACTAAAATCGAATACAAATGGAAACAAACCAAACAGTGCTTAATACAGCTATGCTGTGGAGGACAAAAAGGACAAATTCCAATAAATATAACCCTTAAAAAATGAGATGTATTTTAAGGATTAAAATAGTTGCAAAGAAACCTTGATTTTTTACTCAGTAAATTTGTGGTTGGGAACCAGAGAGCTGACTTTAGAAGAAGGGAGAGAGAAATATGGAATGGGGGAAGGTGAGGGAAAACCTTGAGGTTTTAGGTATTTTATTTTTCTTCTCTGACACCTTTAGAGCAATGAGTACATATAGTAGCAGGCTTTGGTTTCTAAACAGTATTCCCATGTAAACCAAGGTTTCTTTATAAGATGTCTGATTCCAGGCTGAACAGGTATAAAGTACAAGGAGGCCTGCAACATGGAGTGGTACCAAGAAGTAAGGAAGTGCTTGGGGACTGACGGAGACCTGTCCAATGTTAACCAAGAATTCATAAGAAGAAGTATTTGACATTGATGGAAAGAGGGGTTTGGGATCAGAAGAGGAATCAATTTAGAGAAGAATGATGGCTAATAAATAAAAAAGGAAAAATAAATTTGGAAACTCCTGTTGTAATCATCAATGTGCTAACTAATTCAGGAAGGATCATCGATGGATGTTAAAATCATCAGATGGTTTAGAAACTAGCTTCCTTGAGAAATAATAAAATGACTAGATGAAATGTTGACACAGGACAGTTACATATTTCAAGATATCATCCCACAGATTAGTTACTAATTATAAAAAGAAAATGATTTGTTTACAGAGGAGAAATCTGGTCAATATCACCTTAATCAAGTGATCAAACTTCTTATCCCAAGAATGGGACAGATACTTTGTGCCTTCTGCCATGACAGAATAGGAAGAACGCATTATCAAGTACATTGTGTCCTTGCCAAGAACATTTAACTTGAATCTTTTCAGGAGGGGAAAAAAATCAAGCAATTATAAATGTAGGACATCTTACAAGGCAACAGGCCTGAACAAAAACTATGACAATTATGATGCAATTGTTGATCCTTAAGAAATTAAAAAATAGCCATAAAAGACATTATTGGGGCAATTGGAAAATTCTGAATATTGGCTATACATTAATATTGTATCATTAAGAACTTGCAATGTGTTTATGTAGGAAAGAGTTCTGAGGAGACACATGGAAATATTAGGGGCAAATTCAGAATATCAGCAAATTTCAAATGGTTCAATACAAAAAGTATATGTATACAGACAGGCATACAAGGAGAAAGTAACAAATGCAACAAAATGTAATAACTAGTTTGATTTTCAAAATAATATTCCTTTATTGTGCCCCTGGGCTTCTTGATAGCCATTGGGCTTATTTTGTGTTCCAAGATGTTGTGAAGTTTGTTTAAAAAAAAAAAAAAGTGTTTCTAGTTATGTTTTTAGAGTCCCTCACCTGACATACAGCTCTTTGACTCTCTATGCAATGTGATTTCTCGAATGCATATGCTAGTAAATAGTACTTCAATGAAAGCAGTCTTATATGTTAATCTCTATGGAGCTCCAATTGATTGGAAAAACATTTGAAAATAAAAAGTGGACCTATAGTATCGGGTTTATAGCTAGCACTACATAGATGTGTGCTAAGTGCACTTTAAGTTTTTTAACTACTATTAAAATATTACCCAATAGTAACAACAATAGCATCAACAACAAAAGACACAGGTTTCCAGACCTTGCTTCACTGCAGGGTGATCTAAGAATAGGGCCTTCCTGGATCTGCGTTTTAAACAGGTTTGCCTGCATTCTTCTGCCCACTGCAGCTGATGGCCCTAGGAAGCGCTACTAGGTCTTACGGGCTCCTTCCTTCTCAGGGTTCAGCTTTCAGTGCTTCCCTCTAGTGACCTCCTCTTAAACCAGGCACATATCTGTTGATGGGGGTTCTTTGCCATCTGTCGTCTTTATACTTGATTCCTATCTTCCAATGCCGGATTTCCCTTAGTTTTCCACCTCCCTCTGTGATCACTAGTTCCATGTTGCTCCATGTAGTTTCCAAGGAAGGCTTTAGTCTCACTTTAATCTAACTCATGCTGCTCAGCCAGTAGATGGGACAATACTTTTCATAAAAAATATTTTTTTCATGTCTCTGACTTATCCACATAAGAAAGTCCCCCTAAAATACTGGTAACTCCATAGGAAATTCTGAGAATGCAAACCAGATTTATGCTCCCTGGGTGTATGCAAACTGAGGATGGGGGTTAAGGTTGCAGATCCATGGGTTGGACAGCTCAGCTCTGAAGCCAGCCTCTACCAAATAACTGGTTGCTGTAGGACTTTGGGCAATATTTTAACCAATATTAGTTTTCTCAAATGCAAAATGGGTCTAATAACTACCTCCAATGGTTGTGAGGATTTAAAGGCATTCAGGTACATAAATCACCTACAAAAGTACCATATAAATGTTTACTATTTTTGATCATTATCTTTCCAACAAATTTCAGACCTGGATCAAATTCTGTCTTTGAGACAGTAATTCTGATAAAATAATTTCTTGCTTTCTTTGTGTCTCCATGGGTTCAGGTTTCCCTAGGACTTCTACATGCCCATGCTACACATATCCTGTGGCCTCCAGAGCGCTGGCAGAAATTGGAATCTGTTCTTCCTCCAGAGCGCTTGCTAGTTCAGAGAGAAGAGGAATAATGGCATGAAACTCCCTCAGCTGCTGGCATTGGCAGGCCAAAACCACCCCTTACAGAAGGGATGGAGAGGAGGAACCTTCAGAAGGGCAAAGTTTGTTTCAAATGAAATGATCTGCATTATTAAAGAAAAAGTGTTAAAATATTATATAGTATTAAATAGCAACTGATTTTGTGTTTAATTGTAATACTCTATTGCTCAATGCCAAAAAATTACAGACCTTTGGGAATAGGAAAACTTTATTCCCATGTCTTACAGGGAATTTGTTATGTGTACTTAGTCTATCAATTGTTGGGTTTTAATTTTGGTGCTTGCTGCTGAGAGAATATGAAAATTAATATTTGATGAAAGTAATTCAGTAATGTCATTTACTCTTTAGAACATGAAGAAACATACAGTGATGGAAATTATATTGTAATTGACAGTATGTACGAGGCAGTGACTGCTGGTTAAGAAGAACAGTAAACTGTGATATAAAAATAAAACTGATTTGCTCAGGTACTGTTTTGGGTATTAATCATTTAACCTGTACCTCCCTTAATGAGGAATATTTTTTTTTTTTTGGAAGCAAGGAATTAAAGTAAGGAGAACCAATTCTATCAATATTTCCATACAATTAAAGCTTTCTTATTAGCCCTTTTAAATAAAAACTTCTGAGTGATCTCTAGCCTGTTCACATCCATGAATAAACCTATTCATCAGTATTTAGTCACTATTTGGTAAAATGTTCCGAGTGAAATGAAAAAAGTTATTCCTGTTTGACCAACTTTTTTTCCTCCCAATGATTTTCAGTGTTTACCTCTTTAAATACTGAAATCATCAATTGCAAAGTGGGGTGATAATGGCATCATAGATCCTCTAACTGCAGAGGTAAGGTAGTAAATTCCTTCATACGAGTCTATATTTATTCTTGCAAATGTGGATGCAAGCTTCCTTAGTGGTCAGGAATGCAAAGAGTAAGGGTAAAAAAAAAAATATGCCTATTAACAGCAGCTGTTACTAACAATTCTTTAGCATCATAGTAGCACATTCAACAAATATCAGTGAGTACTTATGTACAATCAAAAGTATTGTTTTTAAATGGAGATCTGCTTAAAATCTTTTGTTGGACCCTTATCAATTCCATTTCTCTCTATTCCCCAACTTCTATTTCAGGCTCTGGCCTTTTAACTCCTATTTACTAAACAGTCATTACCATTTCAAGGCTTGTAACTTTTGTCTCTTGGCAAAGGGCATCCCCTGGGATTATGTGTAAAATATTGAGTGCATAAGGGCAATGACCCTTTAGTTGCTAGAAAATAGGGAATTCTGGGGCCCACAGAAGAGGGGTGTGGAGGGGATACTGAGGACAGGCAGGGTAGAGAAAATAGAGAAGTTCTGGGAATAGCTGCTATTTATTACCACCTGGTGAGGAATTTGATATTCTAACAGTTCAACAAACTGGTTATCATCCTTGCTGCCTCACTCACTACCTCTATGATCCCTATTAATTCAAGATTGTAAATCTTCAGAGAGAAGATAAATGCTCTTTATTTGATTTCATATTCTCTAGCTATCTAACACATCACCAGCAGAGTTAATACTTGATGATGTCGAACAACTCAGCTTCTAAGTTACCTCCTCAAAAATGCAACTCTAGGCAGACTTAATCACTGTTATCGAGTCTATACTTTTATAAATGCGTCAGTCACCTAATATTAACCAATGCAGAAAGAGTTCTTCACCAGCTGCCACTCCCAGGACACAGCAGGAGTCAGCAGACCAAAGAGCCCAGTCTTTCTATGAAAAAGGCCCGTTATCATATCTTCAAATTAAACACACATCTTAGGGCTGACTAATCTTCTTCAGAGACCTCAAGAACACTGGCATTATCTTTGTTCTCTTTACCACATTCCAAAGTGCCAATATCTTCCAGTCAGAAGCCTATATGCATGTCTGGTGCTTTTTTTGTTTTGTATTTTTGTGGTTGCTGCCCAGAGGACACTTCTGGATCAACTAGCTGTAGTAACAATCTGAAAGAGTTCTCATCTGGCTACAGCCCCAGGACACAGCATAGATAGCAGACTGAAACATACCACCTTTTTTTGGTAAAGAGGCCTATTTGCTTGTCCTGGAGCTTTGGCCTGAGGGGCACACATACGGTCTGGTACAGACCTAGGGGCCTAAAGATGTAGGGATGCCAGGGATGAAGTCAGTGCACACCATCTTAGCACTCTCCCTCACTCCAGGTTTCCAGCACCTCCCAGAAAGGAATTTCTGTACTTGTCTCCTGCTCCTTTTTTTTTTTTTTTTTTTTTTTTTAATGACACCTAGGGGACAGGTCTACATTATCTAGCTGTTTTGGCCAGCAAGTCTACACTTGTGGTCCCACAGAACTGTACACATTTGCATACTTCAAAAGCTGCTGCTACCTAAGGGTTTATCTTCCAAAAAGCCTGAATCTAGGTGCTAAGAATCCCCCACCCCCACCCCAGGAGCCATGACAGGTCTTGGCATACCTTCAAATACTGGGAACCACCAGAAATAAAGTAGCTTGCTTGGACAATCACAAAGGTTTGAGAGACAACCAAGAGCTAGAGAAGGATAGAATGGTAAGGTTCATCTCCTAAACAAGGTCACTCCTTCAAGACTGGGAGGGACGACAGCTAATGCATAGAAACCAACAGAGAGTCATGAATATGAAGAAATAGGAATGTGTGCTCAATGGAAAAATAAATAAAACCTCATAAAAAGTCCTTAAAGACAAAAACAGAAATGATTTACCTGTTGAAAGTTCAAAATAACAGTCACACAGATGCTCACTGAACTCAGGAGAATGCATGAACAACTGAAGATTCAATAAAAAGAAAATAAAATGAAGTATCACATAGAATCACAGAGCTGAAGAATCCAGTAAGTAACCTAAAAAATAAACTAGAGAGATGCAACAGCTGACTAGGTAAAGCAGCAGAAAGAATTAATGGAATCAAAGCCAAGGTCATGGAACTCATCCAGTAAGAGGAAAAAGAACAAAAAAAAAAAAAAAAAAAAAAAAAAAAAGAGCTAGTTTAAGGGACAACATCCAGTGGACTAATACTCATGTTAGAGGAGTCCTAGAAGGAGAAGAGAGAGATGGGCAGAAAACTTATTTGAAGAATTAATGTCTGAAAATTTCCTAAGCCATGGAAGGAAACAGAATTCTGGATCCAGGAATCTCAGTGTTCCAAAGAGACTCTCACCAAGACACAGTGTAATTAAAATGTCAAAGATGAGGAGAACATCTTACAGGCAGCAAGAAAAAGCAACTTATTGCATACAAGGTACTCCATAAGACCATCAGATTTTTCAGCAGAAACTTTGAATATATCATCTCCCTCCCTCTGCCCTGCAAAGTGTTGGAAGAAAAATCCTTCAATCAAGAATACTCTACCTGGCAAAGTTATCATACAGAATTGAAGGTGAGATAGTTTGACAGTCAAGCAACAACTAAAGGAGTTCATCACGACTAAATCAGACTTACAAGAAATTCTAAAGGGACTCCTTCAAGCTGAAATAAAAGTTTACTCATTTGTAATGGGAAAATGTGAAAGTACAAATCCCATGGGTAAAGATAAATATACAGCAAAATTCAGGGGTGGTGGCCTGGCTCAGTAGGAAGAGTATGCAACTCTTAATCTTGGAGTCATGAATTTGAGCCCCCATTCAGTGTAGAGATTACTTAAACAAAGAGTAATGTGTGTGTGTGTGTGTGTGTATCCAGAATAATATTAGAAAACATGAGAGATTAATCACTTATAAAGCTATATGTAGGTTAAAAGACAATATTATAGCTATAGTTATTTTATTATTAATTATTTAAAGAATACAGAAGATAAAAATGTAAAGTGATGTAAAATATGACATCAAAACCATAAAACCTGGGGAGGGAAAAGTAAAACCTAGGGCATTAGAATATATTTACATTTAAGTTATTATCAACTTAAAATAGACTATTACAAATATAAGTTGTTATATATAAGCCTCATGGTAACCACAAAGCCAAAACCTATAGTACATATACCAAAGATAAAGGGAAAGGAAATAAAGCATACCACCAAAGAAAGTCATAAAATCACAAAGGAAGGGAACAAGAGAAGAAAGGAACAAAGGAATTATAAAACATACAGAAAACAGAATGTCATCAAGGACTTGCCTACCAGTAATTACTTTAAATGTAAATGGATTAAATTCTCCACAAAAGACAGAGTAGCTTAATAGATTTTTTTAAAAAACATATTTATTTGAAAGAGAGAAAGAGAGTGAGCAAGTGTCAGGGGGAAAGGGCAAAAGGAAAGGGGAGAGAGAGTCCTAACAGACTCTGCACTGAGCATGGAGCCAAGAGGGGCTGGATCTCTTGATCCTAAGATCATGACCTGAGCCAAAACCAACAGTCCAATGCTCTACCGACTATGCCACCCAGGCACCCCTGGAGTTCTTTTTTTTTTTTTTTTTTTTTTTCCAGCCCCATTTATAGGCCGCTAAGAAGAGATTCACTTCAGATTTAAGGGGACACACACAAAGTCAAGGGATGGAAAAATGTATTTCAGGCATACGAAAATCAAGAGAAAGCCAGGGTTCCTATACATAGAAATTCAAAAATACATTAAAAGTATCATACACCATGATCACACAGCATTGCAAAACTGGTTTAACATGTGCAAATCAATGTAATACATGACATTAATGAAATGAAGAATTAAAATCATGTGATCATTTCAACAGATACAGAAAAAATACTGGATGAAATTCAATATCCTTTAATAATAAAAACTCTCAACAAAGTGGGCATAAAGGAAATATGTATCAGCCTAATAAAGGCCATATATGAGAAGCCCACAGGTAATATCATACTCATTGGTGAAAAGATAAAGCTTTTCATCTAAGATCAGGAACAAGACAAGGATGCCAATCCTTGTTCCATTTTTTTCAGAGAGAAATTTTAGAGCAATTAGTCAAGAAAAATAAATATAAGGCATCTAAATCAGAATGGAAGAAATTGTCACTCTTCACAGATTATATGCTATTATATAGAGTATATATATATATATAGAATAAATATATATAGAATAAATATATAGAATAAATATAATATATAATATATTATTAATATAATAAATATAAATAAATAAATTAATAATAAATAAATAAGTCCTATATATTGCTATTATATATAGTATATATAATATATAATAAATATATATAAAATAAATAATATATATTATAAATATAATATATATTATAAATATAATAAATATATATAAATAATAAATAAATAAATAAATAAGTCCTAAGGACTGCACCAGAAAGCTTTTAGAATTAATCTATAAGTTCAGTAAAGTTGCAGGATACAAAAATCAATATACAGAAATTCACTGTGTTTCTATACACTAATAATGAACTATCAGATAAATTTGTTTCATCCCATTTACAGTTGTATCAAAAAAGGATAAAGTATCTAAGAATAAATTTACTCAAAATTATGAAACCTCTAAACACTAAAAACTATAAGACATTGATGAGAGAAAATGAAGACAGAAATAAATGGAAAGATACCCCATGCTCATAGATGGGAAGTATTAATATTGTTAAAATGTTCATGCTATCCAAAATAATCTATAGACTCAATAGAGTTTCTGTCAAAATTCCAATGGTACTCTTCACAGAAATAGAACCAATAATCCTAAAATTTGTATGGAACCACAAAATACCTGCTTCCCCCACCCAGCCAAAAGCAATCTTTAGGAAGGAGAACATAGCTGGGGGTATCACGTTCCCTGATTCAAACTATACTACAGAGCTTTAGTAATCAAACCACTATAGTATTGATACAAAAACAGACACAAAGATCAATGGAATGGAACAGAGAGCCCAGAACTAAACATACACATAGATAGTCAATTACTTTATAACAAAGGATCCAAGAATATAAAACAAGGAAAGGCCAGTCTCTTTAAGAAATGGTGTTGGGAAAAGTGGATAGTCACATGCAAGAAAAGTAAACTGGACCACTATCTTATACCATGCACAAAAGTTAACTCAAAATAGGTTAAAGTCTTAAACATAAGATTTAAAATTATTAAACTAGAAGAAAACATAGGCAATAAGCTCCTGAGGTCTAGTACTGGTGATGATATTTTGGATTTGGCACCAAATGAGGCAGTAAAAGCAAAAATAAAGAAGTGGGACCACAGCAAAGAAAAAGCCATCAACAAAGTAAAAAGGCAACCTGTTGAATGAGAGCATACATTTGAAAACCATATATATATGTGTGTGTGTATATATATATATATATATATAATCCAAAATAGATAAGGAATTTATATACCTTAACAGCAAAACAAAGCAAAACCTGAAAATAATTAAAAAATGGGCAGACGATCTGAATAGACATTTTTCTAAAGAAGACATAAAGATGGCAAACGCACATGAAAAGATGCTCAACATCACTAATTATCAGGGAAATGCAAATCAAAACCACAACAAGATGTTACTTCATAGCTATTAGGATGCCTAGGATCAAAAACACAGGAAATAAAAGTGTTGATGGGGATGTAGAGAAAAGAAATCCTATGCACTAATGGTAGGAATGTCAACTGGTGCAGCCACTGTGGAAAACAGCATGGAGGTTCTTCCAAAAATTAAAAATAGGACTACCACATGATCTAGCAACTCCACTTCTGGGAATTTGTTGGAGGAAAATGAAAGCATTACTTTGAAAAGATGTAAGCCCACCCATGTTCATTAAAGCATTGTTTGCAGTAGCCAAGACATGGATACAACCTAAATGTCCGTGATAGACAAATGGGTAAAGAAAATATGTTGTATATACCAATGAAATATTATTCAACCATAAAAAGAAGGAAATCTCACTGTTTTTGACCACATGGATGGACCTTGACTGCATTATGCGAAGTGAAATATGTCAGAGAACAACAAATACTGTATCTTTCTTATATGTGCAATCTAAAAACAAAACCAAAATTAGCCCACAGATACAGAGAAAAGGTTAATGGGTTGGCAGGGCATGGGGATGGGCAAAATGGGTGAAAGGAGGTCCAAAGTACAAATTTCCAGTTAAAAAATAAATTATGGGGATATAATGTATAGCATGGTGACTATAGTTAGTAACACTATATGGCATGTTTGAAAGTTGCTTCACAGAATAGATCTTAAAAGTTCTTGTCACAGGAAAAAAATTTTAATTTTGTAGCAATGCACTTTAACTAGATTTACTGTAGTGACCATTTCCTAATGTATATATTGAATTATGTTGCCCATCTGGAACTAAGACATCATTATATATCAATTATATCTCAAATTAAAAAAAATAAAATAAAAGGCCATTTGGAGATATCTGTATCAGCAGTTTGGGTCTTCATTCCTTGATATCCTTGATATCCTCTCTCCTCTCCCACTAAAACCAAGAGGCAGAAGTGACCCAAACTACAGATTTTCCAGCAAGAGCCACCCTTCCACACTACCCATTATCTTTCCTAAAGCCATAAGAATAAACCTCTGTTAACAATGTGTATTTTAAAAGTCAGAAATTTCTTGAGAAACTCTCTCATTTTGGCTTTTGAATTTTTTTTTTTTTAATTTGAGAGATCGAGTTCAAGCAGGGGGAGCAACAGTGGGAGAGGGAGAAGCACACTCCCCACTGAGCTGGGAGCCCCATGCGGCACTCGATCTCAGGACCCTGGGATCATATCCTGAGCTGAAGGAAGACACTGAAACAAGAGAGCTACCCAGGCACCCCACAAATGGTTTTTGATAAAAAAAAAAAAAAATCCTCACTAATGTCCTTATGTTCACATAGTCAACTCTCCTTCTTTGGTATGGCAGAGACCAAACACTTCACCAAAACCATTTTCCTCTTTTTCCTAAATATCACTTAGTTATGTTTTCTAGGTTATGACCATGTTTCTGAATTCTTGCCAACTCAGTTATGATTAAAAGTGACCGTAAGCTGGCAGCACGCAAGACAGTGGCGATGGCCACAACACCCAGATAAAATGACAAGGTGGAAAAACTCACCACAAAAAAAAAAAAAAAAAAAAGAACAAGAGGCAGTACCGAAGGCTAGGGACCTAATCAATACAGACATTATAATATGTCAGATCTAGAGTTCAGAACAATGATTCTCAAGGTGCTAGCCAGGCTCGAAAAAGGCATGGAAGATACCAGAGAAACCCCATCTGGAGAAATAAAATCCCTTTCTGGAGAAATAAAAGAACTAAAATCTAACCCAGTTGAAATTAAAAAAAAAGGTATTAATGAGGTGCAATAAAAAATGGAGGCTCTTACTGCTAGGATAAATGAGGCAGAAGAGAGAATTAGTGGTACAGAAGACCAAATGACAGAGATTAAAGAAGCTGAGCAAAAGAGAGACAAACAAATACTGGACCATGAGGGGAGAATTCGAGAGGTAAATGATACCATAAGACAAAACAACATTAGAATAATTGGGATTCCAGAAGAAGAAGAGAGAGGGGAGCAGAAGGTATATTGGAGAGAATTATTATAGAGAATTTCCATAATATGGCAAAGGGAACAAGCATCAAAATCCAGGAGGCACAGAGAACTCCCCTCAAAATCAATAAGAATAGGTCCACACCCCGTCATCTAATAGTAAAATTTACAAGACTTAACGACAAAGAGAAAATCCTGAAAGCAGCCCGGGAGAAGAAGTCTGTAACATACAATGGTAAAAATATTAGATTGGCAGCAGACTTATCCACAGAGACCTGCAGGCCAGAAAGACCTGGCATGATATATTCAGAGCACTAAACGAGAAAAACATGCAGCCAAGAATACTATATCCAGCTAGGCTTTCATTGAAAATAGAAGGAGAGATTCAAAGCTTCCAGGACAAACAAAAACTGAAAGAATTTGCAAACACCAAACCAGCTCTATAGGAAATATTGAAAGGGGTCCTCTAAGCAAAGAGAGACCCTAAAAGTAGTAGATCAGAAAGGAACAGAGACAATATACAATAACAGTCACCTTACAGGCAATACAATGGCACTAAATTTATATCTCTCAACAGTTACCCTGAATGTTAATGGGCTAAATGCCCCAATCAAAAGACACAGGGTATCAGAATGGATAAAAAAACAAAACCCATCAATATGCTGTCTATAAGAAACTCATTTTAGACCCAAAGACACCTCCATATTTAAAGTGAGGGGGTGGAAAACAATTTACCATGCTAATGGACATCAAAAGAAAGGTGGGGTGAAAATCCTTATATCAGATCAATTAGATTTTTAGTCAAAGACTATAATTAGAGATGAGGAAGGACACTATATCATACTCAAAAGGTCTGTCCAACAAGAAGATCTAACAATTTTAAATATCTATGCCCCAAACGTGGGAGCAGCCAATTATATAAACCAATTAATAACAAAATCAAAGAAACACATCAACAATAATACAATAATAGTAGGGGATTTAACACTCCCCTCACTGAAATGGACAGATCATCCAAGCAAAAGATCAACAAGGAAATAAAGGCCTTAAATGACACACTGGACCAGATGGACAACACAGATTATTCAGAACATTCCATCCCAAAACAACAGAATACCCATTCTTCTCTAGTGAACATGGAACATTCTCCAGAATAGATCACATCCTGGGTCATAGAGCAGGTCTCAACTGGTACGAAAAGATTGGGGTCATTCCCTGCCTATTTTCAGACCACAATTCTCTGAAGCTAGAACTCATCACAAGAGGAAATTTTGAAAGAACCCAAATACATGGAGGCTAAAGAGCATCCTACTAAAGAATGAATGGGTCAAACAGGAAATTAAAGAAGAATTGAAAAAATTCATGGAAACAAATGATAATGAAAACACAATGGTTCAAAATCTGTGGGACATAGTAAAGGCAGTCCTGAGAGGAAACTATATAGTGGTACAAGCCTTTCTCAAGAAACAAGAAAGGTCTCAAGTATACAACCTAACCCTACACCTAAAGGAGCTGGAGAAAGAACAACAAGGAAAGCCTAAACCCAGCAGGAGAAGAGAAAGAATAAAGATCAGAACAGAAATAAATGAAATAGAAACCAAAACAACAATAGAACAAATCAATGAAACTAGGAGCTGTTTTGTTTTTTTTTTTAAGATTTTATTTGTTTATTTGACAGACAGAGATCACACGTAGGCAGAGAGGCAGGCGGGGCGGGGGGAGGCAGGCTCCCTGCCAAGCAGAGAGCCCAATGCGGGGCTCGATCCCAGGACCCTGAGATCATGACCTGAGCCAAAGGCAGAGGCTTAACCCACTGAGCCACCCAGGCGCCCCTAGGAGCTGGTTCTTTGAAAGAATTAGTAAGATTGATAAACCCTTGGCCAGGCTTATCAAAAAGAAAAGAGAAAGGACCCAAATAAATAAAATCAGGAATGAAAGAGAAGAGATCACAACCAACACCAAAGAGATACAATTATAAGAACATATTATGAGCAACTCTATGCCAACAAATTTGACAATCTGGAAGAGATGGATGCATTCCTAGGGACATATAAACTACCACAACTGAACCAGGAAGAAATAGAAAACCTGAACAGACCCATAATCAGTAAGGAGATTGAAACAGTCATCAAAAATCTCCCAAAAAAAGTCCAGGGCCAGACGGCTTCCCAGGGGAATTCTACCAAACATTTAAAGAAGAATTAATTCCAATTCTCCTGAAACTGTTCCAAAAAATAGAAATGGAAGGAAAACTTCCAAACTCATTTTATGAGGCCAGCATCACCTTGATCCCAAAACCAGACAAGGATCCCATCAAAAAAGAGAATTACACACCGATATCCTTGATGAACACAGATGCAAAAATTCTCACCAAAATACTAGCCAATAGGATTCAATAGTACATTAAAAGGATTATTCACCATGACCAAGTGGGATTTATTCCAGGGCTGCAAGGTTGGTTCAACATCCACAAATCAAACAATTATATACAATACATTAATAAAAGAAAGAACAAGAACCATATGATACTCTCAATAGATGCTGAAATAGCATTTGACAAAGTACAGCATCCTTTCCTGATCAAAACTGTTCCAAGTGTAGGGATTGAGGGTACATACCTCAAATCATCAAAGCCATCATTGAAAAAACCACCATGAATATCATTCTCAGTGGAGAAAAACTGAGAGCTTTTCCACGAAGGTAAGGAACACGGCAGGGAAGTCCACTATCACCACTGCTATTCAACATAGTACTAGAAGTCCTAGCCTTAGCAATCAGACAACAAAAAGAAATTAAAGGCATCCAAATCGGCAAAGAAGAAGTCAAACTATCACTCTTTGCAGATGATATGATACTATATGTGGAATATCAAAAGACTCCACTCCAAATCTGCCAGAACTTGTACAGGAATTCAGTAAAGTGTCAGGATACAAAATCAATGCACAGAGGTCAGTTGCATTTCTTTACACCACCAACAAGAGAGAAGAAAGATAAATTAAGGAGTCGATCCCATTTACAATTACACCCAAAACCATAAGATACCTAGAAATAAACCTAACTAAAGAGGCAAAGAATCTATGCTCAGAAAACTATAAAGTACTCATGAAAGAAATTGAGGAAGACACAAAGAAATGGAAAAATGTTTCATGCTCAGGGATTGGAAGAACAAATATTGTGAAAATGTCTATGCTACCTAAAGCAATCTACATATTTAATGCAATCCCTATCAAAATCCCATGCATATTTTTCAAAGAAATGGAATAAATAATCCTAAAATTTATATGGAACCAGAAAAGACCTCAAATAGCCAAAGGAATATTGAAAAAGAAAGCCAAAGTTGGTGGCATCACAATTCTAGACTTCAAGCTCTATTACAAAACTGTCATCATCAAGACAAACACATAGATCAGTGGAACAGAATAGAGAGCCCAGAAATAGACCCTCAACTCTATGGTCAACTAATCTTCGACAAAGCAGGAAAGAATGTCCAATGGAAAAAAGATAGTCTCTTCAACAAATGGTGTTGGGAAAATTGGACAGCCACATGCAGAAAAATGAAATTGGACCATCTCCTTATACCACACATGAAAATAGACTAAAAATGGATGAAGGACCTCAATGTAGGAAAGGAATCCATCAAAATCCTTGAGGAGAACACAGGCAGCAACCTCTTCGACCTCAGCTGCAGCAACGTCTTCCTAGGAACATTGCCAAAGGCAAGGGAAGCAAGGGCAAAAATGAAGTATTGTGACTTCATTGAGATCAAAAGCTTTTGCGCAGCAAAGGAAACAGTTAACAAAACCAAAAGACAACTTACAGAATGGGAGAAGATATTTGCAAATGAAATATCAGATAAAGGGCTAGTATCCAAAATCTATAAAGAACTTAGCAAACTCAACACCCAAAGAACAAATAATCCAATCAAGAAATGGGCAGAAGACATGAACAGACATTTCTGCAAAGAAGACACCCAGATGGCCAACAAACACATATGAAAGTGCTCCACATCACTTGGCATCAGGGAAATACAAATCAAAACCACAAAGAGATACCACCTCATACCAGTCAGAATGGCTAAAATTAACAAGTCTGGAAACGACAGATGTTGGCGAGGATGCGGAGAAAGGGGAACCTTCCTTTCCCACACTGTTGGTGGGAATGCAAGCTGGTACAACCACTCTGCAAAATAGCATGGAGGTTCCCCAAAAAGTTGAAAATAGAGGTACCCTATGACCCAGCAATTGCACTACTGGGTATTTACCCTAAGGATACAAATGTAGTAATCCGAAGGGGCATGTGCACCCCAATGTTTATAGCAGCACTGTCTACAATAGCCAAACTATGGAAAGAACCTAGATGTCCATCAACAGACGAATGGATAAAGAAGATGTGGTATATATATATACAAGGGAATACTATGCAGCCATCAAAAGAAATGAAATCTAGCCATTTGTGATGACATGGATGGAACTAGAGGGCATTATGCTTAGCAAAATAAGTCAATCAGAGAAAGACAATTATCATATGATCTCCTTGATATGAGGAAGTTGAGATGCAACATGGGGGGTTTGGGGGGTAGAAAAAGAATAAATGAAACAAGATGGGATTGGGAGGGAGATAAACCATAAGAGACTCTTAAGCTCACAAAACAAACTGATTGTTGCTGGGGGGACAGTGGTAGGGAGAGAGTGGTGGAGTTATGGACATTGGGGAGGGTATGTGCTATAGTAAGTGCTGTGAAGTGTGTAAACCTGGTGATTCACAGACCTGTACCCCTGGGGCTGATAATACATTATGTGTTAATGAAACAATTTAAAAAGTTTTTTAAAAAAGTGTTTGTAATGTATCTGGGACATAAAACTTCTCGTGATCTCCTCTAGCCTTTTCCCATTTCTTCCAGTGGGCTACCCATGATTATAAGACCCTAATGGCAACAGAAATACAGTATGGAAAAATGTACAGGTCCCTGAATGATCATCTGAAATAGAACAAATCCAACCTGAACTTCCTCCCAGGACCAGGGAGTGAGCAAGAAACAAACTTCTATTGTGTAAAATTGCTGAAATAGTGAAATCTGTTAGCACAAGCAAGTCTACTCTAATTAATGTACGTTAACTAACAGAGGTTTCTGTATCAAAAAAAAAAAAAAAATTCTTAGTGTAGCTTTAAAAAGAAATGTCTTTTGGTCAACTCTGCTTTGGGCCAAGACTATCATGTCCATCCTTAAGAGGTTAAAGTTTCTATTTGCCAAATTTGATAACAAACAGTATATACATTTTCAGTCTAAAAATCAGCTCATTACTCAATTTTTGATCTTTGAATATGCAAGACACCATTCTGAACCATTTTGATATACACACAATTGGACAAATAATAGAATGTGAACTTTCACTTGGCAGACAAAATGCGAAGGGTATCAAATAACACAGAGGAAAATATATACCAGATTTGGGAGAAATAGTGTCTATGTTGGATAGTTTACATGATTACAGAGAATTTAACTGGTTTTCCACATTAATTTGACCTCACATTTACGTTGAAGTAATAGCAATTTTATTATTGCTTTATGCACATTTAATCACAAGATTAGCAAGTCTTTATTCATCCTATTAAGATCCTAAGAGGGTAGGATCCAATCCCCAGATGCAAAGATTCCAGATTTACCCATTACAGAGCTGGAGTACATGCAAAGAATCTAACCAGAGAATTCATCTCCAAACACAGCAACCAAGGGCTGAAAATAAGTACGGCCACTCTGACATCCTCTAACACATGTCTCTAGCTACACTCTTCACTCTTCTCACAAAACTTATATCCTGAATTCTTGATGATTCTCCAAGATCGCAGAAGAAAATGGAAGTACTAAGCATACCCATTTTCCCCTCAGATCATATCCACCCACTCCTCCTTTCTGCAAAAACAAAATTCTTCTCACCAATTTTCTCATATTCCTGCAGTTTCTGCCTTCTTTATCCAGAGCATTACCCTTTCTGGAGAGATGTCATAGATAAAAATGCTGTCCAGACTCTAAACCACAGCATATCTCTATTCTTTTCCCACTATATTTACCCAGTTCATCTAATTCACCTTCTTAAGAGATGAGTTCATACCTTCTCTCACAAACATTTTACACCCTTTCCTAATGCTCACCCTGAACCAGTAACGTTGCTTTCAATCTAATGAAAATATATAAGGAGTAAGAAGATTCCATGTACTCTGCTTCCTTCCTGTTCTTATGGATAAACTAATTAGACTGTACTTTTCCATTTTGGAAAATTAAATTCATGACTGGGAAGATAAATTTGAACATACATCCAGACTCCAGTACAAATTACTTGAAAAAAAAAAGTGTACATATAAGAATTATCTTATGTCCAATATATACTAGATCTAAGCCTTCTAACTTAGTCAAGGAAATTCCTCCAATAACTGGCTTCTCTCCCCTATATCATCAATTTTCCTTTTCTCCTAATCATTCCCATCAGCATATAAATATGCTACAGTTTCTCCCACCTAACAGCTCTTTCCCTTGACACATGCCCCCTTGTGGTCTAGTCACTGTTGTAGATCTCTTCTCCCTTTGTAAAACATCTCAAAAGAGTTGCTCATACACCTGGTCTCTAGTTTCTTCCCCACTATTTTTCTTTGAAACCAGTCATTTCAGCTTTGACTCCCACCACTCAACTATAATCTTGCATGTCAAGGTCACCAAAAACTCCACTATGCCAAAGTCAATTCTCAGCTCTCATTTTCCTTGACCTTTCAACATTTTGATACTACTTTTCTTTCCTTCCCCTTACATATTTTATTCACTTGCCTCCTGGGAAGTATTCCTTGGTGTCCCTATACTTCACTAACAATGCCTACCCAGTAGCCTTAGTAAGCTCCTTCTTATCTTGTCAACTTCTTACTGTTAGCAACCTCTAGGGATCTTTCAACCTCTTTTTTTTTTTTTTTTTTTCATGTACAGTCATGCCATTAGTGATCTCTGAGCCTGGGGGAGAGGAGGGTTTCTGCTCAGGAGGCTATGATCCTGGAGCCATCTGAGAATTACAACTAGAAAAATAATTCATTGCAAATATTTTCTTCCATTTCACTGGCTGCCTTTTAATTTTGTTGATTTTTTCCTCTGCTAGGCAGAAACTCTTTAGCTTGATGGTGGTAATTACTCTACAATGTCTATTATATCAAATCATCACACTATACACCTTAAACATATATTTGTACTTGCCAATCATACCTCAATAAAGCTGGAAAAAAAAAAGAACGGACAGTAAAAAAAAAAAAGTTTTTCAATTTTCAAAACTAGCTATGAGTATTAAGATCACCTGGAAAATATTCTCAAACCTTATTTCCAGAGACAAGATCATTCCAAAATACTGTTTGAGTGGGGAAATTTGAAATTCCCATTATAATTTTTAATTAAATGTAAAGAACCAACCCCTTTTCTAGTAGGGTATCTTACATGTGCAATAGAGAAATGAGCCTGATTCTATACTAACCCCCACCAGCCATCAACATAATGACCATGGTGACAGGTGTATCGTGGCTTTGTAGAAAGATGTGATTATTCTTAGGAAATACATGTGGAGGTAGTTAGGGCTAAATACTATTAGGGTTATGGCTAGTTATTCTACAAAGATGTTTAAATTCTTGAATAGAAGGGAGGGGCATATAGGTGCTCATCACATCATTCTTTCAATTTTTGTATAGGTTTGAAAGCTCAAAATTTTAAAAATGGAAGTGGGAAGGAGAATATAAGAAATAAGGATAAAACAATAGCTTTCTGCTTTACGGCTCTCCCTCCACACCTTCCCCGGAAAAGTATAAATAACACCATGACAATGATACTGCAGTCTATTTCAGTACAGTTTCTATGCTGCTTTTTCAGGGACTAGTTTATTTATATTTTTTCTTTTCCTTCCATAACAAGAAAGTCTTCCTAATTACTTTCATGTATCATCTGCAAGAAAAACCAGGATAGAAAACTGGGAAAGGGGAATCCATTACGAAAACAAAAACAAAAACAAAAACAAAATATTCTTTTAAAAAGCTTCCAGGAGAGCTTACTAATCATGACTCTATTTTCTATCTAGTTTTATTCTCCCCTCTTGCCTGGTTTCCATTCATTTGTTCTGTGGGTGGTTTGGTACAGGTGGAGTGGAGTACAGTGGAAATCACATGAAGAGAATTTGCAAGTGAGTAGAAGCAGGGAAGGAGGGGGAAAAGGATGGGAAAAGACTAACAAAATAACAAGTATGTCCGAGGAAAAGTTATTGATTTTTAGATTTTGTAGGACTATTAAGAAGTCTTCCTTCCTGAGACGAGATATTGTCCCTTCAGTCATAAGAGTCATTTCTGTCCTGAACCGTTTTTGTGTTTCTTAAGGAAAAGGGTAGAAATAGTTGCCAACAGAAAGAGAAATTGAAACAATCTTGAGAGTGAGGTACGTAGGGAAAGAAGGTTCAAGGTTGGTAGGGAAAAAAGGGAAATGATGGTTATGGAAAGAATAGTTGGCAGAGGCATTTTAAACACTGACCAGTGTGAACTGAAAACAGCCTAATTCTCCAACCTTGGCTTAAACAATACTGAGATGGAGCAAATATTAACCTAGTTGCAGTAACTGTTCTGGAAATTAAGATGGTGAACCGACCAGACAGCTTACTCATCAAGGCTCATTCAAGACTGTCACTTTGCTTTCTCCACTAATCCAACGCTATTATGTCATATTATGTCACCTTGTCTAGTCCCAAGAAGTTCCTCCTTCTTGTCAGATCCATCTTAAAGTGATACACCCCAGGTCCCAAATCCTTGTAAATATCCTCTCATAACCTCCCCATTTTGAAATGTCACTAGTAAAATTTTGGGAAAGCTCTATTCTCCCTTACTGCAGTACATCTACAGGTGTGGCTTTGTTTAATCAAGTTTTTTTCGGGGGTCTTATGAGAAGCTGGCAGTCAAAACATGGAAGAGGGATATTATACAAGTAGAGAAGCCCTGTCAATCTAGAAAGAAAAGGCATTTAGGTGGCTGTGAGATAGAAAAAATACGTAAGGATATTATAGGGAAGAGAACGGGAGTTTCTAAAAATATATATAATCCTAATAGTGAAAATCTTGAGATACTTGCAGCAGAGAATTTCAAGAGATAACGTGTTTGAATTCCTTCCTTGCTGCAGAATTTTAACAAAATAATTTTTTAAGATTCTCTGTGAAAATTCCATCGAAAGATACCTCGAGAGCAGACTGTTGGCCTAAATCCTCTCATTTCCTTGGGAAGCAATCACTTCTGGAATCTAACACCTTTCTGAAAAGCAAAACAGTACTTTTTGCAGGATTCTCCACTCTTTCCCATGCCCTTCCAATTCTGCAGGCATGCGGGGGCATTGCGAGTACACTAACTCAGTCACTCCATTAACTGAGCACTGAATTCCCCAAGATCTTTGTCTTTATATAAGGTGCAAGTCAGGACCCCCAAACATTAAATGGTTCACAGATGTTTTATTTTAATAGAAGGCACATCCTAATGCATATCTCACAGTCTAAATCTTTATTTGCCAAGAAGTAGAATACTGACTACAGAGAAAAAAATATATATATTACTTTTTTCTTTAAAAAATATAATTTGTAGGCCAAATGCTAACTCCCTACCAGAGAAGAATATATTATTTTCAAATGTCCAAGAAGTATTTTTAAAAGTTACTCACACCACAGGTTACAAAGAAAACACTGACAAATTCCCCAAACAGAAATTATGATAATCACATTTTCTGATAAGAATTTAATAAAGCTTGCTATTACCAGAGTTACATAGATGCATGCTCACACACACACATATATAGGGCAAATTGGGAACCTAAAACTCTAACCTTAAAAAAAAGAAAAAAAAAATCCTTAAACTTAGAGGTGAAGAAATAGACAAATACAATTTAGAATATAATTGAAATAAAATAGTATACATAAAAGTTAACAAATGTAACCAGAGTGTGCTTAAAGGAAAATTTTTATAACTCTTTTTATAATATTTAAAAGAAAATGTATGGAGGAAATTTATTAAGCATTTTGCTCAAAACCAGAATTAAAACAAATGCATAGGCTTAAATTAATGTACAAGAAAATTTTTTAAAGCCATACTATGGACAAATATATTCACACACTAGTTCTTTGCAGAGAGTGACTTAAGACAGACCTCTGACAAACATGATCATAGCCTCAATTGATTCCCTAGGCCTTGATTCCAGTTCAGAGCCCAAAGTAACTCAAAATATGGGAAGGGGGAGAGAAAAATATCAAGAAAGTTGTCTTTCAAGCCTTCCCTAAAGGAGAGGCTTTCAAGTAACCTTTGTTCTCTCTGTGTAGCTTCCCAAGTTTCGCTCCCAATACTGACAAAAAAAATGAGGGAAGAAGGTGTAGTCTTCTAATCCAATTTGGTTTAATGACAAACTTGCCTTGTGTTTTTAAGCAGCAAGTTACTTTCATCTTTTATCTCATTTGGAAGGGCTTCTATATCTAACGATTGAACTAAACCCTGGGGTAGAACCTAGCAACACCTCAGAGGAAAAAAGAAGGACGTTTTCTGACTGAATTTAAAAATTCCTTCTAAATAACATCAGGCTTATATGAAGAGTATAATTCATACCAAGAGGAAATACAATGTGAAGAGGATATAACTATGGGGGTAGGGGTTATGGGGAAAATGAGTGAAAGGGAGTGGGAGAGACATGCTTCCAGTTATGGAATGAATAAGCCACAGGGTTGAAAGGTAAAGCATAGGAACTATAGCCAATGATACCGTAATATTGCATGGTGACAGATGGGAGGCACACTTGTGGTGAGCACAGGATAACATAGAGACTTGTTGATTCACTATGTTTTACACCAGAAACTAATGTAACATTGTGTGTCAACTATACTTCACAATAAAAGTTGACTGTTTATCTCCCCAAAATATGTAGGAGTAAGAATTACAGGATTATGTCAGGTAGTTAACGAAAGCATTTTTTCCTGGATCTTATAATTTTGTGGTATTTGTTAGATCTAAATTTTTTAAATTTGCTATATTTCCTTTTCTCAAATTCGTTTTCTCAAGTTCTCAAACTCCAAATACTTTTTAACATTGTACCTAATTTTGTATCTATAATTTTGTGCTCTTTTTCTTGAACAGAGTGCCCTAAAATATATATATAAACTTCAAATCAAAACCTGTGTGTATGCATGTATGTGTGTGTGTGCACACACATAGGACGAGAGAATGAGTATGGAAGAAAATGCATCAAATTTTTATCGGTGAGCAGCTTTTTAAGAATTGCGGGGGACTAAGTTTTTATGGCATGTGATAGAAGGATTTCACCTTCCAGTTCATATAATTCTTTTAAAATTAAGATTAAAAATCATTTATTCCTGATTATAAATTAAGTTTCAGTGCATTAAATATAACATATTGTATTTCTATTGCTGTTTTTTTCTGTTTCCTATTCTATACCAAGTATGACATTATTTCCTTTTTACTTGCTTGTAAATAGAATCCTCACATTAGGTAAATAAGTATATATGGTATTTAGATCTTTTCTTTCTCTCTCACTACTGTGTTTTATAGTTCCAAGAGAGATTCTTTCATTATTTTAAAATCCTTTTAGTACTTTTATTTCATCCAATAAGAGGTTGATTTGGAATTTAGAATAATAAATAGAACAGAAGCCTAGCTTTATAACATATTGGTGAGATAAAAATAAGATGCTAAGCCCAGAGAGTTACAGAGCAGAACTGATATGCTTTCTACTGATATGCTGTCTACACAGTGTAGATACACTCCAGGCATAGCTGATCCTTTTCCCTGCTGTCCTTGGGTGAAGCCAATTTAGGGTACTGGTTTATTTTAAAGAGATCTTTCAGTAACTATTAGGTAATACATGTTGGATCTATTTTATAAAGAGATGTTCTCTGTCACGTCCTACAACTAAACATCCATACCCTGTAAGGTAATGCTAGGAATTCCGCCCCAGTTTGTCTTAAACTGAAATTCTGATTATACAAATGTCTCCTGATTTGATCTATGGCATTGAAAGTTCAGAGTCTCAATGTGCTTTCCCAATACTTTAGAGCTCAGGAACCATTTCTGCCCTTGGGAAAGCCGAGAACCTTCTAATGGTTCTCAGCCTATTTCATTCTAAGTTAGACTGAGGATCTCAGGATTTTGAGGTGAGTCTATACAAATTATAGGTATCCAGATAACAGTTTAAAAAATTCTGAATAGATTAAGGGCCTGAAAGTATCACCAAAACACAAGGAAATTGTGCTAAATGGAAAGTTGGAATGATGTGAAGTCCCTCTTATACCTTTCTACTTTTGGGGTGTGAGGCTTCAGAAAGAGAATCATTTGCCATTTTTGGGGGGGGCAAAATCTTGCTAATTATTACATCAAGGTGATAAGTTTATGGGGATTCACTGTAATATTCTCTTTATTTTGTCATGTTTGAGATTCTGTCATAATGAATTTATGTATAGGCAAGTCTCAGGACAAAAAGGTTCTGGAGCACCAATAAATTAACATAAGTGGGAAGTGTTGAGTGGGCGGCACACTCTACAAGGAAAATGAAAACAGTGTGTGCTCTCGAACTGGAAGGAGTTTTGCGAAGATGGGTCGATGATTCTCCTTTTTTTCTTAGGCTCCCCTCCAAGTGACAGCACTGGAAAGCCCCACCCTGCTGGTGCCAGAGAGCTGGTAAGAAACAGTTGAAAAGCATTATTTATCTCTGTGTATCACAAAGTTCCAGCTCATGGATTCCAGTACGTACGTATAGGCTGCAGGTTAGGCTCTTTTATTAACTTGTTTATTCATTCATTCATTCATTCATTTAGCTAACATTTACTGAGTACCTATTGTTTTTCAGGCTCTGTAAAAATGCTGAGAAAAGAGGCATGCTCAGGACCCATTCCATGTCCTTAAAGACTCACCATCTAGTGAGTAAGATACATGTAGAAGTAGGTAATTATAGTAAAATGCCCTACAATCTATAATAGAGAAACATGTAGAATGCTATGGAGAGCTTATAGGAAGAAGCCACTCTTCCACTGTATCCATGAAGATATTCCTAAGGCAGAGGGTGACAGTACAGTAGTGCAGTTTCAAGGCTTCCTCTATTCGCTGATAGCCAGAGAGAAGGAATAAAACAGGTGGGCTTAAATAATACCCAATTGTTTGCCCAGAGGTAGAAATGATTAAGCATTAATGAGTAGTTCAGTAAAGGTCAAACCTATAATTAAAGAGAATCATTGCACGGCATAGCAGACATTAAGCATCAAAAAGTAGATGGAAAAAATATCTGGAGCAAGAGGCTGTCTCCCCACACTGACCCTAGAACACATAGGATCAATTTTGATACCATTACCTCCCCATTTACACGTTCACTCTCTCTCCTTTGAGTGGCCATAGTGCTTTATCTACTCCTTTCACATGGCATTTATTTCTAAGCCTGAAATAAGCCTCCTCTAGTAAAGCTTTTTGAAGTTTTTGGTCTCTTTTCTGGATCTTTCGAAACACCTTCCTAGAGTCTTGCATATAGAAGTGCTCAATAAATATTGACAGAAGGAATCACTAATAGGGAAGATAATACCAAAATTTGTAAATAATGTTATTTACTTAGATTTATGGTCTTTCCTTTTTCATATCTGAGAGATGGAAGAAATGACAAAGTGGAAAATGAGACAATCAGGAAATGAGGTGAGAAACAGATGGTAACAGGGAGGTGGGGCGACCATGCTGAAAATGTTGATAGTCACAAGGAGAAAGATCTCATTTCATTTCCATGATTCCCTTGGAGCAGCTCCAAGATTGCCAAGATTGCTGCTTTAAATGTATTCTGATAGAAAGCCTTACTCTAAATTTACTGTGCATGTATGTGTGCACAATTACTGCAAGGATCTTTAGAGAGCTGGGCTTTTGTCACCAGTTCCCAGGCACCATGACAAAGAGAATATTAAAAGACTCAAACTGGCCAACATCCAGGGGAGGGTAGACAAACTGCAAAGATAAGGCAGGTAGTTAATCTTCTGGAAGGTACTGCAAGAGAAGACAGGCTTGTTCACCCAGCTTGCTGTCTCAAGTCTACTTTTGTTCGATTTGTTATCTTACCCAATGGGAAATCTATGCCTTGACATTGAGTCACAAAGTGAGGAAGGCCGGGGTCACTAAATAAGGTTAGTCAATGAAATAGAAAAAGCCTTTAGTCAAACTTTATGCCAGAACAGAAATGTAGGCAAAATTTGGCCCCGTGTGTAAACTCCTCTAAACACATTTATTATGACTTGAGGAAAAGAGAAACCAATGAATTGGCAATGAGTTTTATTATTACAAAGCAATCTTTTTTTTCTCATCATTCAATAATGACTCTAGATGGGTATCTCAGCCAGAATATTGCTCTCACTGCAGAAAATTATATTATATATATTACCATAAAGATGACATCTCAATTGTCAAAAACATTAAATGCTACCTAGGTGGATAGCATAGATACTACAGAATTCTCAAATAGGGGAATGTTTCACATTTGTTCTCTAATGTGACGTTTCTTGGCTTGATATAAGCAAATGTAGTACTTTAATAGAACTAATGTTATATCAGCTTGCAGGACAAGCTTAAGCTTTTTTGTCATCTTCTAAAATACAGCTTACACTATTGGTATAAAATGCTTTGCTTCCTCCAAAAATGTGCACAAGAAAAGATTTACGTATTGTGCAGCTGACATTATGATTTACATCTGTACATCTATTTCAAGTTTGTGTGCTCTTTGTAATATGCAACTTGGGGGGCTGACCCCCCACCTCCAGAGGTAAGATCTGATTAACCCAAGATAGTCAGGATAATCTCATGGGCCTTGCTAAAAGTATTTGGTTTAAGGATGCACAGACTTGGAATTTTCCTCTACATAGGCATTGGTTGAGAAATTGATATGTGACTCATTCCAAAACACTGAGACCCAAGAAAAGACTTCCTGGGTTCTTCTAGAAGGAATATTTTCTCACTGTTGTTAGAGTTTATTTAAACAACTCTCTCCCTTCCTCTCAGTGCTGTGGTTTATTGTTGTAAAGCCACAGGGAAACAGGTAATGAACAACCAAAGGACCACAAAGAAATGGAGCTAAAGTCATTGAATTTTTGCTGATCCGAAACCTTGGAGCCAGGACATCAACCCCTCCCTCCCCCCTACCCCGCTTGATCTCAGAACCCTAAGGTCAGGACCTGACCCAAAAGCAGATGCTTAACTGCTTAACCATCTGAGCCACTTAGGGGCCTCTCGACCTATATTTATGTGAGTAAATAATTCTGTTACTTGAAGCCAACATTATGCAAATACATGGTGAATAGATGCCTATTTAAAATAACTTAAGGGTCACCTACCTGGGTGGCTCAGTTGGTTGAGTGACTACCTCCAGCCCAGGTCATGATCTTGGAGTTCTGGAACTCAGAGTCCCACGTCAGGCTCCCTGCTCAGTGGTGAGCCTGCTTCTCCCTCTGCCTGCTGCTCCCCCTGCTTGTGCTCTCTCTTTCTCACTCTTACTCTATCTCAAATAAGTAAATAAAATCTTAAGAAAATAAATAAAAAATAAAATAAGTATGTTTTACAGTTACTTAAATTATCTGCCTAAGAGAAAACAAAAACCAATGGATAAATCTTGATTAGAATGGAAGGGAGAAGAGAGAGGAGGAGAGGAAGAAAGAGAGGTTGGGAGGCAAAGAGAATGGAAGGGAAATGCCAGATCATACAGTGGGTATATGTTTAACTTTTTTTTAATTTTTTTTAAATATTTTATTTATTTACTTGACAGAGATCACAAGCAGGCAGAGAGGCAGGCAGAGGAGGGGGGAAGCAGGCTCCCTGCTGAGCAGAGAGCCCGATGCGGGGCTTGATGCGGGGCTCGATCCCAGGACCCTGGGATCACGACCCGAGCTAAAGGCAGAGGCTTAACCCACTGAGCCACCCAGGCGCCCCATATGTTTAACTTTTTAAGAAACTACCTTAACTCTTTTCCATAGTAGCTGTGGTAGTTTACATTTACATTAGCAAAGTATGAAAGATAATTTTTCTGCATCTTTACCAGCATTTGCTACTATCAGTATTCTTTTATTTTAGCCATTCTGATAGGTGTGGAATAATAACTTACAATGATTTTCATTTTCATTTCCCTAAAGGCAAGCAATGATAAACATCTTTCCATGTGCTTATTTGCCATCCATATTTCATCTTTGGTAAAGTGTCTGTTTAATTATGTCCATTTTGTAATTGGATTATTTGGTTTCTTACTATTCAGTTTATAGGGCTCATTATACATAATGTACGCAAGCAATTTGCCTAATATGTGATTTGTAAATATTTTCTAGTGTCTGAAAAACTTTATATCCTCTTTCCCTTTTCATCTTCTTAACAGGATCTTTTGCAGAGCAATAGTGCTTTGTTGTTTGAATTTTTATGAAGTCTAATCCATTTTTAAAAATTTTATAGATCATGCATCTGGTATTATGTCTAAGAAATCTTTGCCTTATTCTAGGTCACAAATAATTTTTATTTGTTATTCATTTCCTCCTACTCCATCATATATTTGGCATTTCCATTTCTTCTTACTTTTTTGGTCATTCCCCTCCTCCCTTTCATGATCACCTGGTCTTATCTCAGCCTTTGTATCAGGCCACAGAGGCAATGTATCAGGCCTGGGCCAAGTACCTGTCTTTGCATGGATCCCATGCATAGACATCTCCATATGGGTCCACTGTAACTCCTAATCTGTGCTTGGTTCTTTCGTTTTGGTGGCCTGTTCAGACCAACTTCATGGTTAGGGTTTCCTTCCCTAGCTGAAAGACCAGGTATAACGTAGGTTTATCTGGGTAGCTGGAAAGGCTAATGAAGTAGGAAGTCCAGGGTCCCCTACAAAGTCAATAGCAGCTATGGGTTCAAAGGAAACAAAAGTCCAAACAAGAATAGCTCAAAAGAAAATATGTGATTTTGAAAAGATTGATTAAAAAAAGAGAGCTAGAGAGAGAAGGTAAAACAGAGAAGCCAGGGAGGTAAAGGAAATATGAAAACTGATACAGGCAAGAAGTACTGAACATGCGAACTGATATTAAGTTAAGATATTCCTATTAGCTTTAGAAATAAAGTTAATAATAATTTAATTAGATTCACTCTATGTCAAGTAGCTTTAAATACTTTCTATCAGCAGTCCTCAACGTGTGATCAAGGGAACCCTAATGGATCTCCAAGTTCCAATCTTTTTCCATAATAATAGCAATACATTATTTGACATTTTCTTTTTTTTTTAATTTTTTAAATCATTTTTTAAATTTATTTTCAGCATAACAGTATTCATTGTTTTTGTACCATACCCAGTGCTCCATGCAATCCGTGCCCTCTCTAATACCTACCACCTGGTTCCCCAAACCTCCCACCCCCCCACCTCTTCAAACCCTTCAGATTGTTTTTCAGAGTCCATAGTCTCTCATGGTTCACCTCCCCTTCCAATTTCCCCCAACTCCCTTCTCCTAACTCCCCATGTCCTCCATGCTATTTGTTATGCTCCACAAATAAGTGAAACCATATGATAATTGACTCTCTCTGCTTGACTTATTTCACTCAGCATAATCTCTTCCAGTCCCGTCCATGTTGCTACAAAAGTTGGGTATTCATCCTTTCTGATGGAGGCACAATACTCCATAGTGTATATGGGCCACATCTTCCTTATCCATTCGTCCGTTGAATGGCATCTTGGTTCTTTCCACAGTTTGGCGACCGTGGCCATTGCTGCTATAAACATTGGGGTACAGATGGCCCTTCTTTTCACTACATCTGTATCTTTGGGGTAAATACCCAGTAGTGCAATTGCAGGGTCATAGGGAAGTTCTATTTTTAATTTCTTGAGGAATCTCCACACTGTTCTCCAAAGAGGCTGCACCAACTTGCATTCCCACCAACAGTGTAAGAGGGTTCCCCTTTCTCCACATCCCCTCCAACACATGTTGTTTCCTGTCTTGCTAATTTTGGCCATTCTAACTGGTGTAAGGTGATCTCTCAATGTGGTTTTAATTTGAATCTCCCTGATGGCTAGTGATGATGAACATTTTTTCATGTGTCTGATAGCCATTTGTATGTCTTCAATGGAGAAGTATCTGTTCATATCTTCTGCCCATTTTTTTGATATGATTATCTGTTTTGTGTGTGTTGAGTTTGAGGAGTTCTTTATAGATCCTAGATATCAATCCTTTGTCTGTACTGTCATTTGCAAATATCTTCTCCTATTCCGTGGGTTGCCTCTTTGTTTTCTTGACTGTTTCCTTTGCTGTGCAGAAGCTTTTGATTTTGATGAAGTCCCAAAAGTTTATTTTCTCTTTTGTTTCCTTTGCCTTTGGAGACATATCTTGAAAGAAGTTGCTGTGGCTGATATCGAAGAGATTACTGCCTATGTTCTCCTCTAGGATTCTGATGGATTCCTGTCTCACGTTGAGGTCTTTTATCCATTTTGAGTTTATCTTTGTGTACGGTGTAAGAGAATGGTCGAGTTTCATTCTTCTACATATAGCTGCCCAGTTTTCCCAGCACCATTTATTGAAGAGACTGTCTTTTTTCCACTGTATATTTTTTCCCGTTTTTTGGAAGATTAACTGACCATAGAGTTGAGGGTCCATATCTGGGCTCTCTACTCTATTCCACTGGTCTATGTGTCTGTTTTTATGCCAGTACCATGCTGTCTTGGTGATCACAGCTTTGTAGTAAAGCTTGAAATCAGGTAACGTGATGCCCCCAGTTTTATTTTTGTTTTTCAACATTTCCTTAGCGATTCGGGGTCTCTTCTGGTTCCATACAAATTTTTGGATTATTTGCTCCACTCTTTGAAGAATACCGGTGGAATTTTGATTGGAATGGCATTAAAAGTATAGATTGCTTTAGGCAGTATAGACATTTTAACAATGTTTATTCTTCCAATCCAAGAGCATGGAATGGTCTTCCATCTTTTTGTGTTTTTTCAATCCTTATTGTCTCATGAGTATACAGCTGAGTTGTACAGAGCTAACATAATTGTATGATATTGCAATGGGTTGAAAGTAGAAGTAAATATGAGAATCTAGCTGTCTTCAATTAGGCCAGACAAAAGAATAGATATGGGGGTGGGAAGAAAGTAAAATACACCACTCTTCCCACAATTTTTTCCTTGTTTTGGCACAGACAGCTAGGTAGGTAGAGCCAGGTAGAACCAGAGAGAAACACAAATGCTCCAATGAGGGAACCCTTTGTGGATTTCATTTATGCCCTTAGGACTTGATGAAAAGTTGTATTTAGTTTCCAGTTTAAAGAGTGTTCTTTTGATAACATTGTAATCTCTTTCATGAATTTCTACATCATCATGATATTCTGTTAAACTCTCTATTCTCTGTGTTAGCTGAAGTGTGGGGATACCGCAATAAAGGAAAAAGCATTCACAGAGGGCATCGTGATGCTCCTGGAAGACAGATGACTAGCCTAGAGTTCCAGGGACTGACTAGCAACAACTGTGAAGCTAAGAGTTACCGATAGCAACTGGACAAGAACAGAAAATTTAGCTAAAGCAGAGACAAAAGAAGGAACAGGTATAGGCCAAAACTTACCCATCCTCCCATACAGTAAAGGAAACAGATCCTTGAAAGTGGGATGGCAGGCAATTAAGTTATAAATGCAACACTAACTAACTGTAATGCATGGAGAAAGAGTAGCCTATTGCCAAAGAATCCCTAAGGAATGTGAAAGGAAAAGGAAAGCCAGGCTATGTAGTCCTAAGAAGGGAGCAGATAAATGGACTATTTAAAGTAATTAATTAGCAAACTGATATTAAACATCAACTGTATTTGAAATAACTCTTCTTGATCTTAGCTCTCTATTTCTCAAACTGGAACACACCTATAGTATTCTGGGATGAGAAATTTTGGAGTGTCAGTTTTAACTGATGGTAAGTAATTTAAAAAGTATATTTATATTATATTTATATTAAAACTACAATATATTTATGTTAAAACTACCATAACTATATTATTAAGTAGAACACAAAATCCAAATCCAAACATACACACACACACACACACACACATATATATGTCAGAAACTTGATCATTCATTTAATGTGTCCCTTTTACACAGCTTAATTTATATATATGTATAAATACATGTATTATTTGTTTCAAATTTTCTTTTTTCTTTTAAAAGATTTTATTTATTTATTTGTCAGAGAGAGAGAGCAGAAGCAGAGGGAATAGCAGGCAGAGAGAGAAGCAGGCTCCCCACTGAGCAAGGAGCCCGAAGTGAAACTCAATCCCAGGACCCTGGGATCATGATGTGAGCTGAAGGCAGACGCTTAATCAACTGAACCACCAAGTTATCCCTATTTGTTTCAAGTTTTTATTTAAATTCTAGTTAGTTAACATATGTGGTAAAATTGGTTTCAGGTAGAGAATTTAGCGTTTCATCATCTACATACAACACCCAGTGCTCAACACAAGTGCTCTCCTTAATATGCTTCACCCATCTAGCCCATCCCCCACCCACCGACTTCCATCAACTATCAGTTTATCCTCTATAGCTAAGAGTCTCTTACGTTTTTCTTCCCTCTCTTTTTCCCCCCTTCCCCTTTATCTATTTTGTTTCTTTAATTCCACATATGAGTGAAATATTGCAGCCACTCTGGAAAACAGTATGGAGGTTCCCCAAAAAGTTAAAAATAGAACTACCCTATGACCCAGCAACTGTACTACTATTTACCAAAAGTACTGATTCAAAGAGGCATGTGCACCCCAATGTTTATAGCAGCATTATCAACAATAGCCTAACTATGGAAAGAGCCAAATTGCCCAGTGATTAATGAAAGGATACAGATGTGTTATATATAAAATGGAATATTACTTAGCCATCAAAA
Organism: Lontra canadensis; assembly: GCF_010015895.1. NCBI lineage: Eukaryota > Metazoa > Chordata > Mammalia > Carnivora > Mustelidae > Lontra > Lontra canadensis. Next base: position 31,184,789 of record NW_022630996.1, read on the forward strand.
AGGATGAAATCTTGCCAGTTATCATGCCGTGGATAGAGCTAGAATGCATTATGCTAAGCAAAATAAGTCAGCCAGAGAAAGGAAGAACCACATATATTTTCAAGGTGAAAAACAATTTGATGGGGTTTTATTTGCTGTCAGTCTTACAGGAATCAGACAAAGTCCCCAATTTACTAATGCCATGCCCCCATCTTCTATTGCCAGGACTTTATTTCATATATAACTACTGTCATTTCATTCAACCTTTTATCCTGAAAAGGAAATACACACTGATGTTTCAATGATACAGAAAAAGTATCAAGGGGAGATATTTTTTTAAAATAGGAAAATATAAAAAAGTTCCACTATTCTGTATGTCCGAAACTTGATCATGCATTTAATGTGTCCCTTTTATACAGCTTAACATATGATCTGTTGCTCATCCCTCGTTTTGGGAGAAAATAATAATTTTATAAATGATAGTTAAGTAGAAATAAGAAAAATTACTTTATAGCTATATTAGTACAATAAATATAACACACTATGTGTGTTTCATCAGGAAAAAGAAATCCTACAGTGGTGATGTGTTTTTCAAGGGGCATCAAGCTTAGTCTACAATAGTATTTAACAATAACTATTTCTTTTTAAGATATTTTATTCGTTTGTTTGTTTGTTTATTTATTTATTTGTCCGGGAGAGAGAGAAAGAGCACAAGTAGGGGAAGTGGCAGGCAGAGGGAGAAACAGGCTTCTCGCTGAGCAGGAAGCCCAATACAGGGCTTCTTCCCAGGACCCTGAGATCATGACCTGAGCCGAAGGCAGATGCTTAACTGACTAAGCCACTCAGGTGTCACCAAACAATAACTATCTCTTAAGCACAGTAAATAATGAATCAGAACCACACACTGAGAACTGGAAGAAGATTCAGAGATTATGAACACTTTACCAATGGTACTGGTTGAGAAGTGAAGCAAACCAAAGTATTAGAATGTGTGTTCTTGAAGTAAAGGGTTAAGAGCCTAGAGCAGTTAAGAGCATTCAGTTCAGAGGTAGACAGACTTTGATGCTTATCCTGTTCTACCATTTATAGAACTACATAACACCAGAGGTTCCTCAACGTTTCTAAATCTCAGCTTTCTTACATTCCTATCTTGAGATAATTACTATACCAATGCCTTGGTACTTAAAACATGCTGACATTTAATGTATTTTGCAGGGATAACGATGTAGAGTAAATGTAGCATTAATTTTCTTAAAAACTTTATTAAGTTCTAGTCTATATTTAGCTATATCACAGATTTAGATAGAGTTATAGAATTAGATTAGTAATGTCATGCATCTGTACCATGTTAAACTATTATCATGGCTAAGAAAATTATGACGTGTAGGATAGACAAGAGAGCTGAAACATATGAAGGACACAAATCTCCTAATTATACATATAGGGAAACCAAGATACATTTTCAAAGTTTAGACTATAAAGTGGATGGCATATAATCTATATTCATATTAAAGTTTAAAAAGGTAATATATACAAACTTATCTGTTCATGTATTAATGAGTCCTGAACCCTCATGGTCAGAATGAACTATACAAAATTCCTGATATTCAATCAGGAATAAAATAGTGATAATATAAATGACAAAATGAAGAAGTAGGGAAAGAGAGGTAATGTAAATGTAATAAATTCCTCATCTTAATTTTGATAATCAATGCAGATATATTATTTAGTGGGTTAGAAATATAATATTCAAAATCGGACTGAAATTGGGAACAGGAACTGGTGCAAATATAGAGGAAGATTTATTTTATCATGTATATTTTTCTACATTTTTATAACTTTCTTCTATGTTACTTCTATAATAATTTTTAAAAATAAGTTATTCCATATTTCATAATATCCTGAATTTTTACTGCTACTGCAAGTACGAAGCTCTTACCTTTTAAGATATGTTTTTAGAATTCTGAAAGTATTTCCAAATTGCTCCTAGAGTCATATTTTCTTCTTTTACAAAAAAATTAATCTCCCCTTAATTCCAACTACAATTTTATCTTTTATTTGTGCTTAATTTTTATAATGTTTTGAGGGAAGCTATCTTTATAAAAGGACAGTTGTACAAATCTCCTCTTATTTCGTGTATGAAGTAGGTATTGAACTAAGAGATACAATGAATCTCATACACAGCAAAATTTGAATTTTACTTTTTAAAAATTTTGCTCTTTAAATTGAATGTATTGCCTTACTAAGAAAACCACAATATTGTAATTTGTCTCCTTTTCTTCACTTCCAATATCAAATTAGCATATGACATTTATCCATTCATTTATTCATTGGAGTGGACAAAAAGCTGGAAAAGGTGTTTTTAATTTGTTTAAACTTTTAAAAATAGACTTTTTAAAAGAGCAGTTTCATGTTTATAGGAAAATCAAGGCAAGTAGATTGCCCATATACCCCTCACCCTGCCCTGTGCTATAGTTTCCCCTATTATGAACATCTTGTATTAGTGTGGTACATTTGTTGCAATTTATGAACCCATGAATTAGAGTCATTTAATTTCCATTTACTTATCTATAATTGGCTTCTAAATTACTCATAAAGTCTGTTTCTAGAGAAATCTGCCCAATAAAACATTTATTTCACACTCACACTATATGCTCAGTATAAGGCTCTATTCCACCCAGTCATTTAGGGAACTTGGCTGGGAAAGTTTTTATTGTCTTGAAGGTGTCTCATTTAGAAACTGGCTGCTCAAAGCATGGTTTGTGGACTGGCATCACGGGTATGATTAGGAGCTTTGTTAGGAATGCAGTCTCAGACCCAAGTCAGAATCTACATTTTAACAAGATCTATATGCATATTAAAGTTTGAGAAGACTGGGACTAGAAGATGTGCTTGGGTCCCTACACCAGGGGAAGGGAAATGGAAAACCTTATATGGGCATTTCACTGCCTCCGCCCATAAAAACTGCTTTCCTTTCAAATCCATTCACTAGAATCAGATGTACTTGGCTTCATCTAACTGCAAGAAGGCTGGAGAACACAGGAGAACACATGGGCTGTTTGACGAGCATCACTACCTCCACACAATATCGTAGCTTGATTTTGTAAATGATTATGAGCAAAAACTCTGAGAATCCTGAATGTGAAGGCTCTTCATTTTTACATATCAATTATAAATTTATCTTTTCCGTTTTTGTTAATATGAATAGGTAATGTAACTGCTCCATACCAAATGACACAGTAAATTTGATTAATCTGTGTGCTTGATTCAGATGTTCTAGGAAAAATTCCAATTCTACTTAGCTCCTTTTTCATCATAAATATTGAAGTTCAGTATCAAAATTGATGTATATGTGACACAATATTTACATACCCCAAGAAGTTCCTGGATCATTTATACACTTTACATTCTTTGAACAAACTGTAGTAAAATCAATTACAGTCCTCAGGCAATAAACTCAACATCAATGATCATTTTTATTCAAAGCTGATCTTATGGCTCAATATTTTCCCCTGAGGTTAGCAGAGCCCTTATGTGTCACATGTTGGTCACAACACAGTACCAGAGATGAGCAGGTAAACTAAATAACACACAAGCAAGAGCAGAGTTTAAAAATGAAAGGTCTGTTATTGCATATGAGACTGTAGGAATCTAAGAGCCTTTGTAATCTTTGTCTTGGTCAGAAACTGAACTAAAGGGCAAAATAATGACATACTAAGGAATGGAGGTCTAAGCAAAAAAAATTAGGTCAGTACAACTTTGGAATATGAAATCGTTAGAATGATTTGAGGATACTTTTAAAGGGCTAGCACAAAATGTCAAATTCATTCGTTCACTCAGCACAATATTTATTCTCATCTGTGCTATGAGGAATTTTAAAGCCATTGCCTGTTTTTTCTCATTTCCTTTGTTCAGGCATTGTTTCTTATCCTTCACATCTTTTGAAATAAATTATCAACCATACTACATGTGAGAAAAACATTTCCTATAACAGATGAACAAATATAGAACCTTCATGTCTCATGTTAGAATCTGGAGTGGTTGCTTATGAAGAGATGTAGCATTCCAGGGTCATCTAATTACATAGGGCATAGAATCATATGTTCTTTAAGTTGGTAAGCACCACAATATAGTTCAAGTCTTATGGATACTAATTCAAATCCTGGCTCTGATACTTATCACCCTGGGCTAGCTAGTTAACCTTTTTATCATCTGTACTGACGATAATATCTACTCCTTGTAGAGAATGTGAGTATAAAAATTTAGTGCAGGGCCTGATACCTGTTTAACATTCAAGAAATGAAAGCTACTATTATTTTAGAAAATAACTTTTGTTGTTTGTCTCATCCAACATCTTACATACTGTAGATGCCACTGCTATAATCTTTCTGATTGAGACTTAACCATTCTTCATTAGAACATTTCCATTGACAAGGAACTCACCAGGCTTACAAGACTGGCCAATCCATTCATGGACAATTCTAATTTTTAATTTTTTTTTTCTTGTGCAGATCCCTTCTTATGTGTATAGTTCTTCATATATATATAGATATAGATATAGATATAGATATAGATATTTATATATATATTTGGTCTTATTAATGCCCTCTAGAGTAATCCAATATAAATATACATATTTTAATTTTAGATCAAAAGTAATTGCAACAGGAACATTCTTTGTGAACAATTAGACGTCTATTAATTCAATAGGCCCCATATTATGAAGTCATGTTTCACAGTTTATTTTCCTAGACTTCACCCACAAGATATCCAAGGAAATGGTTAAGCCATTGACTGCTGCATAGAAAAGCAGATTTAGGTCATGTACACAACAAATATCAGGTACTTTCAAAAGAAAGAAAAGTGATGCATTTCTGAAACTGTTCATTGTTGTGTTCAGCCTAGCTACATATAATACCGGCTTGTCACAAACAATCTCATATTCTGAAAAAAATGAGCACTAAAAGTAACAGGACCTATGGAAAAAACAGAATTGGGGATATAGTAGAACTTTGTGACTTGAGGTCTAACAAAAACAATAACGATCCTAATTTAAAGGATGCTAGTAAAATTAAATCTCTGCTAGCATCATTGCCAAAAAATCCTTTGCAATGTTTTATCTATGCTTCCTGCCTCCAGATTCAGATTCTGGAAGGCATTCACTTGTGATAGAGAATCAGAATTCTCCTTTGTTACTTTATTTTAATTAAGGGTGAAATGTCTCCACATCTGCTTCACATGCCCTTCCCCAGACAGTTGAACACTGTGGAAAGCCTAACAGTTCTTGAAGCAAGTAAACAGATACTTCTTCTAAATGAATGCATTCGTATATTGCAAAGGTGGTCTTTTTAATTTTGAGAAGCTAACCCCTGATTGCTTCAAAACACTAACAGGCTGGGCATAGTTGTGTGTGAACCAACGTAACTCCACATTACAGTCATACCATTAAGCTAATTTACCAATAGCACACGAGGCAGTTCAACTCAAAGAAATAGACTGTAGTAGAACAGACTGTATATTGCCAGGTATTTCAGACCCTGGGCATCTTATTTCTTCAGCTCCTTTTCTACAGTCACAGGACAGAAACCCTCAAGGACACATACTACATTGATCCTTGAGCAGGGGGGTCGTGGGCTAATGGCACTCATTCCTCCAAAATAAAAAAAAGGAATGTACTTAAGATGTCTTTGGGGGTGAGCAGAAGGCATTTTAAAATTTTATTTATTTGAAATTTACACATCACGTACTTCCAAAAACGACTTTAGGTAACTGCCAGAGAGGAAGGGCCATGTGCCAAAGAGAATTTCATGCTCTTTTTGTTTGTCATAGCATATAAATCAGACATAATTTCCACCTAAATCTTAGTGGCTCCAAATGGATTGAGAGCTTAGTGATTAAGATCATAGATTTTGGACTCAAACAAATCTAGATTTGAATGTTGGCACATCACTCGCTAGTTGTGATATTGAGTTATTCCTGTCCCCAAAACTTGGTTCCTTTCTCTGTGAAATGAGGCTAATAATATCTCAGTTTTCATGAGAGCTGGGTAAGATATGGAAAACAATATGTAAAACAAAACAAGTAACTATTTTTAAATTATTAATATTCAAATTTATATTTAATCATTAATATTATTAATTATTTAAAGTATTACTACTTTGCCTGTCATCGAGAGTGGATCTCATTTGGTGCAATCATATATATATCCATGCAACATCTATCTATATGCTAAATGGCTTCAAAATTTGTAGTTCACAGAAGGAATTTATTTTTAAGCTTCTATAGGCCCTATTTTGTTTTAAAATGCTAACCTAAACTTATAATATATCTTGGCATCATTTCATAAGTGCTCAAGGTCATTGAAAGCACAACACAGTTATTGTGAAACCAGACAAGTAAAAGTGAAATGTCAAGTACTAAAAGTAAGGCAGGGAATTCACTTTGTTTAGTCAATAAAAGTGATTGGACCAGGTTATCTTCCCTGCCTCTTTCATTAGCCCAGGAGACATTTGGAGGTTATAACTTAAGCTGTTTCTAACACAAGATAAAAGAATAATTCTCTTTCTGAGTATTAATATTTTAACAACCAGTTGATAATGCTGGCTTTCTAAGTGCATGTGTGAGAAAAATAAAAGGAACATGAACACTGGCTGAACTTCTTTTCTAATTTTTTTTTTTTTTTTTTTTTTTAGTTTTAACGGAGGCTTTTAGTAATGATCCTGGTTTGTGAGTCAGGAAAACACATGACAGTCCCCTAAAAACATGTTCCATCCTGGCCCACTCTAGATGATGCCTCTCAAATTGTTACCTGTCCTCCAGGCTCTTGCTTCTTAAAGTGTCAAACCTGGATCAGCAGCAAGCATCACATGGAGCTTGTTACAAAGACAAGATTTTGGATCCCACCCAGAGTTACTGAATCAGAATCTGCATTATAACGATATCCTGGGCTGATTCCAACACATTTCAATTTTGAGAAGCCCTGCTTTGTGTGTACCGTCCTCTAAAGAGCATCATTCCAGGCTCCCCAACTAACACCTTGGTGACGTTTAAGAAAATTTCTACATTTCTAAATGTAGAATGTAAAAATTTCTATAATTTCCCCTCCATGCATGTTTTTCAAAACTGTACTAAAGTAACAGGGTCAGGGTTGTTGGGGAAAAACAGAATTGGGAAGACAGCTCACATTCTAGGCTATTTGGTAAGCAGAGGCACTAACCCAAACCGTAACGGGTACTTCCAGAGATAACTTGGACAGCTACACAGGCACTCAGCATGACGAGAGGCTGCTCTGAGGTCGTGAAAAATTTACAAACAACAATGAAGTAGGAATGCTGGCTTACAGGTGCAGAAACTGTGGATGGAACACAGGAGGATGAATGAACTGCCGGAAGTGGAGAGCTGGGTAAAGTAAGGTTCAGCTTTCTGAAGATGCATCCCAAAGTGTGAGAGCTCATTTTCCACTGTCTTAAAATAGAGCCAAAAGGACTCTCATCTGTGTAGCATTGAAGTGAATGGATTTTTCTTTACCTGCAGAAGTTTCTAATTATTACTACAGCAGCTCTCTTTGCCTAGAATTAGTCATACCACTCAGTGTCACTTCACCTTTATGTTGACCTCTTTCCCATATTTATAATAGACATCAAGATTGTAATTGTTAGAGGAACAGATATTCTGACACTATTTATAGCCTTTTCTAGAAGAGGAAAAACAGAGTGTCCCCACGAACTAATTCTCACTAAGGTGTTAAGGACTCATTCTAGCTGTATTTGAAAACAGAAATGAGTAATATTCAGAAATAAATTTCAGTGATGGAATTGCAGATATTTTAGAGGAGGATTTTAAAAGAGGTCCCTCTCAAAATACTCTAAACTACACAACACAAGCAAATACTTACACCTGCTGTCATCTTTCTTCCTTCTTCCTTTATTCTTTTCTGCCTACCTTCCTTCAGCTATTATTTATGGAGCATCCACTATGTGCATGGCATTGTGTTGGATGCTATAGATAAAAGGGATCTTACAATGGGAAGACCATTTTTAAGAAAACTATTTAGAGATCAAGGGAAGACCCACAAAAATTGATCAAAGTTTTTTTTATAACATAAAATCTATACAGAAACATTAGAAGGAAACAAGTTATTTATCCTGAATAGGTTGTCAAGGGGTCACCTCATGAATGACTGCAAGTATCAGGAAGGTGATTTGATCAAGAAGGTTGTCCAGCAATTCTTGGGGATCCTTCAGAGAGAACAAAGAAAGTGACTTAAAAGTGAGAAAAGGGGATTTGATTAGGTGTTTAAAGGACCATCCTAAAGTGAGAGATATTAAATGTGGTAATGGCATATAATGCTTGAAATGAGGAAAGCCAGCCAACTTAGAAGGAGGAGGATTATTACCCAACAGAAAAGCTCATCCTAGTTCTCCTAAATACATTTTACTTTGCCCTTCCAGGGCATGTGCTAATACGTCACTCCCCTAAAGGTGAGCAATCATCATTTAGGCCACACCAAGTTATATAGTGTTTCGGTCCACAGGAGAATTCTGCCCTGGGTCAGGCAAAAGGTCAGTGATGCAATTCTTTGGCCCTTTAGCCCGTGGCTGGCAGAAACTCCCCTTACGTGTGTGACACCATCATCATTATCTTTATCACCACTGGCACCCCCAGTCCACAACAAACATGTATTAAGGCATTAGCTATGTGCCTGACATTCACTCTACTTAAGAGCTTCACATGCATTTTCTGATCTAATCCCCCCAAACCAGACTACTTCATGCCAATGCCCATGTGGACTGAAGGACACTGTGCAAGTGAGACTGTGTTAGCTTATATCTCATTAAAGGCAGCCTGAAATCCTACTCCCTTTAGGTATTCGACATTCTGGCCTTTCGACAAAGTTTCAGTTATGTAAGAGGAAACTGTTTTGGAGACATCATGGATAGCAATGTGATGATAGTTAACAACACAGTACAGTATCCTGGAAATTTGCTGAAAGGTAGGTCTTAAGTGTATTTACCCCTGAAAGAAAGAAAAAGGAAGGAAGGGAGGAGACGGTTAACTATGTTAGGTGATAGGTGTGCTGAGTAGTTTGATTGTGGTTATTATTTCACAATGTATACGTACATCAAAACATCACCTTGTATGCCCTAAATACACAATTTTAATTTTAATGTTTAAGTCATACTTCAGTGAAGCTAGGGGTAGGGAATGGAAAGGAAGTGATTCCTGCTGGCCAGGTACTTTATAAAGATAAAGATTAATCCCCAATTTGTATTTTTCTCCCTCTGCCTTACAGGTAGCTTTCTCTCCTAAAGGGATTGGCAGTGGATGTAACTTCCTAAAAGATTTCCAGGTAGATAAATTTCATAATCTCTTTCGTTTCTAATTCTATTCCTCCCTCTAAGACAGTGGGAAGCTGTTCCAGCTATCTTGCCTCACAAATTTGATCCATTTAATAAATTCAGTTCCACAATAATGAAAACCAATTTGGGTCTTTTGGTAGTCATTCTAGGTATTTTAAAATAAGCCTATATGAAGTTATTTCTATCTTAATTTTGAGTTTGCCATAGATATGTATTAAATTTATAATACTTATTGCTGGTAGGATAATTTTGCATCCTTACGGGTAAATAGGAGGCTTTCCCTCAAGGAAGTAAACTTAGTTACTCTGCTTAAAGAGGATAACACATTATTTTAGCTGTTCTGGCATGACAGGACACAGGATGTGTATATACCTGCCAGAAGCCCAAATTCAATAATCAGCTTCTCCTCCATATATCATGTCTATTTCACATCAGACAACAGTTTCTCCTTGAGAGTGAGTTTGCATTCAACCCCTAGGCAACCTAGCACTTCTATTACCTGGGCTCCTGATGCCCCTTACATACATTCCTTCCTATTTATCATAGATTTTCTAGTCTTGAACCTCTTCTGCCAAAATTGAGGGAGTGTAGAAAGCATACAGCTAACCATCTCTCTCTTACACTCTCTCTCTCTCTCTCTCTCACACACACATACTTGTGTTCTTCATCTGTGTGTGTGTGTGTGCTCAAAATATGTTGTTTTGTCTCTATGTGTTTCTGGTGTTATAGGTGTTATAGGCATGTATATAATATAATGAGAGAAAAGAGAGAGAGTGACACTAAGAAGAAATGAGAGTAAGAGAAAGCAACCTCTAAAATCTGGGTTCAATATATTATCTAACCCTAACCCACAGAATTATGGAACATAGAATGTTCAATAGCACTGCATTATAGTTATGCATGATTTTAATACCTTAATGGCCAAGGTGAATATCTAATTTCACTATCAATCTCTTTCTTTACCCCGTCGAACAACAAATTATCTATCTTTAAAGGTTACCCTTAAGTACACTAGTCATTTTTACTCAGAAGTTGAATACGTGATGGCAGTCTTTGTATTTTTAATTTCATCAACAACTTTTAGCTTAATTCTTCCTGTATATATGCATTTTGAATATTTTAAGTCTTCCCAATGATTTTTTTTTCACTTACAAGAATACAGAGATGAAAGAGATCAGATAGGTAGATTCACAGACTTTCTAAAAGTAGACCTTAATTATAGGTGTTATGCTTTAAGTAAATATTCTATGCAAATATTCCTATAAAACATTAAATTCAGACATTAAATACAAAAATGAGCTTTATAAATTATAAATTTTATTTTTTTCAATTTTTAGCACATTTAATTCAGCAAATGATCTTTAAGTAATGTTTGACTTCCAAAAGACCAATGTTTTTCATTAAGCCTCTGAATTATTTATTTAATGGAATCAACTAGAAATTTTTGTAAAAGAGCAAAATTAACTAATTTTCAGAAATAAATTTGAACCAAATGTGCAGTTATATTTTCTCTAGTCATTATAAATAAAGTATCAGAAAAAAGCTAGGTCTTTATTCATTTTTGATATCCTAGAGTTTTAGTATAGGATGGAGAGTAAAACAATTTGCCTCCTTTTCTGTTTTAATGCTACTTATTTCAAAGAAATGGAGTCAAAGGCGAGAAAGTGTCTAAGAGGTCAATTAATCTAACATCTGGCTAATGTTTGATTAATAACCTCTTCAGAATTCCTTTAAGCAACAGCTTCTGTTTGAAAATACTCAGTGAAAGAAAAATTACCTCCTCTCATGGCTCTCTTAACAATTTTTGTGGAATTTTTTTAAGAGCACCATTCAAGTTCTGTGAGGACTATACTCCAAGAACCCAGATCTCTCTCATATGCAGTCACTGTGAGAGACAAAAAAGTGCTTACATATAGAACTTAAGCTTGAATAAAACTGCTCTAGCCATTTAAGTTAGAGAGACATAAAATCTGATGGAGAGAGCTTGGTCTAGCTGGGTGATGGATACTTAAACTTAGTGGATCATAGTTCTTTCATCTCAGTAGACTTACTATCATGTATGTAAGCCAGATTAAAATTTTTATATAATTTCTCAGATATTTTATCTTGATTTTGTTCAAAGCAATGATCTATACAACATGCAGATATTTTCCCTTCCATTCTCCAGTTCCAAAAACTTCAGGTCCTCAACTGACATTTAGGAAGAGACTACATTTGTCTTTCCTTAGGTTCTCCTTTCTCAGGTCCCTAGCACTGATGTGATGATTCTTAGCACAAGGACTCTTCCCTCAATGTTCTTAACTCTTCCCATAGTGCTCCTTCCTTAGGATAAATCACAGACTTTACTAACTGATGGGATATCAAATGGGAAGCCTTCTTTCTCCTCTCTCAGGTCTGTTTTTTTCCTACACTGTGTCTCTTTACTCTGATAGTCAGAAATGTTTTCAGAAAGGTTCTTTTTGCCTTTCCTTAAAGTCTATAGGCAAAACAAACAAAACAAAACCTAATGGCCTTCTGTTTCTATGTTCTCAGCTTAAATTTCCCAAAAGGAAGAGTCAGGTTGGTTCAAACAGTGAATAATTAGAACTGAATGAGAGACTGATGAGAAAGATTCCTCATGTTGCCATGTCATACAACAGTCAAGACTGACCACTCTCAGCTCAGAGGTTCAGCCCTAGTTTTAGCACCTGTACCTAGCATGGTAACGTTCATATGGTATTATACATCATGACCTACAAAGGTAATGAACCTCTCAGAGTAAACAGAGAAGCCATGTAACTGACCAGTGTTTGTATGGCTCATTGAATATAAACATATTACCAATAATACAAGACATGGGTCTATAAGGCAACTTGCACATGAATTATTATATGTCATAAGATTTCGGAGCAATAAGAAGGTAAATTTTATATTCAGCATAAAAAAGATTTTTTAAAGGTTTTATTTATTTGTAAGAGAGATAGAGAGAGAAAGTACAAGCAGTGAGAGTGGCAGGTAGAGGAAGAAGCAGGCTCCCTGCTGAGCAAAGAGCCTGATGCGGGACTCGATCCCAGGACACTGGGATCATGACCTGAGCCGAAGGCAGTTGCTTAACCAACTGAGCCATCCAGGCATCCCCCTAAAAATGATCCTTAAGTGAAAAAGATGACAACAGAGGGAAGAGTAGGAGGGCACAGGACAAGTCATGAAAGCAGGAAAGAGAAGGACAAACATGGGTGGTTGGAGAGGTATGACTGGGTTGATTAATTACTATAAAAGATTACTGGGATCTCAATCTTTTATATGATGGATCTTATTCAAGCTTAAAACTCAACTAAAATGTGACATCCTCACTCAGAGGGGCCTTGTCTGACCACCCATTCTAAAAGAGAATCATCTTTGTATCTTTTTACATGCCAGCTTTTTTCTCCCTTTTGTAGCATTTACCAAATATTGATTTGTATGGAACTACAAAAGATCCCAAATAACCAGAGCAATCTTGAGAAAGAACAACAAAACTAGAGGTATCACAATTCCAGGTTTCAAGATATACTATAAAATGGCAGTAATCAAAACAGTATGGTAGTAGCACACGCAAAAAAAGGACACATATATCAATGTAACAGCTTTCTATTCTGTTCTGTTTCTATTCTATCCATGATTATATGGTCAATTAATCTATGACAATGGATAAGAGAATATGCAATGAGAAAAGAACAGTGTTAGGAAATCTCGACAGCTTCATACAAAAGAATGAAACTGGACCACTGTCTTACACCATATGCAAAAACAAACTCAAAATGGATTAAGGACCTATATGTGAGACCTGAAACCATAAAATTCCTAGAAGAAAACATAGGCAGTAATCTCCTTGATATCAGTTATAAAAGCATTTTTCTAGATATGTCTCCTAAGGCAAGGGAATCAAAAGCAAAAATAAACTATTGGGACTATACCAAATAAAAAGCTTCTGCACAGCAAAGATAACCACTAACAAAACAAAAAGACAACCCACCAAATGGAAGAAGATATTTGAAAATGATATAAAAAGGGTTAACATTCAAAATATATATAGAACTTATACAATTTAATATCAAAAAAGAATAATCTAATTTAAAAATGGGCAGTAAACTTGAGCAGACAGTTCTCCAAAGAAGACATACATATAATGAAAAGACACATGAAATGATGCTTAACATAAAGATGCTCATTAATCATCAGGGAAATGCAAATAAAAACCACAATGAGATATCACCTCACACCTGTCAGAATGACTAAATCAAAAATTGCTAAAATCTGGGGTGCCTGGGTGGCTCAGTGGGTTAAAGCCTCTGCCTTTGGCTCAGGTCATGATCCCAGGGTCCTGGAATCAAGCCCCACTTTGGGCTCTCTGCTCAGCAGGGAGACTGCCCCTCGCCCCCTGCCTGCCTCTCTGCCTACTTGTGATCTCTGTCTGTCAAATAAATTAAAAAAAATTTAAAAATGGCTAAAATAAAAAACAGAATAATTATTTATTGATTTATTTTTATATTTACTTGTTTGACATAGTGGTTAAGTATGTCATTCTGCAGGAAGACTGACTGGATTTAAATAGTACTTTTGCTACTTACAAGTTTGTGACATTGGACAAGCTTCTATGTATCTCAGTTTTCTAATCCATATAATGGAAATAGTAATACTATTCCCCATTGGTTCATTGAGAAGATACAACAAAGTGATACAGACAGTCTTCATAGTTTTACAAATAAAATCCCATGTTTTGATATTGGTTGGCATATATTAGACACTCAAAATTTGAATGTGATCAAGCTGGAAATAGCTTATAAGAACTACAGGAATCTGAATGAACAAACTTCACAGACTTTTAACTAGATAGACTGAAAAAGAAATGAGAGTCAAATTACTAAAATCACAAATTAAAGTGAGGACATTACTACCAATTTTACAGAAATGAAATGAAAAATATTGTAAGACAATACTTTAAACAATTTTATGTCAATGAATGGGATAATCAAGAAGAAATGGACAAATTCCTAGAAATATAAAACCTGTAACTAGTAAGGAGATTGAATAAGTTATCATATATCTCCTAGTAAGGAAAAGCTCTGGGCCTGATGGCTTCATTGGTGAATTCTACCAAAAATTTAAAGAAGACTAAACACCAATACTTCTGAAACTTTTCCAAAAAGTTGAAGAGCAAGGAATAGTTCCTATCTCATTCTTTGAGGCCAGCATTACCCTAACACCAAAACCAAAAATACTAGAGGAAAACTATAGACCAATATCCCCTTTAAACATCGATACTAAAATCCTCCACAAAATACTAGCAAATTGAATTCAGCAGCATATTAAAAGATTTTATGTCAAGATCAAGTGGGGCTTATTATACCCGTTATGCAAATATGATTTAACTTACAAAAACTGAGCAGTGTAATATACCACATTAACAGAATGAAGGGGAAATAAACCTTCTGATCATCTCAAATTGATGCCAACAAAGAATCTGACAGAATTTAACATCCTTTTGTGTAAAAAAAGAAAAAATAATAGGAATAGAAACTACCTCAACATAATAAGGATCATGAATGAAAAATATGCAGTGATCATCATACTTAATGACATAAAACAAAATTTTTCCTCTAAGATCAGGAACAAAGCAAGAATGCCCACTTTCACTATTTCCATTCAACAAAGTACTCGAAGTTTTAGTCAGAGGCAAGAAAAAGAAATAAAAATTGTTCACATCAGAAATGAAGACGTAAAATTATCTCTGTTCGCATGTAATACTATTATGAATATAGAAATATCTAAAGATTCCACAAAAAAAGTTAAAACTAATCAATGATTTCAGCAAAGTATCAGGTGAAAAATACAACACACAAAAACCAGTTACATTTCTATATACTAACAATGAACAACTGAAAAGGAAATTAAGGAAACAATTCCATTTACAGTGGAATCAAAAAGAATAAAATACTTATAAAGTAACCAAGGAGGTGAAAGACTTGAATAATGAAAACTGTAAGACACTGCTAAAAGAAATTAAAGAAGATATAAGTAAATAGAAATCCCATGCTCATGGAAGATTTAATATTGTTAAGATGTCAGTCTACCCAAAGTGATCTACAGGTTCCATGCCATCTCTATCAAAATCCCAATGAATGTTTTGGAAGAAATATAAAAACTCATTCTAAAACTCATATGTAATCTCAAGGGAACCCAAATAACCAAAAACAGCCTTGAAAAAGAAGAACAAACGTGGAGGACTCACACTTGCTGATTTCAAAACTTACTACAAAGTTACAGTAATCAAAACAGTGTGGTACTGGTATAAAGACAGTAGATGGATAGACCAATAGAATAAAATAGAAAGCCCAGAAATAAACCCTCATATACATTATCATTTAAGTTGCTAAGACCATTCAATGGGGAAAGGAGAGGCTCTGCAATAAAGGGTGGTGGGAAAAGTGGATATCCACATGAAAAAGAATGAAGGATATAGCTAACACTGTATACAAAAATTAAGTCAAAATGGGTCAATGACTTACATGCAAGAATTAAAATAATAAGACTTTTAGAAAAAAACCTAAGGCACAATCTTCACAACATTGGATTGGCCATTGGATAGGATGCTAAAAGCATAGGCTACAAAAGAAAAAAATAAATTGGACTTAATGATAATTTTAGTATTTTGTACATCAAAAGACACTATTCAACAGAGTGAAAAGGTAACCCTTGCAACGGGGGAAAGTATTTGCAAATTATATATATGGTAAGAGATTAATATCCAGAATATATAAAGAACTCAAAACTCAACAACAAAAAACAAACATTACAATTCAAAAACAAACAAAGAACTTCAATAGACACTTTTCTGAAGAGGATACAAATGACCATACAAATGGTCAATAAGCACATGAAAAGATGCTCAACATCACTATCATTAGGGAAATGCAAGGTCAAAACTACAATTAGATACCATTCCACACTCATTAGGATAGCTACTATAAAAAAAAAAATAACAAATGTTGGCAAAAATGTGGAAAACTTAGAACCCTTGTGCATTGTTGGTGGGAATATAAAATGATACAGCCACTGTGGGAGGAATAAACATGGTTGTTCCTCAAAAAATTAAAATTGGAATTGCCATTATGATCTATCAATTCCACTTCTGATTATATGCATAAAAGAATTCAAAGCAAGATCTCAAAGAAATAATGGACCTTGGACACCCGGTGCTGATAGCAGCATTATTCACAATAGCTAAAATGTGCAAACAAACCAAGCATTCCTCTGGAAATGAATGGATAAGTAAAATACAGTGTGTGTGTATATGTGTATACACTTGTATATATACACACAATGGAACATTATTCAACTTGAAGAAAAGAAATTCTGACATAAGCTACAACATGAATGAGACTTAAGTGAGACTTGAAGACATCATATGCTAAATGAAATAATCCAGTCACCAAAAGACAAATACTGTATTCCATTTATATGAGGTACTTAAGAAGGGTCAAAATCATAGAGACAAAAACAGAGTGGTGATATCTAGGGACTGGAAGGAAAGGGAAATGGAGAGTTACTATTTATAGAGTTTCAGTTTTACAAGATGAAAGAGGGTCAGAAGACGGATGGTGGTTACAGAAATACAACATTATTAATGTATTTAATATCATTGAACTGTACACTAAAAAGTGGCTAAGATGGTAAATTTTATGTTATGTATATGTTAGCACAATAAAAAGGAATTGGAAAAAAAATAAATATAAGTAATCCTAAGAGCACAGATAATAATATGGTTAAAAAACTAGGGACCTGAATTTCACTGTAATAATATGAAATGTGTAAATCACTTTTCTTTATGGCAAGGTACTCAAAATGCCACCATATTGAATGTTAGGCAGAGTATCATACTAGGAGCATTTTCCAAGGACTAAAAGACTGTGAGAGCAAATTAAAGTGTGCTAAGATCTTCATTTCACTCAAAGAGGAACATCAAACCCAGCAGGTGACCAGTAGTATTTATCATTAAATATTCAGGAACAATGTCATATTAGCTAGTAGAATATTAAAACAATAATTAAAATAACCCTCCATTCTGGCCTCTATCCACAAACTTAAACTTTCTAATAGACTAGCTGCTCACTTATTCTCTCATCAAATTATAAATACTTAATATTTCAAGTTTCAACTATATACATATATTATCTTACAGGTATATACAGGTACATGTATATTATAAAACATATATTATATTACAGGTATACTGTGATCACAAATGGAGCCCATAATATATTTCTAATTTAGAGGAATTAGTGAATAGCTAAAATCAGAGATTATGTGATTACTCAAATAACTATTAAGGTTTTGTTTTTTTCTTTTTTAATTTAAATTCAGCTAGCCAACATATAGTACTCATCAGTTCTTTGACTAATTTAGTGAAAATGACTGGTAGAGATGTTAAGTGATTTGCTTTAAGGGACAGAAAAGATTTGCAATTTTTCAACCAATGGCAATGTAATATTGGGTGCAATTTAAGAATTTTAAGTGTACCTTAGAACATTTTTCAAGAAATTTTAAAATGCTCTCAATCATTTAACTTCAATTATTCATATATTTAAAATATTTTATAGATCAGTTATAGAGATGCACATCAGTTCAAGCTTAGTCCAAAATAATATAAATTAGTCCAATATATTATAAATTCTTGAAACTCAAGGAGACTTTGTGGCTGGTTTAGTATGAACAGGATCATGTTTACTATTGATCAAGAAAGCCTTAACATCCCCATCAGCTTAACAAAGCTTCTTTCTAACATCAGGCCCCTGGCAATCCCTTTCTTATAGCATTTGCTTTAGAAAACTTGTACATTCTTACTCTGCCCCTTTGAGACAGAAATAATTTAAAAATCCTCTTGCTAGTTTTATTACCAGGAATGTCTTTCTCCAAGATCTGACAGCTAACTCTTTGAAATATAATTAAGGAAGATAGCTACCCTATCCCCGAGTTTCTATGGGAGGACAGGGGCCTAACTAGATGGGTACCAATTGGCCAACACAGATGATCTAATCATAAAGAAAAAAACATTTCCTAATTCAAGAATAACTCAATGTGCTGGACATAACCCATGGATTGGTCTCCTTCCCTTAGAGCCTTCAAACTTACTCCAATGCTTAAAATCACTCATATCCTTTTTTTTTTTTAAATTTAAATTCAATTAGCCAACATATAGTACATCCTTAGTTTTGGATATAGAGGTCAGGAATTTATCAGTTGCATATAACACCCAGTGCTCATCACATCATATGCCCTCCTTAATGCCCATCACCCAGTAACCCCATCATCCTACCCACCTCCTCTCCAGCTGGTAGGAATGCAAGCTGGTATAGCAACTCTGAAAAATAGTACAGAGGTTCCGAAAAAAATTAAAAATAGAACTACCCTATAACCCAGCAATTGCACTACTAGGTATTTATCCCAAAGATAAAAATGTAGTGATCCAAAGGGGTACCTGCTCCCTAATGTTTTTAGCAGCGATGTTCAAAATAGCCAGACTGTGGAAAGAGCCCAGATGCCCATCGACAGATGACTCCCCATCCCTCAAAAAAATCATTATCTGAACTGCTGTTTTTGTTGTCTACAGTGACCAGCTGTAGCCTACCTAGGCTAACCAGTGGGCCTCAGGGACAATTCTGTCAGTGAAAGCTTATTTAAATAGAACCACCTCATACAGCCTTCCAAAAAGTAAAAGGCTTGACTGAACTGAAACAAGGAATATGCAATCTCCACGCCAGTTCTGGATTTCAGTAAAGGTTTTATAGGGGAGAAAGGGAAGCAGCTCTCCTGAATGGACAGACCAGAAAAAAGAGAAGCTCAGTCAACCACAGAACATAATTTTACACTTTAGTCCAACCTATTTTCAGGTGAACAACAATCCACTTTTTGTAGGACCAAAAGTAAGAAATCCTTGCAAACCAAGGAAAAAATAATCTTCATATACAAGACCTGAATCTTCAAAGGTAAGCATAATTATAAAGAACTTTATATTTATTTGTAAGCAAAACTCTTTTTGTAGTTATTCATTCCTTTTTAGGTGGATGATAATTTATTGAAGTTTAAAGAATAAAATGGACAAAAAATATTAAGAGAAAATTGGACAGAAAAAAGAGAAAATAAAAGAGGATTCTGCCTTTCATTTTTTTCAGATTCCTCAGTAGACGATTAATTTACTAATCCTACAGAATAGTCCTTTTTCTATGGACTCCCTCTGCAAGTGGAGGAAATTTCTAAGTATATATGAATATAAAGGTACTGGTGAGATAAATGAGGATAGAAAGTTGTAAACTTTTCCAAGTACCCATGCCTTACATTAGTCATTATTGTTTTAAACTACATGATTTAACAAAAACCCTTATAAAATGCATAATTACTGTTGTCCTGTTATTAGCTCAAGATGAAATCACCCAAAGGCAAATAATAGTAATCCATTACAAGAGGCGGCACCCGGGTGGCTCAGTCAGTTGAATGTCTGCCTTCAGTTCTGGCCATGACCTCAGGGTCCTGGGATCAAGTCCCACGTTGGGCTCTCTGCTCAGCAGGGAGTCTGCTTTTCCCTCTCCCTCTGTCCCACCCCTCACTCAGCCTCTCTCTCTTGTTCACTCTCTAAAATAAATAAAATCTTTAAAAAAAGAAATTCATTACAAGAGAAATATTCCAAAAAGTTAAGTTTAGACAACTTGATGTGAAGGAGAAGATGACATGATTCAGCCATGAATTTTCAGTGCAACTGGAGACAAAATTTTAAGGTAAATCAGTTTAGTTTCTAACTAACCCTCCTCCCTTTCTACTGGTCTTCTTTCCTCTTGCTGTTTTCTGAGAAGGACACAGCCTGAGACCACTAGTTGGGTATCTGCTCTTCATTTGGAGCTTCTTACTGACCAAAAAGCCCTCAAAAGCAAAAAATATAATACCCAATATTCATCTTTCAGGTCTTTGCAGGAGACCATTTTGTTTGGAGGGCATATTTTCTGTGCACCTTCAATTTCAATAACGAGATCATCTCTGATGTCACCTATTTGTCATTGGATGTTTTATGTAGAAATAAACAGCTTGTCTAATGACTATTCTGAAAAGCACTGATCATTCAGAAAACCATAATGATCACTGGTTATCTACTCCAGAACCATGCGATGGTTAGGACAACTAAAATAAGAGAAAAAATTTTAAAAACATAAAACTTCAATGCCATGTAAATATTTAATTTGTTCTGATTTAAAAATAATCAAGCTAATTTTCCCTTATGTTTAATCTACTTTGGGGTCCAAAAATGTTTAGGGATTGAAGAATTTCCTTTATTTTTAAAGACCTAAAGAGAGAAGTTCTAAATAAAATAGAAATTTGGCCTTAGGTTAATCACAATTTGTGGGACTGTAACAAGTGTTTCATTATTTGAAGACAATGTAACAATGAAATTCTAGGTGGTAATTAGTGCCTCTTGTTAGAAGGGATAACAGGTATAAAACCCAAAATTATACCCTCAACCATGTCATTTTTCCATATTATGCTCTATTTTCATGGTTGGGAAAATTGTTCTGTTTTGGAAAATTTAAGCGAAAGAGAAGGTAGGGAAGGTACATATACTATCAAAAACATCTATCCATTAACCTGATATGAAATTTAACTGAAGCAAAGATTTATAAATGCATACATAAAAATTAGCTGAGCAGTTATTTGTTAACTGCTTCCAAAAATATCAGGAAAGGCTTTTAAACAATAATTCATCACTACAGAATTGGCTGTCAGTGACTACAATAATCTCTTTCAGTAGAACAATGTACTTATTAAAAAGTATAATTTGCTGTTCCATCATACCTTCTATCCACCTTGGATTTGAAATGCTAATCATTCATGGGTTGCTGCTGTTGTTTGTAACACCTTTAAAATTCATTACAAACTATACCACGATTGTAAACACTTGTATATTTCTGCATACATATGTAGAGAAAATCAATACTACTATGCTAAAGTGTTTGAAAAATATTACAACTATCTCAGCAGTTCTACTAACCCATTACTACTTTGATTTCTCTTTATGGTATTTTTATGTTTTTACAATATGAGAAAATATATGGTTCCAGTTTATTTATCTTTCTTTTTTGGAAGAAAGATAGTTCACCAAGTCAATTAAAGTTTCCTTTGGATGTGCATCTTCCAAAGTATAAAAAAGTCTTTATCCAGATGTTAAAATGAGCAAATGAATATTTAACATAATTTAACAGGTCTTTCCACAGGATCCCTCCTACACACTAATTCTCAAGCTACAGGAAGGAAAAAAAAAAAAAAGAGAGAGAGAGAGAGAGGGATTGACAGAGAGACAGAGAGAGAAAGAGAGTTTCCTTGGAGACAATACTGAATAAACCAACCAATATTCCTAAGCCTTTGTTTGGATGTTTTCCAATTGCTTTAGAAAATTATCATGGGAATCTATGCAACCTTCCTTGTGAGAACAAAACATTGGCTGGCTCTTAAGTAGTTTTGCCAATTTACAACAGCCTATATGAGGGGCATTCATTCATTCATCGTTCACTTTTTCATGTTAATCCAAGAACTCTAGATTTTTAAAGAAGATAGTCTGTAAATCAGGTGAAAATAGGCCCATTTTGGTGGATAAGAACAAGAACCAAACCATTCTGAAGGACTCCACTCTGAAATGTGGAGTTTAAATACCACATTTAAACACTCATCTTCTAAGAACATGAAATGTAAGTTACATTGTAAATGTTCTGCTTAAGAAAGAGAACAGGACACTGTATTAGATGACTTCTCATTTCAGTACTACCTATTACCAACGTGTCTTTGAGTAAATTACTTACCCTCTATTAGTTTCCTCATATGTAACTTAAGGACAACTTTGTCTACATTGACTAACTACTGGCATATAACTGGTCCTCATAAGTATTACTTTATTCTCTTTTTATTCTCATAATATTATTTAGTCTCTTTTTTAATTCTAAACTTAGGGAAAAACAATAGCAATATATAATTCTGTGGCACACTCCCATTTAAACCTCCTAGTCTACTGGAAATCAAGCAAAGAAAGCAGTTATTTCTACTTGGGTTTATCAGGGGTGAATCCAAGTATCAGAAACATAATTTGCACAATGTCATACAGGAAATGGTGACTAGCAGCACTGGGACTTGAACCCATTTTCCTGAGATAAACCCAGAACACTGCCATGCCTGAGTCCTAGCTAAATGGCCATACAATGCTACTAACGAGGTTCTTCAAATTATCCCAAATCTAAATCATTTCCCTAATTCCTAATTTTTGTCCACATAAAATAAGTGGCATATTCACTGTTTTGGTGCAGAACTACTTTCTCTACCTAAGTGACACCACCACAAGTGATTCTTTCTGTCTCATAATAGTTCAACAAACATTCACACGTGTTGTCAGGAAAGCCCAGACCACTGAAGTCATTCAAATGGAAATACTCCTGACTAGGGTATTAAGTATTCTGTAATAAATATAAAGTTCTGCAAGAGAGAAAAACTGGAGGACCATTAAGCCCTGGAAAGCTGGGTGCAAGATGGGCCAGATGCTCCTCTTCCCAGAAAAGCCTGCCCAGCATGGCATGAGGGTTATTTAGCATACTAACAGCTATTTAGGGGACACTGTCAACATCATGGGGAAATTGGGGAGCAGTCCGGAGACACCCCACAATGTGCAAAGACACTGTGAGCTGAGAGCTGATGAAGAGCCATGTCTCCTGTTAATTTCCCTCACAGCACTTATTACTATCTTTTCTTTGTTTAACATTACTTGTATATCCCTTTTCTAGCCACCACCTATAAATCTGAACAAGGCCAATGCCAGCACCACGTCCGTGGTTTTATTACCACTGGCTCCTTAGTATCTGCAATAGTGCTAAGTACAGAATCCATCTTTACTGAGTGAATGAATGGTGCTCAGAGCAATGTTAGAAACAACATGCAATGGTCAGAATGAGAGAACTGCTGGAGGGTTTGCAGCTCTAAGTAAGGGATGCTGAATGACAGGCTGTGCTCTTATATTTTGTTGGGGGAGTACATATATCCAGTGAAAGCCAGCTGACAAACATAGGAAATTTTAAAAAAGTCTTTTAATCGAAACTGAGTGGGAAGAAATCAGACAGGGAGATGAACCATGAGAGACTCTGGACTCTGGGAAACAAACTAAGGGTTACAGAAGGGAGAGGGGGTAGGAGGATGGGTTAACCAGGTGATGGGTATTAAGGAAGGCAAGTGTTGTGATGAGCACTAAGTGTTATACACAACTAACAAGTCGTTGAACACTACATCAAAAACTAATGAATCATTGAACACTGCATCAAAAACTAATATGTACTATATGCTGGCTAACTGAACATAATAAGTAAATAAAGAAGGAAGGAAGGAAGGAAGGTAGGAAGGAAGGAAGGGTCGGTCCTGAGTTCAAGCTCTGCATTGGGCTCCAGGCTCAGTGTGTGGAGCTTACTTAAAAAAAGAAAAAGTTTCCTCATCCTTACTATATAGATAGCATAGCAGTATAATACTAGCAATGATTTCATGCTTTTGTTAATGATCTATAATTCAGCACATAAAAAATTCTTCTTACTTTATCAGAAAAAGAAAATGTTACCAGATATCTTTACCTATGCAGTTTGATGTTTGGAAGACATAAACACTCTTAGTTAATTCAGATTTTAAAAGATAGTTATAGTTAATTTACCAGGTATTATCATCAGCAGACACAACTACCAAATTCTCCTCTGTACTACAATGTTATGCTTCCCTGTGACAATACTGTTGATATAAAAAAAACCTACAACCATTGCCAAAGTAATATGTAAAAGAACTGTGATTGAAAATTTCTTCTATCAGTGCACTGTAATTCTAAAATGCCTATATTGTAAATCTAACATGTAAAAAAAAATTCTTCCCACCACCCGAGTCCATATTCTGTCTCTCCTTTGGTAGTAACCAAACAAACAAGATAGGACAATTATGAGGGAAAAGCTACTAATGAAACCAATCAGACTTGTTATTTTAGTTTCACTATGTCCTCTTAAAATTTTTGGTAGAAAAATGTTTGCCTCACACCAAAACAGAGCCTGACAGCAAGTCTTTTTTTTTCAGTTAAGTTAATGGGCACTTATCAGGAAAGAAAGAATTAGGGAATTCAATGATGCTTCATGAAACTGATATTCATGAAAGCTCCGTACAAGAGTGGATTAGATTGCTACTTCATTTGAATTACAGAGTGATTAGGCTTCTCCTTTGGGGAATATTTTCACATATGTTTTTAGAAATAATTATTTTAATGGAAAGGCCAAAGTGCCATTTGAAGTCTTTCACTGGCACTCAGATGTCCATTTACTCATTACTTCATTAATTCCTGTAATGAATGCCTACTATGTGCCAACCATCATACATGGGGCTAGGGTTTATAGTTAAAAGCAAAAAAAAAAAAAAAAAAAGAAAAGAAAAGAAAAGACTTTCTATTCACAAGCCTTTTACTATATGGTTAGGAACTACAAATAAAGTGGAGAGTATAAGGGTAGGTGCTACTCAGGAAGTTGCAAATAAACAAGATATAAAAGAGAACACGTGGGAAGGTGACCTCATAGTTAGGACAATGGGGTGTACGGATGGAGGATGTTGGGAAAACCTTCTATGATAAACTGATACACTGAGTCTGGAAAGCCAAGTTTATGTGATTTAGTCAGATAAAGGAAAGGCCTCTCAGATGTGGAGGGCAGCTTGCTAAAGACACGGAAAGTGGGGGAAAAAAAATGGAAAGCTGTAAAGCTCCTATTCCTTTTTCTATAGATGGTTGATGTGGAAACATGAAGGTGTTGTGTTGACTCTAGAAGGAAGCCACACCATTAGGAAGATGCCAAACAGTGAAGCTGTCATCTGCTCAATCAGGAAGCCATTGTTAGGGCTATTGGCTCCAGAACCATGCTGCTTCTGCTACAGTCTTTCCCCACACAGTGGATCCTCCTCAAATTCAGGTTATTCAGTTATGAACCCAGGTCTTATTCAAGATTGCATCTCATTTGTGTGCAGAACCATAGCTGCAAAGGAATCTGGGAAAGGAAGCTTTCAGCTTTCTAGCTTTCATGTAGAATGAACAGTGAATGACCCAAACCCAATTTCTGTCATGGATTTCAACTTAAAAATCAAAAGTCAAAATAATTATTTATCTATTCTAAAGATTTTACTTATTCATTTGAGAGAGAGGGAGAGAGCATGGGGGGGGTAGGGGCAAAGGGAGAGGGAGAAGCAGATTCCCCAATGAGCAAGGAAACCTGGTGCAGGGCTCGACCCCAGGACTCTGAGATCATGACCTGAGCTGAAGGCAGATGATTAACTGACTGAGCCACCCAAGCACCCCTACCCATTTTAAATAGTAATTTGAAGCCCAGCCTATTAACTCATATATGACAAATTTTTATTAAATAGTATGAGAAATATAAAATACTAAATATTACAGATTTTTAACATAAAAACCATTATATACTGCTTTTAATCTTTTTAAACATCTTTTTAAAAATCTTTTTAATCATTCCTATTCTTAATTCTATATATTTGCAGAGTTGAATAAGACTTACTAATTAGGGAGACATTTATCATTTCAGTTCACCAAGGACATAATTTTGCCAATATTTAAGTTTTTATACATGAATTACAAAATTTAAGAGGATGGGGATTCAATACTCCAAGTTACTGACGGTCAAGCATTTTATTAATTTCACATCATGTTAGCCTATAAGCCCATACTGTGACCACAGCACATGCTTAGTTTCCTCTGATCTATTTATTGCTTTATTCTCTTCTCAATTATTTTCATTTTTGTCCTATTATAACCAAAGTTCTAAATATATTAAAATGCCATTTGATTAAAGTTTTAGCTCTTATGTCTTTGACCTGTGGTTAGCACTTCTAAAGTCACTCTTCTGACAAGTCAAGAAGAATTCTGAATCAGGAAGAAGAATTAAATATCAATATTTATGTAAAGGCAGAATTAGAGGACCCTAAAAATAAAGGAGTAAACACAGGAATAAAACAAAGAAAGCATAATGTCATGAGATCAAAGGGAAGAAGAGTTTGGTTAAATGTGTTTAGACCAATAGAATTAAATGCCCAGGTCACAGAAAAGGAAAGGATAGGGGTAATTGGCTGGCTCAGTCAGTAGAGCATGCAACTCAGTCTCAAGGTCATGAGTTCAAGCCGCACATTGGGTGTGGCACCTCCTTAAAATAAAATTTAAAAAATAAATTTAAAAAAAGATAAGGATAGAAGCAGTCTCCTAGGATTTGGCAATTCAGAGATCAACTGTGAGGAAAACAGTTTCAGCAGACTGTGTGGAGAGGGAGGTTGGCTTTAAAGAGGAAAAAGAGTGACAGTTGGGCTGAACAAAAATTTTGAGAATTTTTGTTTGGTATATGTTGATTTGGTTTGTGATGAAAGATCATGGGGGCATAATTAAATGCCACAGAACACATTTTTAAGAACCACTCCCAATGTCTAGTCCAGTCTGGGAATGACCTCACTACTTATTTGACATTTATATGCTGGGTTGCCAAAAAATAGACTGAAGTTCTTCCATCTTTAGCTTGAAAGAGCCGATAAGCCTCGACGTTTTGGGTGTTGTGAGAACTGAGCAGAGTCAAAGAATTGCTGACTGTCCAGCCATTTTTCTGGGAACCCATCAATGTCACACATACATCAGGAGTGTTTAAAACACTGTGTTTGAGAAACTAAAAAAAAAAAAAAAAAAAAGTGCTGAACTGTTACACATGAAATATGAGATTGAGGTTTTTGCTAGTGATTATAGTATCAAGGAAGTCTTCAGGTAAGAAAATTGATAGGAAGTGAAATTGTTTTTAAGAGACAATAGAATTCACAGCTCTTTATGGACAAAAAAAAGGTGAAGGAGAGGGGGTGGGAGGAGAGAGAAAGAGAGAGAAAGACAAATCTCCAGAGGGACCATTTAGAACAGTTAAAGGATGATAAGGGTGATAAAAATTCATCTATTTTAGATTTTAGCATATAATGAACAATTCATACAGTTACTCTGATTTGCAAAGGAACTTAGATTCCAGTGTTATGCACATTAGTTTCATTTTCCTGGGGAGTTAAAAAAGAAAATGTTATAAAAACATCTAAGAGGTTTTTTTTTTTTTTTTAAGTTCTATGTGTAGTTATTCTTTATGCATAGTTCAGTTTTGTAGTTATCACCATTTTGTAGAGTTCATTTTATTTAGAAAAATTAATGGGTTGATAAGAAAAAGGTTTGGAATCCTATGCAAAGCTATCCTTAATAAATGTTTTTAAAATCATTTGTAAGCCACACTATGATGGAATATCAGAAGTATTTACCCTGAACATTTTGAAAATGAATAACATGCCCTACATAAAAAACAAGTGGAGGTAAGCATTTTATATCTGAGTCAAACTTACAAAAAGAATGGTCATATCTGAATTAGTAGATAGTTCATAGGAGCTAAAATCATTAATACATTACAAATTGATAGGATTTTAATACTTTTAGGGACCTGAAATACTAAGTTGATTACTCTCATTTTAGTGCTGAAGAAGCTAAGCTCCTGGTAGGGTTCACCTCCTTCTTATATCTTAATTCTAAAAACAAGGGAAGAGGAAGAAAGAGGAGCAGAGAGGAGAGAGAGACTCTTGGTCTCCTGTCTTAGCCGAGGGCATCTTTTCCACTTGAGCACTGAATCTCAGGCCTATTGCACTTCTCAAGTACACGACTCTAACAATCCTCTCTCTCCCCTCTCTCTCCTGCAACACCAATATATCCATCTTTCTTCTTTGTAGCCGTTAACATACATTTTTCTCATCTAAAGACAGTAATAATTAGAAAAACCCATGGACTTCAGTTTTTCCAGTCAAAGACCTCTTTCATTTTCTCACCTTTGTAACAAAATTCTTTAAAGGAGTTACCTAGATTCACTAATGCCAACATCCACTCCTCCAATTCTCTCTTAACTGAGGTCTCTGTCCCACCATCCCTCTAAAGTTGCTCAAATTCACCAATGGCCTCCAGGCTGCTAAATGCAATGCTTCATGCTCAGGCCTCATCTCATTAGGCCTGTCAGCTTTACTGAACACAGCTGATCACTTCTTGTAATGCTTGCTTCACTTGAGTTCTGTAGCACCACTCTGCTGAATTTCTTCCTTATAATCACTGCTTTCACTCTGCATTGCTGGTTCCTCTTCATATTTCCAAATACAGATGGACCACCCCTGGCTTCAGTACACAGAATAATTGTCTACCTACACTTGTGCATTTAAATACCAGAGAGAAGTAGATGAATCCCTAGACCTCAACCCTGAACACCAGTCCCACTGCCTTCTTGGTAACTCCACCTGTACCTCTCATACGCACACCAAACTTACAATGTTCTAAAACAAATTATTGATCTTCATCCTCAAACCTGTCTCTCTTACAGTCTTCACTATCTCAGTAAATGGTAGTAACTTTCTTCCAATTTTATTGGCCCAAACCCCTCACATTGTTCTTGACTCCCTTCTCTTAACAATCCTCGTATATTGCTTCAGCAAGTCCTAGTAGCTGTGCTTCCAAAATTCTTCTGATCAGGACTCACAACCTCCACTGTAGCACCTATGGTGCACTGTTATTGTCAACCATTAGCTCACCTGTATTATTGCAATAACCTTCTAGAGTTCTCCTTGCTTTCCCTCTTGTCCCTATTCCTGATATCTGTTCTTTACATGCCAACCAAAGGGATCCTTTAAAATTGTGAGCTTATGTTACTCCTCTGATTAAAACCTCTAGTGTTTTTCTAACAATTTAGTGCCAAATCACCACAACGGTTTCAAGGCATTTCATCATCTGGTCCCCACCATTTCTCCAGCCTCATTTCCTACTGCTCTCGTTCTCCTTTACTTGGCTCCAGACAGGCTGTTCTGCCATTTCTCAAACATGCAGACATTTTCAGCCTCATCATTCTGCTTTCCCCATCCCCTCCACCTGCAATGTTCTTTTTAGAGATGTCTACATGACTGGCTCCTTCATGTCTTCCACACTTTTACTCAAATATTTTCATGAGACCACCCCTGATCATTCTACTTCCAATTCGAAACCTACCCAGAACCCAGCCCTCCCTAGTTCCTCAACACTCTTTCGTGTTTATCTGTAGCATCCATTACCCTTTAGCATAAAACTTTCACTTGTTCATTTAGTTTATTGAATATTTGCTGCATTAAGGGCAAATATTTTTATCCATTTCATAAACAGCTATTATAACCCCAGTACTTAGAACCAGGCCAAGCAAGTAGTGGACACTCAATATCCCTGTCTGACCCTGTATTTGACACCTTCTCAATAACTATGTAGGAAAAAAACCCACAAAAATAAAATATCTGAGGACAAAATATTAGAGTCATGGTGAAACTTTTGCTTTTGTGAAACTCATCTGTATTTACCTGATTTTTAAAGTCCCTTGAATTTCATCTACTGCTGATTAAAGTTAATAAAGGAGTAAAATCTCCACTAGTTAAATGCAGAACATCATTATGCATAGTCAAGTTTACTTTATTTAATGCTGAAATTTAAAAATGCATTTAAAAAAAACAATATTGAGTTTCCTCAAAAAAGTTAAAAGTAGAAATACCCTATGACTCAGAAATTGCACTACTACATATTTACCCAAAGAATACAAAAATCCCAATTCAAAGTGATACACGCATCCCAATGTTTACAGCAGTATTATCTACGATAGCCAGATTATGGAAACAGCTCAAGTGTCCACTGACTACTGAATGGATAAAGAAGAAATTGGTGTGCGTGTGTGTGTGTGTGTGTTTACATACACACATATATATGTATGTATGTATGTGCATACATATACACACACATACATATATGCATGCACACATATACGCATGCACACATATATACACACATACATACATACAATGGAATATTACAATGGAACATATATGAGGTATATGGTATAACCACATGTATGTTCCCACATAGAGTGGAATTTTTCTCAGCCATCAAAAAGAATGAAATCTTGCCACTAGTGACAACAGGGATGGAGCTAAAGTATATTATGCTAAGTGAAATAAGTCAGAGAAATCATTCTTCATATGATTTCACTCGAATGTGGAATTTAAGAAACAAAATAAATCAGCAAAGAGAGAGAGTGAGTCAAATCAAGAAACATGCCTCAAATACAGAGGACAAATTGATGGTTGCAGGGGAGGTAGGTGGGCATTGGGTTAAATAGATGATGGGGATTAAGGAGGACCCTAGTTGTGATGAGCACCATGTGGTGTATGGAAGTGTTGAATCATTATATTGTACACTTAAAGCTAATATTGTATTGTATGTTGACTGAAATTTAAATAAAAACTTAAAAAATACAAAACACAAATAAAAACAATGAACAGGATGAGCTGACATTTGTTTCTTAGGGAGGCTAGTACCAAGTTCAGAGTCAGTCCCAGGCATTATTAAGACTGAAAATTATAGTGTCTTCTACATACAAATGGCTAACAGACAGATGAAAAAATGTTCATCATATTAGCCATCAGGGAAATTCAAATAAAAACCACAGTGAGATACCACCTTATACGAGTTAGAATGGCAAAAATTGACAAGGCAAGACACAACAAATGTTGAAGAGGTTGTGGAGAAAAGGGAACCCTCTTACACTGTTAGTGGGAATGCAGGTTTGTACAACCACTTTGGAAAGCAGTGTGGAGGTTCTTCAAAAAATTAAAAATAGAGCTACCTATGACCCAGAAATTGCACTACTGGGTATTTACCCCAAAGATACAGATGTAGTGAAAAGAAGGTCCACATGCACTCCAATGTTCATAGCAGTAATGCTCACAATAGCCAAACTGTGGAAAGACCTGAGATGCTCTTCAACAGAAGAATGGATGAAGAAGATGTGGTGCATATATACAATGGAATATTACTCAGGCAACAGAAAGGATGAAATCCCAGCTTTTGCATCAACATGGATGGGACTGGAGGAGATTATGCTGAGTGAAATAAGTCAAGCAGAGAAAGTCAATTATCATATGGTTTCACTTATTTGTGGAACATAAGGATAGCATGGAGGACATTAGGAGAAGGAAGAGAAAAATGAGGTGGGGGGGGGAGTCAGAGGGGGGAAGGAACCATGAGAGACTATGAACTCTGGAAACAAACTGAGGGTTTTAGAGAGGAAGGGGGTGGGGGGGATGAATTAATCTGGTGATGGGTATTAAGGAAGGAACATATTGCATGGAGTGCTGGGTATTATATGCAAACAATGAATCATGGAACACTACATCAAAAACTAATGGTGTATTGTACGGTAACTAACCAAAGCAAGCAAGCAAGCAGCTGGAGATATTGGGAAAAAATTATAGTGTCTTCTATCTCATGTTTACACATATTCTAAAAAAAATACTAAATTGTAAAATAGGGTTAGAAATTTCTCCAGTTACTTGTATTTCATATAAATTCTCGAAATATCAAATGTCTTCTTTAAAACATATTCAGCATCCTTGCTGTTGTCGACTGAATGTTTGTGTTCCCCCAAAATTCTCTGTTGAAACTCTATCCCCTAGTGTGATGGTTTTAGGAAGTGGGATCTTCAGGAGGTTATTAGTAGAAGTTAAGAAACACTCATGAATGGGATCTCATAAGAGTCACAAGAGAGCTTGTGTCCTCTCTCCACTCCCCACCGTGTAAGGATCCAATGAGAAGCTGGCAGTCTGCATCTGGAAAGAGGGCTCTCACCAGAATGCGACCATGTTGGCACTCTGATCTCAGGCTTCCAGCTTCCAGAAATGAGAGATTTAATTTCTATTGTTTGTAAGCCACCCAATCTATGGTACTTTGTCTAACAGCCTGAAAAGACCAATACATTTGTTTTGCTGAAGACTTTATTTGCTTATTCTATAATTCAGCCCTGAATGTATCAGAAGAAAGACTTACTGGAAGAAAAAGTGAGTAACTAGTAATCCAAATGGATTTTTTTTTTTTTTTTTAATATTAGGATGAGTCAGAAAATAGAGCCTTGTCAGTTAGGGGTAAATTTAAAAAATTAATGTTCTCTGCTTCTTCTTATCTCATAACCTGGAGGAAATCTGACCTATCTCTAAGTACTAGTTATACTCTAATGACTCCCAAGTAACCATCTCTACCACCACCCTTGAGATACAGGGTAAGATACATAACTGCCCAAGTGACGTACTTACTTAGCTCCTCAAATTTAGCTTACTCACACTGAGCTCTTTATCTTATATGCCCCACAAACCTTCAAATCTTCTCCATCTCATGGTAGTACCAATATTCACCTTATCAATAAGGACAAAAAAATTCAAGCCTCCCTTTACTTTTACTTTTATTTCCTATTTGTTTCTTCATCAAAAAATACACGTCTTCATGTATGTCAAGCCTCCCTTCCAGGATTTATGACCAAATTATTTTATCAGCCGCTTAAGGATCCTTCCTGCTTCTACCCCCAAACCTTTGAGCTCATTTCTTATACAGATGCCTGAGAGGTCCCCTTACAGATCATGAAACTCTCATGTAAACCTTCCAGTAGCTTCCCAGGGTTTCACAATAAACTCCAAGCTTTTCCCTTTAGAAGTTTTCCATGGTCTGACTTTGGCCCAGCTATCCAGTCTCACTTCCTGCCTGTCTCCCACTTTGCTTGCTCCATTAGAACCCCATGGCCTTATCCAAATTCAAGCTTCAGGCTTTATGGCTGCCTTTGCACTTGCTCTTGCCTCAGCTGACAGTGCTCATGCTCAGAATCTGCTCAGGACTCCCTTTCTCACTTCTTTGAGGTTTCTGCACAAATGCCACCTTTAACCAACATGGTCTTCTTTAGGTTGGCTTCTTCCTGACTTCAGGTCCCTGTCCTCCCTTTTCTTAGAGCATTTTCTTTAAAAAAATGTTCTCTGTTCAATTTGAGACATAAATCTTCTTCCAGTGTCTTGCCAGTTTTGCTACACAGGAATGTGTTTCTCAAGAAAAAAAGCCATCCCTATGACAGGTAATCATCAAGGAAGAGAGCATCACTACTTCCCAGTCTCTGGGAGGATAGGAGCCTAAATTCCATAAGGGAAAATTAGGAAATATAGATGGCCAAATCATTTGACCACCTACCTCTAACATCCTCTAGTACTTTTCCACTAGCTCCCCACAAGTGTTTCGAGCAGAGTTGAGCTCAGTCTCTTTCTTCTATTAGAATAGTCTTGACCCCATTCCAGTAGTCCTGAATACAATCTTTCTTGCCTGTTTACTTCTGTCCAGAGCAATTTTTCTTTAACATCTATTCAGACAGTCTGCTCTGACCCTTGGTCTAGAATAGCCTATTCCCATCACCCACCCTCCTCACACCTCAATCTAGTACACTCTTTATGCCTTGCTCTGTTTTATTTTCCTTGTACCACTTATCAATACCTGACATTGTGTTATACATTTGTTTATTAGTCTCTCCACTGAAATATGAGCTCCATGAATCTGTTGATTTTATTTTTCATATTGTCACCACTGCATCCTCAAGACCTAGGACTGTACTTGACATGTTGTAGGCTTATAATACCTATATGTTCATGGAAGGAAGGGAGAAAAGGAGAGAGGAAAGAGGGAGAGAGGGAATGAAGGAAGGATGGATCTCAGAGGGTATAGAAAATTTAATGCATCTTTTCATTCAAGAAACATTATGGAGTCATGGGCATATGACAATAAACAAAAGTTGAGGTTCCTTCCCTGTCCTCATAGCCACCATGGAGCTTCCATTCCATGTATACCAGGGAAGGTATACATGCAGTGATTACAACAATGTAAATTAGGGTAATGGGAGAGGAACTGAAGGGATAATCTTAGAGGAACCTAACCATGTTCAAGGACCAGGGCAGTCTGAGACCTAAAAGATAAGTGGGAGAAAGCCAATGAGGCAAGATTATGTTAAAGGAAAAAGAAACCACATGGCAAAATGTAGGATTAGAGGTGGGAGACCCTGGGGAGCATTTAGTTTGATACAGATAGAGGGTGAGAGATAAAGAGGGGGATATTAGTAGGAAATAGATACCACACAGTATTACAAACCAATGTTAAGAAATCTGGGCTTTTGAGGATAATAATATTACTGAGTACTATAAGAATGTCTTCCTTTCAGAAAGATCATTTTGTCTGCAGTGTGGACGTACATTAGAGGGAACAAAAACTGAAGCTAGGAAGATCATTTTCAGGGCAGTTTTAGGAATCCAGGCAAGTTAGAGAATGGAGTGGAGAAAAGTGAATAGATGAGTTCATCATTATTGTAGGATCTGAAATTTGAATTGAGAGAACATGAGAGAAAGAGAGGTTACAATCTGTTTCCAGGTTACTATTGGGTGTCCATTCACTAAGATGGATAATACTAGAAGAATGAGATTTGGAAAAAGGTATTATGATACCTACTCGTTTTGATCAGAGCACTTAATTGTGGCCTATATCCTCCTGCTCCCCAATACAGGCCAACACTCATAATCTCCAAGATTACATAGATTTTCAAACTAAGTACGGTGTTCAGCCTCCACCTTAGCTGCTTCCCAGTCATTTATTACTGAGATCAAAGGAAGAGCAGCAGTTTGATGCCTGAAAACTGATGGGTAGGATCCTCCTGGTTACAGCAAAAGTCTTGGGCATGTATTGTCATCCCTTGAAACTAAACCCTGACAGGAGGCCATGGAGCTTCTGCCGTTTTATCCTGTTGCTACTCTAGATTTCAAGATGCAGTTTACAGTTGCATTTCACACTTGTCTTTTTTTTCCTTTCCCTTTCTTTTTCTGAGGATGTAGATCTTAGAAATGCCATGGATGGAGAAAAGGAAATAAGCTCCCATGGAGAAAAGACTAAAAGATGTCAGTGAACTCTTTTTTTTTTTTTTTTTTCCCAGACAGGAGGGCACAGCAGGGAGTTCTTCTTTTTCTAAGCCTAGAGCTGGCCAGGCAACTACATTGTACTTGATGGATACATTTTGGACTCATTATTTCCTCTTTGGAACACTGAAGTTTTTATTCATATTGAAGGGCTCACAATGGGCAAAGGTTAGAAAACGGGAAGAGTAATAGTAATTGAATGTTCCATTTAGAACATAGGCAGGTCACAAGGGCTGAAGAGCAGAAATAGGCTTTCAGACTGAGTCAACTTCTATAACCCAGGTGAGGTTGCTACTGAGGGATTTCTGATCAAATAAAACCATTGGAGTTTTAGCTTTTACAGGATGCTTGTTTACACTAGAGTGATGATGGATGTCTGAGAGAATGATGTCTGCATAAAGCAGAAAGAATAGTAACAAATCATCAAGTCACCATGGGTTTTCTTATGACAGACAGCATTGCTAGGTTGAAAGTTCCAACTCCAATATAAATACTGAACAGACAAGAAGCATCCAGCAAAATAATCTCTTCAAACCTCATTTTTACATATGAAAATAGTATACATTATTTCAACAACGAATAGAAGATTTAAAAAAGGACAGGAAATATTAATATACGTAGCCTCTCTGGAATTGAGTGTGTATTTCTGCCCTTTTAAATTTTCCAAATGTCTTTTTTTTTCCTATTTATTCTAGGATTTAAACCGCAGTAACAGGTATGTGACTACTCTTGCTAGTAGTAGGATTTGCAAGTGTTAAAAAAAAAACAAACCATAAATAAATAAAGTCTTTTTACTCACAGTAATGTAGCAGTTCAAAATCCTAATTAAAAAGTAATATCAAACTTTGCTCATCCCATGCCAGCTTAGAATTGGTCCTTTAGCTAGCGTCCTCAAATAAAAATACCAAAGTGGAGTAAAAATTCTGGATCTTAAATTGGATAAACTGATAAAATTTTATTCTTTATCTGTAAATTGACCTTGAATTATATCAAGAAATAATTTAAGGGAGTCCAAAATTGAAACTGAGGAAATCTAAGTACTCTTACAAATCCAGGAAATCGAAGTGCTCTTTGGCAAAACAGTGCAGAAATGTTTTTATGTTATCTGACAATTGTATTTCTCTAATGAACCATCTATAATCATGTCAACATAAGCCTTCTTTCTAGGCCCACCATAGCTCTTGATGAGCTTTCTTCATATCATCATCCCAGTAATTAAAGAAATATATATAAGCACCATCATCCCTGAGGCTCTGGGACCATTTTCCACTTCCCCTCTCCTTTGCATTTGCGGATTTCACTGAAAATTCAGCTTGTGTTTAGTATATAGAAATCTGATTTATTTTCCAGGTGGGTATCTTGGGGTAGGCAAGATAGAGTAAAGAGGTCTGAAGTTTCAATTCCCTCCTTTCTAGGGAAAAATGATGATTTCACCCCATATTCTGCTTGTATTAGGGATATAATAGTCTACCTAGTTTTCCAGGTAAGGAATCTGGGGAAAAGCAACTTAGAGAAAACTAAATTCTCATCTAAATGACCACAGGTAACTCACCTGAGCTAATTATAATTGTATAAATCTTTGATTCTTAAGGAAACCCTGGCTATTCTGGCTGGTTAGTCCAGACTGAAGCTGAAACTATTTTCCTTAGCAACTGACACCTCACTCTTTTTCCTCTATGATTTCCTAATGTACACACAGACACACAGTATGTGTGTACATGAGTATAAGGTGCGTGCGCATGATGTCTGTGTGTACAGCTATCTATACTCTTTATATTGTTCTCTCTTTGGGTGCCCCAGGCCATATTACTCAGATGCTTTCTCCAGCTCTCACTGTTGAATAAAGAATACTCAC
This sequence comes from Lontra canadensis, assembly GCF_010015895.1. Taxonomy (NCBI): domain Eukaryota; kingdom Metazoa; phylum Chordata; class Mammalia; order Carnivora; family Mustelidae; genus Lontra; species Lontra canadensis. Next base: position 31,221,917 of record NW_022630996.1, read on the forward strand.
CCTCAACAATGGGTACTTAATTCAGAGTTATCCTTCTCTATTCTAGAGTATTTTTCACCCAGTAACTCCCGTGAGCACACTTCTACATATACAGCCATAATATCTACTACTTTAATGTTAGGTAAATTTTTTCAGCTTTATTAAGCTATAATTGACAAAAATTTTATATACTTACCTTGTACAGCATAATAATTTGCTATACCTCTATATGGTGGACTGGTGACTGCCATCAGGCTAACTAACATATCCATTACCTCACAGTTACCTTTGAGTGTGTAGTTAGAACACTTGAGATCCACTCTCTTAGCAAATTTAGATGTGCAATACAGTATTATTAACTATAATCACCATGTTGTACATTAGATGCCCAGAATGTATTCACGTTATATCAGAAGTGTGTATCCTTTTACAAAGTCTCCACTGGCTAATTACTATCTATTGTGAAAATAACTTTTATAAAACCCATATTTACACAGGCAATAGAGCAACAGCTCCTCTATTTATGAAAATAGGAGATGAGTAAAATAGACATACCTTTGAGAATGGGACAATTCACCATAGCTACCATTTTATAAAATTGAGCAAATCAACCATTTCCCAAGGAAGGAATGTTCAGCAAATGAGCTCTATCAGTGTTTGGCATCACTTAGCCACCATGGGATAAACTACAGGCCCTGTAATTTTGGGTGAATTATGCTGCTATCTCTATTTACTGGAACACAGGAAAGGTACTCCATGTATATAAGGTTTGATACCGTTACAAGTGAGAATTCAATTTTGACGAAAACATCTTGGCACAAAAAAGCCTCTGATAGGATGGGTTAAGTGAATAAAGAACAAATGAAAGAAGGGAGCAAAGAGGAGGCTGGGAGGGGAAAGAGGTAGACAGGAAGGAGACAGAAGGAGGAGAGGGAGGGAAGATGTTTAACTTTAAAAAGGAGTAAAAAGTTAGAGGTGCTCTAAAAAAAATTTGAAAGTGGGGAACATCTAAAGTGATTTGGTTCAGTTAGGCAGACAAGATTCAATAAAGAACAATACGGTTGGTAGCTAAAAATACACTCACAGGAATCAAGACCCATGAAGTCTGAATGTAAATAGTTTTACAGAAAGAGAGTAGAGAGATATGGTTCTGAAGGTCTGTAAATATGAATCATCTGGTCAACTGTGAAGTGAAACAGAAATAGACACAGACACAGGAAGAATCTCACCAATGAATTAAGTTCCACGGATCCATTTTAAATAATAAATCTATGTATTAGTAAATTATTCTCTATATTGTTTAGATACTTTGGGGTGATATAAAGTATACTTAGTAATTGGGTATTTTGGCTTTGTGTTGGCATTAGTTCAAATTCAAGTCATTCTTCTCCTATCACCAAATACAGATTATTATTACTCAGTCCTGTCACTTCTCAGTCAGAACAATGTAAGTATAAATATAGTAATATCAGATAAGTGTAGAGGAGCTGTAAGATATGAGACCACTTAAGTGAAAGAGTGAGTAACATTTATTTCTAAGGTGATAGAGACTAGGTCTTTATATCTAAACTTGGAATATTAAAGCAAAATAATCTTTGGGAGTATAAAATGTGAGGAGGTAAACAACTAGATCAATGATCACAAAAGAAAATACAACTCATAGAACTTTCAAGGTCCCTCAAAAGATATTAACTCTTATGGATATGCCTTCTGCCATTCAATGTTTAAATAGACATAACTACTTCTATCAATATTTCATTAATCTTCAAGAATACAAGTGGAAATTGCCTCCAGAATATATCCCCATCATGTACTTCCTTAGAGATAACTAACCATAAAGTATTTCTTACCTCATAATTTTGAAATTATTTCTAATTTTTCACATGCTAAATTTTACTCTTAATTTGTAAAAAGTGATTTTAACTATAGTATTTTTTAAGGCTCTAGTGCTTTAATATAAAAGAATCATAGTATTTAACTATAGTTATACCCTGAAAATCCTCAATTACAATATATGCTGACCATGCTGAGCTACTGTTTTACTAATAGTCTACTGAGTTTTCATCTTTTTCATGACTTTGGAAAATTGAAGATTTCTTTAAAGAAGAAAGTGTTTGCTCTTTTACTGAAGTTCAGTATGGCTGTATTCTTGGAAATTTCTTATGTCTTGCATAGAATTTGAATCTGGTTGCTCATGAAATTCTGTGACTGATACAAAGCTAACCAGTGTCAACCACTAGAACTAATCCATCACATACTGTTTTCATAGCACAAAGAATGTCAATTATCTCTCACAAAGTAACTGAGATGGCAAAATCGATCCAAGAAGGTGCAGCAAATTATGTTCTAAATATAGCATGAAAAGCTAGAGTCTGTGGTGTTCTCCAAAGTTGCTTACTTAAAGAAAAGCCAAATGACAGTCTGTTAGACAACACACCAGATACCGAGATTTGAAGACCTGAATAAAAAGCCCTAAAAAATGGGAAAATTCCAAGGTATCTCAAATGGGAGAATCCAAGTATAATATAGAGGTGAAGAAAAGCAATAGTTCTGTTATGAGGTAATGTCTTTTTTCTTGTTAGCCCACTGAAATAGGATTTACCTTAGTTTTCTAACTGAAGAAAGAGAAAGGAATGGCATTCACCTAGAGGGCTACTCTTTTATTTCTGATTTATATAAAAAATCCAATCTCTCACATGTGGGACTTGGGTGGTGTAGTTATGACAAAACCTAAAACACAGTTTTAAATCATGCTTCATGTAGAAGTTTAAGGGCAATGCTCTAGTTTAGTGTGTAAAATAGTAAGGGCATAGTTAATTTGTATAAACCACTAAAGGCCAGACATTTACAACACTTGCTTTAGAATTTGGATACTTAGTGTGAGTACAATAAAGTCAGAAACATCACTTATTTGATGTTTACTGAGCATTTATTACATCGAGCACGGACAAATGATATACAGTCTTGAACAAGCTAGAAGGAGCTACTACCCCCAAAGAGCTTACATTTGGTAGAATAAAATGTAGTTCTTAGGAAACATAACATGTACCTGTTACAGGATTTCTCCTTCTTTGTGAGGGTTATTATATGCCTGCTTCCTTTGTTGAGATGCCTACCTACTGGTTTTAATAATAAAAGGAACTTGTTCTGATGAGGTAAAATCACACCTAAGCATATAGCAATTATTTTACAATGCTGAATAGAAAAAAACAAGAAAGGGAATTGAACTCAAGCCTCCTTTGAACAAAGAGGACTAACACTTTTTATTAACAGTTTAAAATGGAAAGAAAACTTGTGTTTAATTCTGCTTAAGGTTTAATGATCTCCATAGGAAACTTGACAATTAGAGGGGAAACCCTAAGAGATCCATTATGGGCTATCAGAGTGTATAAATTAGAAATTTAATCAGTGTGTACAGTAGAAATTATAGTAACCACATTCCAAAATATATTTATTTATTTTTGACAGGTGCAATTTAGTTTCAGTTAGTTAAGATAATTTTGGTAGTATTGTGTTACTGATCTTGTAGAACATTTCAGAGCTGGCTTATTTATTCTTTCCTAAGAAATTAATAGCATTGATGAGCACTTTTATGGGCAAAACTGGGTTTTCCGATTAACAAAGTAAGAATTGTTGAGTCTTTACAAACACCTATTTTATTTCTTCATCTGTCTATAAATGACCAAAACACACTGAACAGACTGATTTTTTTCTAGGAGGTATGCTTTTCTGTGGAGGCAAGCAACTAGATAATTGGTAACGGGTTATCACATACAAATGAGCCATAAGTCCGTTAAAAAGCCATGACATTGTTAAATTATAAGATATATAAAAAGGTGGGAGTGGAAGGAGAAGGAGCCCTTGAACCTTTGTCTAAGCCATTTTTAAGTAATGTAATGGCACCCCAAAGAAGCAGTAGGCCCAGATGTATTCATCTTTCTGGCTTAGATTAATGTTCTTAAGAACTATGTTTAATGAATAAACAGGATCTTATGGTTTCCCAGTGACCATTTAAGAAATTGACATGAAACCTCTTGACTCTCTGTTGCTAGGCCCTAGTTTTAGAATCCAAAAAGATTCCTCCATGAAATCCTCTCACTCAATGCACTATTCTGTCGAGAAGCAAAGAGTTACAGAATGTACATGTTTGACCTTGGTATTTTGAACACTGCCAAGAGCAATATTCTCTTAAATTTTCTCCTCCTAATTAGTACAAGCTGTCTCTTGCTTTTTATCTCTCTACATTTAAGTGGAAATATGAGTCGAAAAAAGACAAATTGTTCTTTGCTTCTTTCCTAGCTGCCACCAAGACAAATGATGCTCCTATAGGTTATGGGAACACTTCAAGTAGCTAAGAGCCCTTTATTACTTTTTACTAGTGCTATGTGTAATAAAGGAATGAAGAATTAGCAGTATAGCACATCACTTAGATAATGAGTGCCTACTGAATTTGAAGCATTACATGTACCTTAGTCAACCATTCTATTGCTCATTCCTTTATTTTTATATATTTGGAGTAGGAGAAGTGAACAGAAAGAAAGATATATACATCTATGTGAGTGTATGTAAAGGGGGTTGTGTGTATATGTGTGCATTCTGCTAGGCAATATGCTGGTGCAGATGCCTAAAAATAGTGTCAAAATGGCAAAATATAGTGCCAGTCTTAAGAAGCACATTTATATTTAAATTACACAAACACACACTCACACACATTTTCATGGTACATGGCCTAAAAAAGATTGCCCAAAACATTTTCGCAGGAGTTCTGCATACCAAGCTGGATCATGGAGAGGTACTACTAGATGTGGGTCTTAAAGGATGGGTAGAGATTCTGTGTCTATATGGCAAGCAAGTTCATGCAGAAGTATGCCTTAGTACTCCCCGCCCCTTGATTCTGCTCCAGAGAAGAGAAGACTGAGAAAGCATCCAACTATATATATAATTTTTAGATAAGATTTTTTATTATGTTCAACCATATATCTTTTATAGATTAAAAAAAAAGATTAGATGGAAGAATATAAGTCAATAAAGATGATGGTGTGACCTATAGTAGGGGATAATATGGAAGAATGAGAAATGAGACTAGAGACGGTGATTAAAGACCCTTTCACCCTCTTTACAATGATATTTTATTTCTTTTGACAAACAAAAAGTCTGTAGAAAAAGATGCTAAATTATTAAATGTTTTTCTTTTGAGTGGGGAGAAGATGGGTATTTATTACATTGCTATTTATAATTATTTTTTTCTTTTAAAAAGGATGGATAGAATTCCCATAGATATACAGAAAGGGAATGGGAAAAGTCCACAGTACATATTGAGGAAATGGTCAGTAATTCAGCAAGGCCATCAAGATTTATAAATCAGAAAGTGTTACTGTGCATTTTCATTACCAGAGTAAGACATCCTGATTTTTTTCAATAAGAAGTAGCATTACAAAGTTTTTGAAAAATGTAATAGAAGTTGTTCTTTCAGATACTGAACATAAAAAAAAAACACCAAACTTATAAGATTCAATTCTTGAAATCTACATATATTTATCATGTGTTGATATAACCCAATGTTCTTGTTTGGGCTGGAGAACCAAAGAAGGGAAAGGTAATAGGAGTCAATTCAAATATTTCAGTGAGATGGCAGGAAGGGACTGAGCTAAATGGCAGTGGGAAACAACAGATGAAAGAGGCATAACTAATTGGGCTTAGCAAAGGTATAGGGAGGAGACAAGGATAGCTCTTAGGTAAGGGGGGATGTTGAGAGAAATAAAGAAGCTAGATTATTTTGAGATGATATTACAGCCTCTTTATCACCTGATGGGAATGATCAAGATAAGAAGGAAAAATGGGTGCTGCAGGAGAGAATGAACTCTTATAGGAGCCATGCCGTAAGGTGGGCTGAAAGCATAGAACCTAGTGCCTCTTTCACAGACCTAGCCTTAGATAAGGGTCACTGAGAGTTCCTCCACTGTCACTAAACGTGGTTGGATAGATTTTGTTGTGGCAGTGTATGTCTGTTCTCTTCTCATTGTTTTTATGTTTTCAGTGAAATAGAAAGCAAGTTTGTTATCTTAGGGAGAGGTGGTGGCAGAGATGGATGGGTGATAATGACAAAGAAGGTCTAAAAGAGTTATCCAGCAGAGTAAGAGAAAATTTACAAAGAAAATCAATAGGGTTGTTGGACAGAAATAGGATCATATTTGTAGATAATGATCACTTATTTGAGATAAGATTAGGGAGTCCTGGCGTTTTCTCCAGACATGTGTAGATGCAGAGCAGACTGAGAGCTGAGTTAGGACCAGAGTTGGATTTTCCAAGCATATAAGAAGGTGCAATGAAAAGGTCCAAGGAAATGAAGGCATAAGCTAGAGGTAAGCAAAAACTATAGAATCTAAGTTTAAAGGAAGGAAGATGAGAATTTGAGGTAGATGAGAAATGTATGAGTTGAACAAGTGGTATGGCCAGTGGACTGAAAATTCAGATGGGTCAGTGAATTGTTTGGAAAAAGAAATAGAAGGAATGTGTTAGAAAAATCTGAAGACTGGATGGGAGAGGGCTGTTTGACATTGAAATTGTGGAGGGAGAGCTATTACCTAATAACAAAGTCTAGGATAACCCCATGAGAATGGGTAAAGTATGCAGAGGATAAGACTCTAGCCAAAAAAGAGAACAAGGATCTAAAAAGTCAGGATATTAGCAGGATTGTGTGCATGAATATTAAAATAAAAAATTGTGACAGAAGTGGTGATGGAATGAATCGCATAACAAAATCTTCAAAAAATGAAGAAAAATAGTCTGGAAGTTGGTTAGATAAACTTTATTTAATAAGGTGGGATAGTGGGTGATCTTCTGGTATCAACTTCAAAAGGAATCAGAGGTTTTAAAGAAGAAGAGAAGAAGGAATAAAAGTCTGAGAGCAACAAAAATCATGAAAGACAATTATCCTGTCCAGACGCAGTAGTATAAGGTGCCACTGCTACTTGGGAAGACTTTTTAGGTGTCCTCAAGGAAAGTCAGATTTTAGTTAAAGATGGGAATACTCTGAGAAGAGTATTCTGTGAAGGGAGGTTTTTCTGAAGTGTGTTCCAGAGGGTAAAGAGGAATGCTTTGGGTTGAGGAAGGTGGAAGATAATCTTGATTACAGAATATTCCAATCTTTTTGAGAATGAGCATCCTTGTGGTCCTGAGCTCCTATGTGATTTAAAGAAATTCAGACAGAGGGCACAATGGAGTTGATACTGGTGTTTTCCTAGGGGGTGATGGTGCTTTTGGCATTGAGTGGAGAGGACAGCATTTTGATAGGAGTATCCATAGCTAAGCATGTCATTTCTTCAGTTGCATCAACACAAGTTGAGGTCTAAGAGGAACATCAGGAGCACACAAAGATCTTTTCAATGTGCCCTGCCAGCTCCCTCATAATGAGGGTCAATCTTCTCAGGAGCTCATGGGCCACTTAATACTACGTTTTGGTATTCCCTCCCCATCAAGAGCTTTAATACCTAGGACAGCCACCCCAGTATCTTCTTCCAGCTATTATTTTTTTCTATCGTACATTTTTCCACCAATTTCCCCCCTCAGCCACTGTGCAAAGCTGCCCTAGGAGTTATGTGTATAGAGTGAGCTCATCAAACTTGAACAAAGGGAAAAGGGAAAGCTATGCCCCAGAGAGAAATTTTGGGATCTATAAGCAGAAATACAAAGAAGAGAATGGGCTCTAAGCAGGATTCTAGTCTCTCCAAAAAGATTAAAAGACTAGGGAACTAGTATTTGTCAGAGGTAAGAAAAATAAACAGTGGCAGGTCAATGACACCACAGCTGCATGCCTCAGTTGCTAGTGGTGGGGAAAGCAAACAAGTTAGAAATAGGAATTTCTAAATATTTTTTGGCATCTTCTCCTTAGGGAATTTAAACAAGACTTTTATCTTTTCTATTGGCATATTCAGATGAGAACCACAATAAAGGAGTGGTTACTAATGACTGTGATTGGGGAACTTCAAAACCATCTGCAAAGTAAAACCATGCATTGACTATCAAACCAGTCTGGATGACCAAATACTGTCTTTTAAAAAGAAAACATGAACCCAAATGGCCTGTTTCTTTTTCTTACTATTGAGGCCTTAATCAGACAAACCAATAGATTCAAATTTTGACTTACTTTACAGAGCAAATAAATTCAATGAGAAAATGTGAAGTAGTTATTCATCATAGGAAGGAAAACCCACATTAGGATTCAGGAAAAGGGAGCCAATCACTCTACATTTCCTGAGATCCCCAGTCTCTCCTAGAGTACCTCCTGAGCTTGCAGACCCAACAATGTCCATACTATGTCCCTTCTGAGAACGTCAGCATGTGCTCCCACCTCCCACTTGAGGTGTCCATGTTTATGATAGTCATCTTAGAAAAGCTCCTTATGCAACACCATGTACGTCAAGGTTGGTACAAAATATTAACATTTGCACTTCTTAACTCTCAAGTTTATATTTCTAATTTAAACATTCAAATGCTGTAGGGGTTCTCATTTTGTTTTTACATGCATTTACATATGTATATAGAAACATATCACACTGCATGACTAACCACTTCCTTCAGGCTCATAAGTATAAATTTCCCAAAGACAAGTATTTTCAACTCACCAATGTTGCAAATATCCTGAATAACTGTTATTCTGAAAATACGCTATTGTACCATCATCAACAGCAGCAAGGAGAAAATAGTTACGACTCTGGTATGCTTAATTTATTATATTTTTAGCAATTTTCTAGGAAGCATTCTATATTGAAGCAAATTTCTATTAGAAAGAGATTATTTCCCAGGTATCAATTCAGCTAAACCATTAGTTCCTTAATGGTTCTTTTAAAAAACTGAATAATTAATTTTAAAGGACGTCTTTGAATGTTCCCTCAAAATGTGTTCATATTCATTCTGTTCAAGGAAAAATACCTTAATGGTTACCTTTGTAAACCTGCCAAATTACTAGGATAAAACACATTGGTCTTTCATTGTATTGAATCATGAATCATTTTCCTTGCTTAAGGATTTAGGGGAACTTAGTATATAAATGTTTTAAAAGTATTTCCTAGAAGTTTCTTTGGCCTTCTAGTGATAATGAATTGCCCTTTTGGGTCAACCTAATTCCACCCATAGGTCCTAGATAACATTAAAAAAATCTATTCCATCTTCTTTTATCATAAAAAAAAAGCACCATAATATGTCCAACACAATGTGAGCATTTTCTCCTTAAACTACTGATATTAATATTAGCATGCCATTTTTCACAATGAAACAAACAAATTGATATGTAGCTCATTTCCACCTTTTGCTTCCCTTCATTATCAAGCCAAAAAATATCAAAGCATGTGTTCAGAGAAGCAAACCATTGAACAAAGAGGTTTGCACATTGCTTTTCATATGCGTAAAATTTCAAATCATAATATAGGAATGTAATAAAATCTGTAACTTGATTAGATTCATATAATTTGGTTAATGTTTACACAGTCAATGGTCAAAGGATCACTGGCTGAAATCAGGAGTCCTGAGTTCTGGTCAATGTTCTGATAACTTACTTTGTGAACTGAGAAAGCCTGTGTCTCAACTTCCTTATTTGTAAGTTGTGAAGATAACTTCCTTTACAGAGTGCAAAAAGCTGTTGTAAAAATCAATTTTTATATATACCTAGATACATAATTTATTAATAAACCTTTTGTAAATTGTGAAGTTAAACATTAATGTAAATCATTATTTTTGTTATAATCAATTATATATTGTTATAATTGTTATTGTTATGTGCTTAAGACACATGATGGACCAGGAGATGAGTTATTAAAAAATTATTACTAATTTTTATTTCCATTCACTCACTCTAATAGCTAAAGGAATAAACTATTCATGCATGAGTTTCCATTATTTTAAAAAGAGACCAAATCTAACAGCATCCATTCAATATACTCCAAAGATTCACTACTCTTCTCAGATATTCTCAAAAATTTGTCCTGCACTTTTCTCCCTACTCTACTGAAGTTTAAGAGGTTTTGAAATTGGAAACAAATGAGCCATTTATTGTTTCACTGTCACCAGCCAAGAAGTCTGACAATTAGAGTTGGATAGGGTATGTACAAGAACCTGTGATCTTTTATTTATCATCTTGACTGTAATTTTTTTTTCAGTTTTAAAGTCCAGTCTTTATTTAAATTCCAGTGAGTTAATATACAGTGTATTATTAGTTTCAGCTGTACCATATAGTGATTCAATACTCCATTCATCACCCAGTGCTCATCAGGACAAGTGCCCTTCTTAATCCCTTTCATATTTCACCCATCTCCTAGACCCCCATGACTGTAAATTTTTAGAAGTCTTTCAAAACACTTAAAATGACTTTTAATTAATTATTGCCAAGATGATAAGATTTAGATGCCTATGAGGCTTTGTTACACTGTATAATGCTTTGCAGGTTGTTCACAGAAACAGTTATCAGGAGATAAGAGCGGGATTTATTCTCTTGGAATATCCAAGGCCAGAATCAGTATACCTGGGACTGCATTTGACCTACTCAGAGTCTGAGCTTAGGTGAGAGAGCTCCCTTTATTTGCACTGGCAGACCCAGAAATAAAGAAAGAGATGATGTATTAGTTTCATAGAGATACCATAACAAATTACCACAAAGGTGGTAGCCTAAAACAACATATATTTATTTTCTCCCAGGTCCCGAGGCCAGAAGACTAAAATCAAGGTGTCAGCAGGGCTACCTTCCCCCTGAGGCTCTACGAGAGAGTCTGCCCTTGCTTCTAGCTTCAGGTGGCTCCCGGGGTTCCTTAGCTTGTGGTAGGTTTAACCCCAGTCTCTGCCTTCATCTTTACATAGCATTCTCTATATTCCTGTCTCTCCCTTTCAGTTCAACCTTGCTGTATTTCTAGAGATGAAACATTCTCAAAAACCTTATAGGCCCATAGTGTCTGTCACATGCATCCACAACATTAGACAAGAGGGTCCTCCACAGAACTTTTCCGGATAACCCCCTATCTATTGCTGTTGTCTTCTAAAATGGCCAGTTGGACCTATGTGTCCCATACTTCATCCCTTCAGAAGAAGGTTTTCCAGCCACATCCCTGGCCTTTTCTCTAGTACATGTTTTCTCCGTAATCAATTTTATAATTGTAGCAGCCTTTGCAATCTGGCTACACTGAGAACCTCCCAAATTACCAAGGGTTGCTTCCTTCTTGCTCAGCAGTTACTACTTCAATTCTCTTTCCTCTTGTGTCTTACTATAAATAGCAAGGAGAAATCAGGCCACATCTTCAACACTTTGCTTGGAAATCTCCTCAGCTGAATATTCAAATTCATCACTTAGAGTCCTGCTTTCCACATAGCAGAATATGACTTAGCCAAGTTCTCTGCCACTCTATAACAAGACTCACCTTTTGTCCGGTTTCCAATGAAGTGTTCCTCAATTCGTTGAGACATTACCAGAAGTACCTTTAACATTCATATTTGTTAGTATTCTGCCCCTGACAATATATGCATTTTTTAAAACAATAGATTTCTCTACTGCACTCTTCACTCCCTTTTGAGTCCTCACCAAAATCACCTTTAAGGCCATGTTTCTACCAACCATCTTTTCAGTGCCGTCTGGGCTTTCTCTATCATGCATATCAAACTTCTTCCAACTGCTCCCATTTCCCAGTTCAAAATCAACTTCTACATTTTTAGTTATTTATTACAGCAGCACCTTACTTCCTGGCACAAAGACCTCTATTAGTTTTCCAGGGCTGTTGTAACAAATTACCACAAATTTGGTGGCTAAAAACAACATAAACAGAATCTCTCACAGTTCTGGAGGCCAGAATTTGAAAATCAGGGTGTTGACAATGCCACAATCCCATCAGATGCTCTAGGGGTAACATCTCCTTACTTCTTTCAGCTTCTAGCATCTAGAATGGTTTTTTGGTTTGGGGCTGCATGACCCTCCATCTTTGCATGAACTTCTCTCCTGTGTTTCTGTGTCCTAACTCCTTAAAAGGATATCAGTCACTAGGTTTAAAGCCTGCTCCAAATCCAGGATGATTTCATTTTGCAGTTCTTAGTGTAAAGGCCTTATTTCCAAGTAAGGTCATATTTACAGGTATTAAGGGTTAGGACTTGGACACATGCCACAGATGGAAACTTATGATTTTCACCCTTAATATCTACCAATACTTTAGGGTTTCTGGTTTTTCTCTGAAAAAAAAATTTTTTTAAAGATTTTATTTATTTATTTGACAGTTAGAGATCACAAGTAGGCAGAGAGAGAGGAGGAAGCAGGCTCACTGCCAAACAGAGAGCCCAATGTGGGGCTTGATCCCAGGATCCCGGGATCATGACCTGAACCAAAGGCAGAGGCTTTACCCACTGAGCCACTCAGGCGCCCCTTTCTCTGAAAAATTTAACAGAGATTATCTCATTACTCATTATAACAGTAACATGAGTTTGGGGTAGGAAATCCTATCTAGACTTTCTGGAGAATCAGACTTCTAAGACTTTGGAAAGGCTTTGACTTCCACAAATGTGTATAGAGTGGATTCTGGATGTGTGGAATGAAATGGGAGGTGGGAGGAGGAGAAGGAGCTGGTACCTGTGCTTTTAAGCCCAGTAAAGAAGTTCTGTCAACAATAATAGTGCCTAGAAGTAACTTGCTATCTCTAGATCTCAAAACATTCAATTGCATGTTGATTGTCACCAATTATTACCCATATGTCTGACAAATCTTTTTTCATTCTTGGCATTAATCTAGTGATACCAAGCAAAAACGATCAGTATTATTGAAGAGAATGAGAAATGTAAACAAGACATTATATAATACTATTGAAAATGACAGTAACTATCAAAAGATATGAATTTAGTGCCATTGTATTGGCCTGTAAGCTTGCTGTTTCTGTAGGTTTTCTGTTTCTTTCTGGTCTATGTGACTCCTGGGGTTTCTCTCTGCTTACAGAACTCCCCTTAGTATTTCAGGACTCTGGGAAACAAACTGAGGGTTATGGGGGTTTGGGTAATGGGGTGACCAAGTGATGTATATTAAAGAGGGCGTGCATTGTTATGAGCACTGGGTGTTATATACAACTAATGCATTGTTGAACTAGTACTACATCAAAAACTAATGATGTATACTATATGCTGGCTAACTGAACATAATTAAAAAAAAGAGAAAATGACATATTTCTTTGCATTACATCTTTCTGTTATATAATAGTTTTCAGTGAAGCTAGTGTTAGTAGCATAAAGAAACAAATCAAATTCCGAAGCTGATCAAGTGTCCTTTCAAGACACACAGCAGCACCCTGACTTGGAAAAGGAAGAGAGAGGGGTTTGTATCTGGTCAGTTAAAAAACACAACATTTGGTTCAACGATGTCACCAGCAGTTTCACAGCTAGTGCTGTAGTTTTAAAGGACCACACATTTCACTAGTTTCTGAAATTATTTAGAACAATCAGACCAACTTTCCATGAATAAGTTGATGAGATGTATCTGTTGGCAAACCCTCATTTTTCCCATAGAGATGTATAAACAAAAATGAATAAGAGATCTCAAGCAACTTATGGCATTTTTTTAAAAAAACTATTTATTTGACAGAGAGAGAGCACAAGTAGGCAGAGAGGCAGGCAGGGCGGGGGTGGGGGGGCAGCAGGCTCCCCGCTGAGCAGAAATCCCTACACAGGGCTCAATCCCAGGACCCTGAGATCATGATCCAAGCCGAAGGCAGAGGTTTAACCCACTGAGCCACCCAGACTCCCCAACTTATGGCATTTTTATTGAGGGGGGAGTAGCTCTCTCTTTAATCCAATACGTGATTATAGATTGCTTCTTTTTAAAATTGAGAAATGGATCAGTTTTTTATGTTATAGAAGTCTATGCTTACTGAAGAGAAAAAGGCTAATGATTTAGAAAGTACAAACCTACCACCAATCTTGTTCCCAGAAGTTACCAGTGACAATTACTGTTGTCTTTATTCTATTATACCCATGCTCATATCAGCCTAGATTTTGGGGGGAGGATGGAATCAAGGCTGTTTGGTCTTTTGGGGTTTTTTGTTGTTATGACTGTTTTACATAAGGGATACTCTCCTATAATGTCCCCCAAAGAGGTACTTAACTACAAGTACACACAAGAAGTTGCTGAAATCCAGAAACTGAGTCAACCTGGGATTTGCCTACTTCGGTAAGTCTTACCCCTCACTTCTCTCTACCCACTGCTGCCCATGTGGAGAAGGTATCTTCCACAGTGCTACTAGAGTACCCCTACATACACATGGCTTTATCATTGTATCCCACAACACAGTTAAATTATCATATTTTATATGTGGTATCTCCCACGAGACCTAAAGAGCTTTCTTCCATTCATGGGCAGAACAATCACAAAAATGAAAACAAAGTAGATTCATAACAAGCCATACATACACAACCATTTTGGGATGAAATCAATTCCTTAATAATCTTTAATCATGGCTTTCCAATCCATGCAATTGTGCTCATGTTTATTTCTCATTTTTGCTTCTCATTCACAAGGATAACATGATAAACACAGTAATACTCTCCCTCATTTGCTAAGCTAGTAAATCAACTCCATAAAAGAAATGAGTTCAGGTTGGCATGACTGCCATTATTAGAAACACAACTGAGTTCTCCACACTACAGAAAAATCCCTGGTACCTTAGCGATTATAAAAACAAAGAGAGGAGGCTGACTGCGTAGTCACAAAGTATCTTAGGGAAGCTGTTCTGTATCCATCCAGAAGAAAGACAGACTAAAATAGTTAATCCCTCTCGTCACCACAACACAGAAGCAGGAGTAAAGGCATGGCCCCATGACAGAAAACTTCAAGAGGCATTTTTACAGAGTGATCAAGCATTTCCTAACTCTCTAGCCTGTCAGGGCTGGGATATAATTATAGGAGAAGGGATTGGCCAAGACATTTTAAAATAAATAGTTGAAGAAGATTATAAAGAATGTGTCAACCTCATAACCCTGGAAAATTCTTTGCAATTACTATACTATAGCATACAAGGTCATGAGATGTCAATGTTCACAAGAGATGTAGAAAGGTGAAGCAAAACTAGGATGGAAAAACTAGGGATAAGACAATCACATCTTTTTAGTCAAACCTGTCCAAGTAAAGACCAGTTCTTTTGTGAGTAGAAAATACAAATTAATGCCCCAAATGTATAGTAGACTATTTGCAGTTACATGTGGGAGGTTGTGATGGTTAAGTTTAAGGGTCAACTTGGAAGGTGTTTTTGGATAATATTAATATTTAAATTGGTAAACTCTGAGTAAAGCAGATTGCATTCACAATGTGGGCAGGCCTCATTCAATTAGTTAAATAACTGATTAGAACAAAAAGACTGTTTCCACAAGCAAGGATTTTTTTCAGCAGACTGCCTTCCGACTTCATGTGAACCACTGGCTCTCCTGTGTCTCCAGCCTGTCCCTGCAGATCTTGACCTTGCTAGTGTCCATAATCAGTGAGTCAATGCCTTATAAGAAATCTCTTACTATATATGCACATACATGCTGTTGGTTCTGTTTCTCTGGAGAACCCTACTATAGGGATATGTGCACATACCTCATATATATCTGTTTTCGACTAACAGTTTAGCGAACTGCACATAGTGTATGAACATACACATACAAATTTATGGTCTTTTCTAAATAATTTGCTCTATTTTTAAGACCGTTTATACTGTATTGTTGAACGCACTTTATCCAAATGATTCTTGATCAAACTGCAGCTAGTACGTTACTCCCCAGAGTTTCTTTAAGACCCTTTAGTGAATGTTGTCTTTAAAAATGCCTCTTCCTTTCTGGTTGCAGTCCATATCACAACCACTCCTACATGCCCTCCTTTCTTTTCTCCAGAGTTTTCATTTTACCTTCAGAAATAGCAGTATTAGTATGTATACATTTTTATTCTAGAAAAAGAAAGAAAACATCCAGATATGTAGAAATTTTGCCTAGAGTTCTAGATTTTTAGATTACTAGACATTCAACTTTTAGGTATTCTAGAAGTCTAGATTTTTAGGGGATCGATTGTAGTGAACTCTTGGACATTAGCTCAGCAACACGGGTCCTGGAACCCCCTTGCTCAGAATCCTCTTCCCCATATAATGCTGGATAATAATATTCCAGTGAGAGGCACTTATTACGGAAGGCAGAAGAAAAGGAGAAACCAATGTTTGCCAGCAGCAGTTGCAGAACTGCCCACTTTGGTGCCTTACTAGTCTGCCCGGCTGCTATCACAAAATACTGCAGAGTGAGTGGCTTAAACAACAGTTTTGGTTTGTTTTTTTTTTTTTTTCCCTCCTTTCAGTTCAGGAGGCTAAAAGATGAGCTCAAGGTGTCAGCAGGTTTCATTTCTTCTGAGGCCACTGTCTTTGACTTAGAAATGGCTGTCTTCTCACTATGCATTCACATGGTTGTATGTCTGTGAACGCACGGTGTCTTAGCGTCTTCTTATAGGACACCAATCATATTGGATTACAGCCCATTTGGTGACCCCATTTTAACTTAATTCCCTTTTTAAAGGGAATTTAAAAGGGAATTACAGTCACATTCCAAGATAGTGGCAGTCAGGACTTGAACACATAAACTGGGAGTTGGAGGGACACAATTCAGCCCAAAACAGCAGGCAATAAGAATGAGGCAAATAAGACTGAGATCTGCGGCTGTTTTTAAGGAGAATGACTCCTGAGAATCACCCCCTCTTTGATACATCAGGTGAATAAGATGATCATCTATGCACCCCACCTCCCCCAATGCCTCAGATTCACAGCAGCTTTCAGGGGCACTCCACTTCTTAACCCTCTGGTAGTGGCTTCCCTGATCTTTGCTCCAGAGTTCTCCCAATGGTTTTGAAAGCCCAGGTTCCATGTGTTAGAAGTCTCCTTTTTGAAACACTGAAAGGGCCTCTCACACATTTAAGTTATGCTAATTCATCCATATGACCTCAGAGGAGAAAAAAAAAAGAGAAGGATATAAAAATGTAAATCATGTCAGTGATTCCACATATATCTCCTATTGAACATAAGATAGAGGACTAAATCCCTTGTTCCTTCAGCTAGTGTCTCTACTTACATGCTTTTCATAGTGTGGTATCTCTTCCTGCTGATTTAAATGTAATTCTTCATGAAATAACCACTCCTTGTATAAGAAAGACCCTAAATACAAGCCTAATACTTTCATGCTCAACTGAAGAAACAGTCCTCCGTCCCCACTGAAGACAGAACTGACAGAGCTGGACTTAACCCAAAGTTGAAGCAGGCACTTTCCAAGTAATTTTTGAGAATAATTTCGATTCTACGCAACATTTGTCTTATGCTTTGACTTAGAGCCTGACCCTGACATAAGACGTAACTCTGCTAGATATAAAGCAGTATAAATACTTGGTGTCCAGGCAGATGTGATCTATGTGGAAATACTTCGCAGAGTTTCTGGGTCATAGTATGTACTTAGCAACTACTAGAAGCCTTCCAGTGTAGGGTTAGAGACATGGACCTAAGTGCCCAACATCTCAGGTTAAATCCCACTTCTACCTTACTAGCTGTGAGATATGGGGGAAAATACTAGATTTCTTTACATCTCTGGTCTCCACTTTGTAAAATGGAGGTGATTTTAATTAAATTAATTAGTAAGTAATAATAAATAAATGATATTCACAATATTTATAATTATAATTATTAATTAATAAATTAATAAATTAAATTGAGTTAATTAATTAAAATGGAGGTTATTTTAGTGGGTTCTTCTGGCAATTAAATATTATGTACTTTTATAATATTTAAAGCGCTTGAAAAATGCCTAACAGAGTCTGAAATGAATATGTTCTATAATTACTACTACTTGTTAAATTTTTCTCCCCTTCTGTCTTTCAAAAACATTTTTATGGAGGTATAGTACACATACAGAAAAGAACACAAATCATAAATAAATAGCTCAATGAGTCAAAAGATAAGTCTACCCATAGACGCTCCACCTTAGGTCATAGAACACAAATATATTTTCCTAATTACTACATAATACCCGTCTTCCTCTCAAAAACTATCCTGATTTCAAACCATAGATTACATTTGAGGTTTTGGAAGTTCATACAAATGGAATTATAGTATCTATTTTTTAACTCCATATTGCACTCCTAAAAATCACTCAGATTCTTGCACATAGCTATAGTTCATATATTTTTATCACAATATACTATTCTTGTTATATAAATATATTACAATTTTCTTATCCATTCTGTCAATAGACATTTAGTGTCCAGGTTTTTTTTTCTTAATAAAGTTAAAATATTCTTACATAGATCTGTCTCTTGGAGCATGTGTACGCATTTCTGTCAGGCATAAAACTAAGAGCAGAATTGCTAGGTCATAGGATCCATGTACAGTTGATTTGAACAGATGCTCCCAAGAAATTTTTCCAAAGCACTTGAATACATTTTACTCCTACCAGCACTATATGAGCATTTTAAAATTTTTCCTTCCTGGTGGCGATTCCCTTTAACTACCAGTTTTTATCATTTTCAGGCAATTTAGCAATCTCTTCTTTATCATGTCCATGGCTTGGCACTAAAATGGGATCCAACTATGATGCCAGATGGGGACATTTTTTTAACCAACTGTGACATTTTATCATTGGGAAATTTTCTTTAGAAAGTGTTGATGTGATAAATAGTAAATCATTCAGTAGCTAGGAAAAACTTAGAAACCTGTAACTCAACTTTATATATTACGATGCAAATTATTAAGATTTTATTCAATGACAACCCACAATGTCCTCCTTAATTGTTAATGAGATTTTCCCCCCTTCCGACATATTCTTGGGGATTGACTGATCTTTCTTTATTAAACCTTCCTATCCTTTAAATTTTCTATTTCAGTCTCAAAGGGCCACTACACTTTTCACTTATATATGTGTTGCTAAATATATTATTTCTGCTTGCAATTTTCATTATTATTATATATCAATAACACTTCTGCATCACTCTATCTGTATTTAATTATCAATACATAGGTGTTTTGATCTGCCCACAGTACAAAGTGATGAAGTAGCAAGCACGGAAGCCACTAATCATTGCAGATACACGTGTCTGGCACTGTACTATGTACTTCACTTACCCTATCTGGATGAATTCTCATGACAACCTTAAGATATAGATACTATATAAATCAGAGGTTAGTTTTTCCTGAATATCTCTGTTTTCCTTTCTTATAAATTTTATTCCAGAGCCTAGCATTACTTTTAACATTCCAGGAAAATAACAAACAAACAAACAAAAAACCATTTATACTGAAAGAATTACTGAGCAATACAGATTTTAGCCAAATTGTTCTCAAGGAGACAGAGTAGAGTATGACTCCTTCACATACAGCCTTCTTTCTATTCCTGATCTGCCTAATCCAGTATATTCATCATTTCTCTCCCTTCTCTCTTCCAATCTCCTAATTATGCAAAGGAATGTTCTTTTTTCCACTGGAAATGTGGGCCTCATTGTTAGACATTCTTGTACTCCACATAATTTATGAATACCTTTTCCCACTAGCTACTAAGAAAATAAAATTTCTCCATTTTGTTACAATCAGAAATCTCTAGTTTTACCCTGAGTAAACTAAGTTTCAGAGATATGAAACTAGTTTCTCTAGACTACTTAACTGGCAATGGTTGCACAAGGAATCAAATCCAAGACGCCATGATATAAACTACCTCCACACTTACCAACCTATTTTTTTATTTTAAGTTTGGCTTTTGAAAACTGCAGGAAGTTTACTTGGTACATGGTTTCCTGATTGACTTTTCTAGTTCCCCAATCCTGAAACACAGTGGACCAACTTCTGCATAAATGGTACATTTTAAGTAACATATACAATTAAAGGAGGCAAACTGTAACTCCTAAACCACCTGAAGTATGAAAGACATGGTTCATTCACGTAGGCAGTTATATAGAAAAATTCAGACTTGTCACTGCATGTTTAAATGATCAGATGAGGGGTGCCTGGGTGGCTCAGTGGGTTAAAGCCTCTCCCTTCGGCTTGGGTCATGATCTCAGGGTCCTGGGATCAAGCTCTACATTGGGCTCTCTACTCAGTGGGGAGCCTGCTTCCCTTCCTCTCTCTCTGCCTGCCTCTCTGCCTGCTTGACATCTCTGTCTGTCAAATACATAAATAAAATCTTTTTAAAAAAATGATCAGATGATGGATGTAGATTCTTAAGGATAAATAGAGGCCAGAAGATTCTTCAAGTATCAGGAAAATAGTCTGATTCTCGTAAGAAAATCCTAAAAACCAGTTGTATATGTAGAAGGAATTGAACACTGCCTTCAAGTCATGATTTCAGAGAAGCCACAAATCTGATCTTACCCACTCCTCAATAAAGGAAAGGATTCCTTTATATCACAACTAGAGTTTACACTTAAATTTAAATAGCCTCTGACAAATGTGGTACACAGATGATCATGATAAAAATCACTTATTCTTATACATACAATGTCTGATCCTTTCTGGAGAGCACATGGTATGAAAACCAGGAGTGTGACTGGGGAGCTGAGGAACTTAGAGTCTATTTGTTTTGGTATCACATAGGTTAGAATAAATAAATATATAAATTAATTGATTAATTTAGTTTTATTTATTTTTAAATATTTTATTTATTTTAGAAAGTGAGACAGAATATGAGCTGGGGGAGTAGCAGAGGGAGAGGGACAAGCAGATGCCACACTGAATGAGGAACCCAAGGTAGGGCTTGATCTCATGACCCAAAGATCATGATCTGAGCTGAAATCAAGAGTGGGACACTTAACTGATGGAGCTCCCAGGTGCCTCACAAGCTAGAATAAATTTAAACCACAAAAGTCACAGAGTATTAGTGTTGGAAGTAATATTAGGGTTCCACTAATTGAGTGATTCTGAATAAACACCTAGGTGTCCATATCAGGATAGGGTGGATTCATCTATTGTTGGAAAAAAAAAAAAAAACCCAAAACCCAAAACTCATTTAAGGTCCTAAGTTCTTAGCTATTACTATTTTTATCATTCAAGCTTGTAAAGTAATACAATCTGGAACTACAAATTTGGTGGAGTGAAAGCGAAGTTAAACTATTTATTCTTTGTGTTGGTGATTCCACAGAAGAGAAGGGGTTATCTTTTTACAGAGGTGGAGGAAGTGGCATAATCCCCAGAACAAGGTATAATTTTTCAAATGGAGGCAAGGGTCCTTTTTTTAAAATTTAAGAAATAATGACATTTCATGCCTATAAGTTTACCTGTGAAAAACTGAAGCTTACAGACACTAAAAACTAAAAAGAACTTTTTTGCTCTATTAGTTTTTATTGTTATGTAACAAATTACTACACTGTAAGCTTGAAACATGGCACATTTACTGTCTCACAGTATATCTAGGTCAGAATAGGGTACAATTTAAATGGGTTCTCTGTAAGACTGTCATCAAGACATCAGCCAGGGCTTGATTCTCATATGAAGGCCTGACTGGGGAAAGACATATTTCCAAGATTGTTTGCAAAATTCATCTCCTTATGTTATAGGATTTATGTCTCTGTTCTCTTGTTGCCTGTTAGGCAGAAGTTGTTCTCGTCTCCTGAGGCCACACAGAGTTCCTTGCCGTATGGCCTTCTCAGAGCATGGCATTTTACTTCATCAATCCAGCAAGGGAGAAAACTCTCTCTCCAGTCAGATAAAATAGAGTCCTCTATAATGAAACATAATAATGCGAGTGATATTCCATCACCTTTGCCTTATTGACTTGATTAGAAGTGAGTCACTGGTCCCTCTCTCACACACCAAAGACAATGGGACTATACAAGGATATGTATCACTGAAGGTTCATTTGGGATGTGTCCATCATATCCAAAAATAATTTTAAGAATTTAGAGAAAAATAAAGATCTTCTAAAGGCACATCTACCATGGACCACACATGTAGGTAATAGAATCATAGCTCTTCTCACTGTGTTGTTACCACTGGTGGCTGAGGTGAGCAGCATCAAATGGAAAGGAAAGAGATAATTTCCAAGTGAAGAGGAAGAAGGTCATCATATAGAAAGTCAATGTGCTGAAAAAATACAAAACTGGATGGGCATAAGTCACTCTTGCACTACTGTGGGGTATAGAAAAACACAGATATGGGGTATAGAGAAATACAGAATACAGATATCTTCCCAGTATTGGGAAGATATCTGTATTGTGGAGTTACTTTTAAGAATAAGACTGAGGGTGGAGGAGCAAGATGGCAGAGGAGTAGGAGACCTAAATTTCATCTGGTCCCAGGAATTCAGCTAGATAGTTATCAAACTATTCTGAACACCTACAAACTCAACAGGAGATCAAGAAAAATATAGCAACAATTTCTATGAACAGAAAAGCAACCACTTTCTGTAAGGTAGGATGTGGGAAGAAGTGAATCCAAGGCAATATATGGGAAGACAGACTGTGGGGGGAGGTGAGGGAGCCTCTGCCATATGGCTCATGGCAAGGGTAGAGCAGCAGAGCACAAAATCAGAACTTTTATAAGTCTGCTCCATGAAGGGATGTTGTTCCAATAGCTAAGCAGGGGGTGGAATTCTCACTGGGACAGTGTGGTCTCAGGACCTTTGGGATCACAGAAGGACCGGGGTGCCTGAGTGCAGCAGAGCTCCCAGGTATCAGAGTGGGGCAGCCAGCTACAAAGGCAGAAGCAAGGAGTGGGCTCTCAGCTCAGGGGTGCCATAAACCATGATCTGCAGCACAGTAGGGCCACTACTCTTTGAGCAGGGACCCAACAAGCAGGAGATCCAGGGACACCCCCGCTCTTCCTCTGGGAGGATCAGCAGGGGAATGCAGTTCAGGAATCTGATGGGTTTGGAAGCTCCAAATGGGGTCATGTGCCAGAGACAGAAATGTTCCATGACAGGCCAGGTGAGTGCAGAATGTGGCCATAGACCAGGGAGAGACAAGTGATTGCCTGCTTTTCTCTGAGTGCTCACTGAGGAGTGAGGCCTTGAGCTCTCAGCTCCACTGGGGCCAGAGATTGGGAGGCTGTCACTTTCATTCTCGTACTCCAAAGTTGTATGGAAAGGTTTCAGGGAACAAAAGCTACTGAAAGTGAACTCCAACAGATTACTTAGCCTGGCCCCTGGCAAGGGCAGTGAAATTCCACCTCAGGCAAAGACATTTGAGAATAACTGCAACAGGCCCTTCTCTAAGAATATCAGCCCGAACATCCAGGCAAGACCAAGTTCACCGATCAATGAGAACTGGAATACTCCAGTGCTAGAATACAGCACATAGAATTCATGGACATTATCCCATGATTCTTTAGTCTTTCCAACTTAATTTTTAAAATTTTCTTTTTTTTTCTTTTTTAATTTTTTTGAATTTTTCTTCCTTTCTATTTTAACTGTCTCATCAATTCATTTTTAAAATCATTTTAAACTTTCATTATTGCAGTCATATTCTATCCCTTCATTGTATTCATCCTCATTTTTTGTATATATATATATATATATACACACACACACACACACACACACACATATATATAAGTTTTGTCATTTTTTAAAATTTTGGGATACAATTTCTTATAACAGACAAAATATACCCTAAATCTAGTGTATGGCTTTGTTCTAGTCTTCCGCCTGATCACATTTCTACTTTTTTCTTTTAACTTTTTTCTTTCTTTTCCAACCAACTTCTTATTGATCCATTTTTTTAAAATCACTTAAGTCTTCATCTTTACAGTCATAGTCCATCCCTTCATCGTACTTACCCTTATGTTTGTATATAAGTTTTCTTTCTTTAAAATTTTGGGAAGCAGTTTCCTCTAACAGACGAAAATACACCCAAAATCTAGTGTGTGGCTCTGTTCTATTCACCAGCCTGATCATACTTTTTTCTATTCCTTTTTTTTTTTTTTCCCTCCTTTCTTTCCCCCGCCATTTGGGTCTCTCTGATTTGGGTAGTGTATTTTTGGGGGGGATTGTTTTTACCCTTTTAGCATTTTGTTCTCTCATTCATCTACTCTTCTCTGGACAAAATGACAAAATGGAAAACCTCATCTCAAAAAAAGAACAAGAGGTAGTACCAATGGCGAGGGATCTAATCAATATGGATATTAGCAAGATGGTGGAACTAGAGTTCAGGATGCCAATTATAAAGATAGTAGCTGGGCTTGAAAAAAGCACAGAAGATACTAGAGAATCCCTTTCTGGAGAAATAAAAGAACTAAAATCTAACCAAGTTGAAATAAAAAAGTATATTAATGAGGTGCAATAAAAAGTGGATGCTTTAACTTCCAGGACAAATGAGATAAAAGAGAGAAATAGGGATATATAAGACCAAATCATGCAGAATAAAGAAGATGAGAAAAAGAGAGATAAACAACTACTAGATCACGAGGGGAGAATTCAAGAGATAAGTGTTATCATAAGATGAAATAATATTAGAATAATTGGGGTACCAGAAGAAGAAAAAGAGGAGGGGTAGAAGGTATATTGGAGCAAATTATAGTGGCAAACTTCCCTAATTTGGGGACAGAAACAGGCATCAAAGTCCAGAAGGCAGAGAGAATCCACCTCAAAATCAATAAAATAGGTCAATACCCAATCATCTAATAGTAAAACTAACGAATCTCAGAGACAAAGGGAAAATCCTGAAAGTAGCTCAGGACAAGAAGTCTGTAACCTACAATGGTACTAATATTAGACTGGCAGAAGACCTATCCACAGAGACCTGGCAGGCCAGAAAGAACTGGCATGATATATTGAGGGCACTGAAAAAGAAAAATATGCAGCCAAGAATACTATGTCCAGCTAGGCTATCATTGAAAATAGAAGGAGAAATAAAAAGCTTCCAGGACAAACAAAAACTAAAAGAATTTGTAAACACCAAACCAGTCCTCTAAGCAAAGAGAGAGCCTAAAAGTAACAGGCCAGAAAGGAAGAGAGAGAATATACAGTAACAGTCACCTTACAGGTAATACAATGGCACTAAATTCATATCTTTCGGTAGTTACCCTGAATATAAATCAGCTAAATGCCCCAATCAAAAGACACAGGGTATCAGAATGGATAAAAAATAAACCTATCGATATTCTGTCTGGAAGAGACTAATTTTAGACCCAAAGACACCTCCAGATTTAAAGTGAGGGGGTGGAAAACAATTTACCATGCTAACAGACATCAAAAGAAAGCTGGGGTGGCAATCCTTATATCAGACAAATTAGATTTTAAGCCAAAGACTATAATAAAAGATGAGGAAGGACACTATATCATAATTAAAGGGTCTATCCAATGAGATCTAAAAATTTTAAATATCTATGCCCCTAACATGGGAGCAGTCAATTATATAAGCCAATTAATAAAAAAATCAAAGAAATACATCCACAATAATACAATAATAGTAGGGGACTTTAATACTCCCCTCACTGAAATGGACAGATCATCTGAACAAAACATCAAAAAGGAAATAAAAGCCTTAAAAATGACACACTGGACCAGAGGGATATCACAGATATATTCAGAATATTCCAACCCATAGCAACAGAATACACATTCTTCTCTAGTGCACATGGAACATTCTTCAGAATAGATCACATCCTGGGTCACAATTCAGGTCTCAATAGGTACCAAAAGACTGGGATCATTCCCTGCATATTTTCAGACCACAATGCTCTGAAACTCGAACTCAATCATAAGAGAATAGTAGGAAAGAACACAAATACATAGAGGTTAAATGGCATTCTACTAAAGAATTAATGGGCCAACCAGGAAATTAAAGAAGAATTTTTGAAAAAATCATGGAAACAAATGAAAATGAAAACACAACTGCTCAAAATCTTTGGGATAAAGGAAAGGTGGTCCTGAGAGGAAAGCATATCGCAACACAAGCCTTTCTCAAGAAACAAGAAAGGTCTCAAGTAAACAACCTAACCCTACACCTAAACGAGCTGGAGAAAGAACAGCAAAGAAAATCTAAACCCAGCAGGAGAGAGAAATAATAAAAATCAGAGTAGAAATCAATGAAATAGAAACCAAAAGAACAGCAAAACAGAACAATGAAACTAGGAGCTAGTTCTTTGAAAGGAAGATTGGTAAACCCCTAGCCAGACTTATTAAAAAGAAAAGAGAAAGGACCCAAACTAATAAAATCATGAATGAAAGAGGAGAGATCACAACCAACACCAAAGAAATACAATTACAAAAACATATTATGAGTAACTATATGCCACCAAATCAGACTATCTGGAAGAAACGGATATATTTCTAGAGATGTACAAACTACCAAACCTGAACCAGGAAGAAATAGAAAACCTGAACAGACCCATAACCAAAAAGGAGATTGAAGCAGTCATCAAAAATCTCCTAACAAACAAGAGCCCAGGGCCAGATGGCTTCCCAAGGGAATTCTACCAAACATTTAAAGAAAAATTAATACCTATTCTCCTGAAACTGTTCCAAAAAATAGAAATGGAAGGAAAACTTCCAAACTCATTTTATGAAGCCAGCATTACCTTGATTCCAAAACCAGACAAAGACCCATCAAAAGGAAGATTACAGACCAATATCCCTGATAAACAGGGATGCAAAAATTCTCACCAAATTACTAGCCAATAGCATCCAACAGTACATGAAAAGGATTATTCACCACAACCAATTGGGATTTATTCCTGGGCTGTAAGGTTGGTTCAAATTCACAACTCAATCAATTATATATAATACGTTAATAAAAGAAAGAACAAGAATCATATGATCCTCTCAATAGATGCCAAAAAAGTATTTGACAAAGTACAGCATCCTTTCTTGATCAAAACTCTTCACAGTGTAGGAATAGAGAATACATACCTCAATACCATAAAAGCCATCTATGAAAAACCCACAGCAAATATCATCCTCAATGGGGAAAAAACTGCGAATTTTCCCCTAAGGTCAGGAACATGGCAGGGATGTCCACCATCACCACTGCTATTCACCATAGTACTAAAAGTCCTAGCCTCAGCAATCAGACAAAAAAAAAAAAAAAAAAAAAAAAAAAAAAAAAAAAAAAAAAAAAAGAAATTAAAGGCATCCAACTAGGCAGAAAATAAGTCAAACTCTCACTCTTTGCAGATGATATGAGACTTTATGTGGAAAACCCAAAAGACTCCACTCCAAAACTGCTACAACTCATACAGGAATTCAATTAAGTGTCAGGATATAAAATCAATGCACAGAAGTCAGTTGCATCTCTATACACCAACAACAAGACAGAAGAAAGAGAAATTAAGGAGTTGGCCATTTATAACTGTACCCAAAACCATAAGATACCTAGGCATAAATCTAACCAAAGAGGCAAAGAACCTGTACTCAGAAAACTATAAAGTACTCATGAAAGAAACAGAGGAAGACACAAAGAAATGGAAAAATGTTCTATGCTCATGGATTGAAAGAACAAATATTGTGGAAATGTCTATGCTACCTAAAGCAATGTACACATTTAATGCAATCCTTATCAAAACACCATCAATTTTTTTTCAAAGAAATGGAACAAATAATCCTAAAATTTATATGGAACCAGAAAAGACCTCGAATAGCCAGAATAATGTTGAAAAAGAAAGCCAAAGTTGGTGGCATCACAATTCCAGACTTCAAGCTCTAGTACAAAGTTGTCATCATCAAGTCAATAAGGCACTGGAACAAAAACAGATACATAAATCAATGGAACAAAATAGAGAGCCCAGAAATGGACCCTCAACTCTAAGGTCAACTAATCTTTGACAAAACAGGAAATAATGTTCAGTGGAAAAAAGATGGTCTCTTCAACAAATGGTGTTGGGAAAATTGGACAGCCACATGCAGAAGAATGAAACTGGACCATTTTCTTACACCACACACAAAATTAGATGCAAAATGGACGAAAGACCTGAATGTGAGATAGGAATCCATCAAAATCCTTGAGGAGAATACAGGCAGCAACCTCTTCGACTTCAGCGACAGCAACTTTTTCCTAGAAACATCGCCAAAGGCAAGGGAAGCAAGGGCAAAAATGAACTATTGGGGCTTTGTTAAGGTAAAAAGCTTTTGCACAGCAAAGGAAACAGTTAACAAAACCAAAAGACAACCGACAGAATGGGAGAAGATATTTGCAAATGATATATCAGATAAAGGACTAGTATCCAAAATCTATGAAGAACTTATCAAACTCAACACCCAAAGAACAAAGAATCCAATCCAGAAATGGGCAGAAGACATGAACAGACATTTCTGCAAAGAAGACATCCAGATGGCCAACAGACACATGAAAAAGTGCTCCACATCACTCACCGTTAGGAAAATACAAATCAAAGCCACAAGGAGATACCACCTTACACCAGTCAGAATGACTAAAATTAACCAGTCAGGAAATGACAGATGTTGGTGAGGATGTGGAGAAAGGGGAACCCTCCTATACTGTTGGGAATGCAAGCTGTTGCAGCTACTCTGGAAAACAGCATCAGGTTCCTCAAAAAGTTTAAAATAGAGATACCTTATTATCCAACAATTGCACAACTGGGTTTCTTACCCCAAAGATACAAATAAGCTAAGCGAAGAAGTCAATCAGAGAAAGATAATTATCATATGATCTCACTAATACGAGGAATTTGGGAAACAAGACAGAGGATCACGTGGGAAGGGAGAGCAAAATGAAACAAGATGAAACCACAGAGGGAGACAAACCATAAGAGACTCTTAATCTCAGGAAACAAACTGAGGGTTGCTGGAGTAGAGAGGGGTGGGAGGGATGGGGTGGCTTGGTGATGGGCATTGGGGAGGGTATATGCTATGGTGAGAGCTGTAAATTGTGTAAGACTGATGAATTAAAGACATGTACCCCTGAACAAATAATATATGTTAATTAAAAAAAAAAAGTTTCCAGAAAAGTTTTTTAAAAGACTAACACTAGCAATGAAAGGAACTATAAAATTTAATGTGGCTAGATTTTCATTAGAATTGTTAATTATCATCAAACTAGAAATGTGGCCAAGTCTATTGCACAATTTCTAAGTTGTGCATGTGCCACACTGTAGTAAAGGACTCTATATGTGTGTATACACACATAAATACTTAATGCAATAATTTTCCATAAAGTTATTGTCATATAAATGAAAATGGCTCTGAGAGCTCCTCTTCTGAGCTAGAATATCTTTCCTTTCCTTTCTAAAAACTTGCATTATTTTGTCTGGTTGTACATCCAGGTCCAAATTACTTCTCCCAGAAACCTTTTTCTGCTAAACTCTGTTGAACTGGGAGTACTAGTTGTCTAAGGGATTTTAAAACACACCTGAAGCAGGCCTGGTGGCTAAGAGAAATTTCATCTGTGGCTTCATTTGCTCAGGTGCTAAAACAAAACAAAACAAAACAAAAACACTCATGAAGAACTATGACAGAATTGTCATACATTAGAATTGAAATTCCTAGTAATATGGACAAGTGGTCTCCAAAATGGGATGCATGTAGCCCAGAGGGTAAGGAAGACAACTGAAAGATGGAAGAATACTGGAGTGTATATGTTTAAATATAAAAATAGAAGAATGATGTTTTGCCACTAATTAATATTATGTGGGCCTTGGGTCCTTATCAATTTTCACGTCATATAGTCACATGTCATCTATGCATTTGGAGTATCCTGAAGAAAATGCGATGGTGAAGACTGACAACTGAAACATCAATCATTCACTTGCTTTTAGCATACTGTGATGTTTTACACTTACTGCATCTGGTTAAGTAGAGATACTATGTAATTCTAACTAAACTAACCCTGTTGAAATGTCTGGGAAGCCTTAAAATGTTCCCACTAAGGAACCATGTATAATCAAGTGGGAGGCAAACCATAAGAAATGCTGAACTCTAGGGGAAAAGAAGCGTTGCTGGAGGGGAGGAATGGGGGGAAGGGATAATGAGTGATGGGCATTAAAGGGGACATTTGTTGTAATGAGCACTGGGTGTTATATGCAACTGATGAATCACTAAATTCTACCTCTGAAGCTAAAAAGATCATTAAAAAAAAAAAAAGACACTTCTATTCTTGAGATAGGATCTCCAAACACCACAGAAAAAGGATTTGGGGGCATTACCAGATCTGACAAGAATCAAAAAGATTACTTAAAATATGGATTCATGACCACCATTGTTAATGACATACTGAGTTCCATGTATGTATATTATCTCTTCAGGTATTAGTTAATGTAATTCAATGCCATATTCCATTTGTTTCTTATTTATCTTTGAGGTAACTTTTTTAAAAAAAGATTTTATTTATTTATTTGACAGAGAGAGACACAGCGAGAGAGGGAACACAAGCATGGGGAGTGAGAGAGGGAGAAGCAGGCTTCCTGCTGAGCAGGGAGCCCTATGCGGGGCTTGATCCCAGGACCCTGAGATCATGACCTGAGCTGAAAGCAGACACTTAATGACTGAGCCACCCAGACACCCTGAGTTAACCTCTTTTTATATGTAACAGTCATTTAAAACAAATATGGAAATAAAATCAACTTAGAACCACTCTTTTGACTCACTATAGCACAAATTTTAAACCAGGATTTAAACCAAGAATTACAAGAATAAAAAAAAAATCAAATTCTTCACTAAATAGCATCATTAATTAAAATCCTATGGCAAGAGAAAAATGTTAACTGCTAAAAAATTAAATATATGTATTTTAAATGTTTTAATTTTTCCCAACTTCTGAATGTCTATTTTATGTATGCTATAATGTATTTAATATATCAGAACATGATAATATAATCTATAAATAAATGGAATAGGTTTGTTAGAGTTAAGACCTCAAAATTTTGGAAGCCTGGGTTTACATTCTTGCTTGTTACTGGAGTATTCATAAAGGCTATTTTTTCCTTCCTTAAATCGTATAAAATTTATTAAGCTATGTTCCTCAGAGTTAATCTTTTACTTGGAAAAATAGAGGTTAAGCAAGTCAATCTTTTTTTTTTTTTTAATCTAGACATCTCAAAGCATCCAATCATCTAATTTGTCAAGTCAGTCTCTTAAGAGGAGATTGGCTATGCAGCATTTCTCAGTTTTCAGCCCATGGAACACTATTTTCATAAAACCTCTCATGAAATTGATGCTTTGATTAAGACATTTTGGAATACACTGGCAAACATTCTTTGATTTTATCTACTACTTATAGAACTCTAGTAAATAATCCTGTAGCTTTAATGATTAGCTCAATTGTGATAAAGGTAAAACTAACTCACATAGCTCCTCTACTTCCTAAGTTAAATCCTTCTTGTCTTCAACCATTCTATGCCTATAGTTAAACTCCTAACTGTCCTGATCCAATATTATCATCCATTACTTTACTTATTCCCTGATTCTGAGCCCCCTAACATCTAATTTTAAGCAACTTTCCTTTCTCAACCACATTCACCAACTTATACTTGAACACCGTCTTATCCCTTCAAGGCCAGACTATGGCCAAAGTATTTATTATATGATAAAATAACTCATTATAATTGTTTTTAAGTGTTAAGGTCTTCTTCATAGCTGTTATGAAAATCCCGGATCTAGAAAGAAGACCTAAATTGATATCAGGAGATTCAAAAAGAAATAGAGAGGAGAGAGCAAATCATTTTAGATGAATTCAGAAGAGTGCTGCAGATAACCCAAGGATGCTGGAAACATTTTTCTGTGGGGCTGGTTGTATTCTGTAGGGATAGCCTAGAAACCTAAAGACAAATTCTCTGTAAGAAACATTCATTTTAGTAGAGCCTTCAGTAATATCACTCTAGGGAGTTAGTGATGTTGTCATGTAAGCCAATATGGTAGAATCAAGTGAGGAAGCTGCTGGAAAGGCAAGCCTGGGGAGTGGGTTCTAAGGTTATTTTGAATACCAGTAAAGAGACAGCTGCTCATTCAGCCTATGTGTATAGCTGGCACTGGACTGCCACTACAGCTCATTGCCACCTGGATCACATGGTCCATTTGTTCAAAATGAGCTCTTTATCTCTCATGGCTACAGGCCAGATGGATCTGTCAGCTGTAGTGACAACCTAATGCTCTGCTGGCATAGGATAGTCAGTTCTTAGCAGGATTCATGAATGGAAGCTCCTGGTCCACAGTTCTAGAAAACCTCACATGAACTTAGAAAGACTATGCCACCTGATGATCTAGCAAAGAACAAGATTTACATCAACTAAACTAGTAAGTTGTCCCATAACTAGTGCATGGGCAATGTTATCATAGTACAAAATACATTAATGTGAAAATTAAAAAAAATCAGGGTGTAGTCAGAAAATAATTATGGTATGTTTATGAACATATTTAAACATTTGGGGTGAAATTTCAAAACATCACAAAGGGATTTGCCTGCCCAGTTTCTACAAATGCTTTAAAAATGCACTCCTTGCTGAATAATTTTCTAACAGGAAATAAATAACAACCTTGAGTTTATGGGCTCCACTACATTTTCTTTGGCAGCCCTATCCTACTCTCTCAGCTTATGGGAATTAATTTATAGCAAGAACACTTGGTATACAACATTTCTTGTTGTGTCCTGTCTATAGTGCACTTTGATGTCAGAAACTCTGCATTTCACAGACTTTACGGTCCTGTTTATCATGAACCTGAAGATTTCTTTGAAAGATACTTTCACTGGATAATTTTACAGTAACACATGGACAAAATGTTATAAATTTAAAACCTGAGAATTTTCATGCTGTTTAAATAAATGATGAATATGGAGTTACTTTTAATCTGCCTTCAATTATATAATACTGCTGATTTCAGAGAGGTTTTCTTTAAATGCACATCTTAGAATTGGTAAGACCTTTAAATACAATGGGCCTCAGATCAAAAGTTACTTAAAAGCTATCTTCATATTATGCTGTTTAAAAAGTAACACACATTTTACTGGGATCATTAATCTTTATCCTTTTTTTAAAAAAAGATGTTCTTAATTTAGGGTGAGAGAGTTTATGTGCATGTGAGGGTGGAGGGAGCAGGTAGGGGCAGAGGGAGAGGGCAAAAGATAATCTCAAGCAGACTCAAGAGCTGGGCACAGAGCACTACGCAGGGCTTGATCTCACTACCCCAAAATCATGACCTGAGCTGAAGCTGAGTTGGAGGCTTAACTGAGCCACCCAGGCACCCCAATCTATATCCTTTTCCATATAAAAAATAAATGTGGTTTTGCACGTGTGCCCATAGATGCTTCCTTTAAAATACATCTCAATTCTATCTGTCTTTTTACCCACTGCTTTCAGCCATGCCTAAGTCAGGATCCAATGTCATCTCTGGCTTGGACTATG
Source organism: Lontra canadensis (assembly GCF_010015895.1). Classification (NCBI taxonomy): domain Eukaryota; kingdom Metazoa; phylum Chordata; class Mammalia; order Carnivora; family Mustelidae; genus Lontra; species Lontra canadensis. The sequence continues at coordinate 31,255,174 of NW_022630996.1, forward strand.
AGGATGGCTTCCTCATTGGTTTTCATTCTTCCATCCTTGCCCCAGCAACACCATAAAGCAGACAACCTAAATTGAATTCTTTCAGTAACCTCCTATCACCCTTATAATTAAATCTAAGCTTCTCATTGTAGCTTATGAAGCCCTGAACCAACTTACACATGTTCTCCCACCTCCAACCTGTCTCTGAGTCGTTCTTTCCTTCTCCATCTCTGCTTTATCATTTTAGCTTTCTTTCATTTGGTAGATCAAATCAAGATTTTTCCTTCCTTTGGACTTGAAGTGATGGGACTCCTTCTGCCTGGATGGTTTTTCTACTTTACCTGTTGTCGTCATTGCATTCTCCTGGTCTTTATAAAATTTCAGCTTTTATGTTATGCCCTGAACAAGGTTGTCCCTGCCATCCAACTTAAAATGAGTCTTCTTTGTTATTATGCAGTCAGTCAGACAGAGAAGTACAACTATCCCATGGTATCACTTATATGCAGAATCTAAAGAACAAAACAAACAAACAAATGAACAAAAACAAGAAATAGACCCATAAATACAGAGAACAAGGTAAGGTTGCCAGAGGAGTAGAGGGTGTAGAAATGGGCAACATGAGTGAAGGAGAGTGGGACATACAGTCTTCCAGTTATGGGATGAATAAGTCACGGGGATAAAGATAAAGCATAGGGAATAGAGTTAATGGTATTAATAGTGTTGTATGGTGACAGAGGGTAGCTCTTCTTATAGTGAGCATAGCATAATGTATAGATTTGTTGAATCACCATTGCCTACCTGAAACTAACATTGGGTGTCAACTACAGTTTACTTTTAAAAATACCAAAATAACTCCTTTTCCATTCTTCTCACTCTGTGCCCCATAATTTTCCTTCATAATACTTTTTCACAATTGAGAACTATATAGTTCTATGTTTACTTGTTTATGGTCTATCTCCTTCACTAGATGTTAAGCTCGAAATAAGTAGGGCTCAGACTGATATTGTTTAGAGTCTGTACCCAGCACCCAGCAGAGTAGATTCTCAATAAACATTTATTGAATAAATGAGTGGTTTTATTCCTTCTAACTGCCTACATCTACCACATCCATCCTTCTCTATCACTGTATTATCTTCATTATTGAGCACATATTTGTTTTGGCCAACCACTGTGCTAATAAATGTAATAGCATTTATATTATCACCTTATTTAAAATAGCTAATACAATAGGACTTCTTTTTACTATGTGCTATAACTTGCAATAAGGACCGAAGCACAGAGGAGTTGGATAGCTTGTCCAAGTTCTGTATCTATGAGAGACAGACAGACAGCCTCAGCTCAGAGTTCCTCTTCTTAATCACTAGACAATGGGGTATCTGCTGTAATAGACATTTAACGCCTTCTTGTTCTATGCCAAGGATGCTCCCCAGGAGGCTCAGAATTAGCTTACAGGCTCACTGATTACCAGCACACTCAGAAGTGTCAATTATACATATGTGTTTATCTTGTTATATCTCCCAAAGCCTCAAAAAAGGAAGCCTAATGCCACTTAGGTCTCTTCTATTTGGTCTCTGTAGTAGTGGTTGGTTTCTGGATAAACTAGATCACATCCTGCCCAGAAGGTCTGGTCAACCCCAGCTATTTCTAAGATGTCTTTATTGATTTTTGTATTGCTTCTGGCTTGTTTTCAGCACATCACTTTAGTGTCTTATTTGACAGCCCTCTGACCTATTCACTACTGAACTGTTGTTCAGGAATGTACTCACTTGTCCTGCCTGCAGAACAGAGCTGAATTTCTACCGTATTCTGATCAGCTTGACACTTTAAAGGGTAATCCTATAGGTATGATGAAAGTTTCCTTGGTCATAATTTAGTAATATTTAGCAAAAATGGTTTCAGAATGATGAATGAAATGTTTCTTCTAATGTTTTATCACATTATTGCATCTATATTAACTGACCTCGTTTGTTCAATCACTAGGTATTACTGAGTATTTATTATCAAGCCAGTGAAAAAATATATAGTGCTCTTAAAGAAGATATAACCTTATGGGGAAAAATTCATTTAATAAACACTTTAGATAATTAACTAGGATAGTATAAGATCAAGTACTGGAAATGTTGTAAATAATGTGTACAATTCAAATTAAAAGAAAGCATTTATGGCTATGACAGGAATTTATAGTGAAAGCCTTATGAACATGCAAGGAAATTTGGCCTACGATAGGAAGAAATGTGGCACAGTGGTTAAGAAAACATGGGCAGGAGCAAAGAACCTAGATTCAAATTTGGATTTCTCCATTTGCTAACTGAAGGGCTATGGGTAAGTTGCTGGATTCTTATGTCACCAATTATTTGTAAATTTATAATAATAGTTCTTACCTTATAGAGTTAGTTGTGATCAAGATTGCAGTGAATATTATATATAAGTTTAATTTAGTGACCAGACACAGAAGGTATTGTATAACTACCATTGGCTTATATTATGAAGGCTGCTTGGTATTTGCATGGGAAGATGGTTGAGGAAAGAAATTCAGCGAAGGGAACAGTACCATTAAAGGCCAGGAGCTGGGAATGCCAGAAAGGAGAGAGAGGACCTGCTTCAGCGGAATCTACAGTAGTCTAGTACCTTCTATCACATAGTCTTGCTTTTCGACAAAAAGTAAAACTATTTGCTTTTTGGAATAATCAAAAATTCCACCCTGTCTCCAAAGAGAGTTCAATACCACTCTGTGAAGTGTTGATTTTCTTCTGCACGACACATTGCTCCATTACCATTCCTGCCAGTCTTCCAAGAGATGCTCCCGCTTTCTTAATGCAGGGTGTTATCTCCTCGTCAAACGATCCCTCAATGCAAGGAACATTCTCAAGTTACACAAACAGCTACAACTTTTAGGTTTGGACTTAGACTAGCAATCCAAAGGCAGAACAAAGTGTAATATATGCCTCTGTCTTATCAGCTCTATGGTACATAGAATCATTTCTTTCTATTTTCATGAGATTGTCTTTGTGTTCCTTTACAGTAGATTTTATCAGCAGCTACAGTGAGATGTTCAACAGAGAAGTTAGACTGTATTTAAACTCTTCTATAAAGGCATGGATGACAAATGTCAGCCTTGCTGAGTAAAAGGTGGGGAGGGCTGAATGGCAAGAAACTAATCTCTTCATATTAGAAAAATTACTCCTTATTTCAGCAAACAACAGGACAATTCTCCCACTCCATTTCCATGGAGTCTGTCATGTGGGGATACAGTCAAATAGCCCATGAGAGGAACATTGCTGGTGTTCTCAGAAAGATATTGTGAGCACCTCACCCTTTTATCAGAGAAGCTCATAATACCTTCAGAGAGTCACATGGCTAACAGACCCTTCCAGCCAGGCTTAGCTTTAATCTCTTCTAATCCTCCTTGCAGCCTGTTCTGTCAGTCTTACTCTTCCCTTTCAGTCCAAAGCACATGGAATGTGTACAACCCTCTGTTCAGTTTGTGTTGCCAGGTATCCCATACCTCGCTGCCCTGTGCCACTAAGATACCTAATGACCCAACACTTGAGTACTGTGGCTGTGGAGAAAGGGAGCTGTGCTACAAACTGTGCTGTTCTGACACGGACCAGCCTAAAGGGAGAAAGCTGGAGCAAGGATTTTTGGCTCCACTCATACAATCTGGGACTGGCTGGAGAAGAGACAGATGTTCTAGTGAGGGGCAGAGGGCTTTCAGTTACTTCGGCTTAAGATTCAAATCCTTAAGTTGAGCCACATTAGACGCTATGTGATGGTGAAATAGTCACCAAAAAAAAAAAAAAAAAAAAAAAAAAAAAAGGAGCCTGCAAATAAATTGTCCCAAACTATAAGATCTTGGAGTTGTGTTGACAAAAAGCCATTTGAGATTGGGTGAAATATTTATTTTTCTTTGGGACGTGCTGGCATTCCACATAGAGGTAACTCCTCTGATGGCTAAGCAGAGTGAAAAATGGAGAGTATCCACCCTCTCTAGCTACTGACTGGAAAATATCTGCCTGCAATGCTGTTAGGCTCAGAGGGCCTCAAGCAGCCAGGCCTGGGCATGGGGGGCTCCATTTTCCTTTTCAGAAACTGACAGCCCTCAACCCATACCCAGAGGCTATTTTGATGTCATAGCAATGTCCAAAGACCCGCTCACAGACAATATCAGAGAGACAGTGGACCACCCTATATCAGAGCCACATTTGGACACTGAAATCCCATTTTTAATAAAGCCAAGCCATATATATATATACATATATATACATGTGCGTGCATGCACACACATACACACACACACATATATACATACACATATGTTTGTATATAGCTTATAAAAATATATGTGTGTGTGTGTGTGTGTGTGTGTATAGCTTTTAAGATAAAACTCGTTTATTGGCCTTCTTACATTCCCTTCCTGAGAGAATAAGAAGGACTGGCCACGCAACCGATCATTTGGGGGTATCTGGATACCATGTCAGCATCTGTGCTTATCCAAATCCAGTTTCTGTCGAGCCCCCAAACGTCAAAATTCTGTAGCCAAGGAAGACTGGGAAATGTATAAGTCATGATTTTGCTCCTGGGTACTTAGCCGCAGTGACGAGACGCTTAGCATCCCATACCACCTGCATTCTAATGGGCCATAAGCTATTCTGGTTTTTCTGAGGCTTTGCTGAAAGTAAAAAGGATAAGCAGCATGCTCCATCTTTAGTATTCAGAACTGAGAAGAACTACGCTATAAGACATCTCTTATGCTTTCCTGTCAGCACAGACATGCAGGGGAAGGGGGTCCCACTATATTGGATAGTTTTAGAATAGCATCCAAAGTGATCTTGAAGTAAGAGGCCACAGACTGCTTAATGCCTGTGGTGCTCATGACATTTGTTTCAGAGTTCTTCATTGTTATAGTCCTGAGACAACTGTAACTATGATGGCCACAGATAACACACGAAGAAGGTAAAGCTCACATGAGCCTTATATAGTCGCCAGCCATGCACTTTGTTCTCAGTTTCCCACTATGCCTCAAATGGCCTACCAGCAGTTAGGCACAACTTTTCTGATGTTGTGAGACTTTATAAAGGGGACAGAAGTCACATTCAAGAAGCAAGCTTTGCATCTGACATCCTATGGTGTTACAAAAAAGTAATTTTTAATGCAAACTGAAAACCAAATTTCAACATACTTTTCAAAAAGTTGACATTCTAAAGCATTTCTCCTACAACTTCCTAAGAATTGTTATATTCATGCTGCAAATGACACTGAAAAAATTTTAAGATACTGAATACAGAGAGCATTTCATAGATAGTAGAGTTTGGGCTTAACCTAGAGCCAATCTCTTAAATTGATCTTGGATTTTTATGTCCCATTTTAAACAGGAACTAGGTAATGGTTAGTTGAGGAGAAAAAAAATGGGATATGGTTTCTTAATAATCAGCATGACATTTTTTTTTTGTTCTCACTAGCCCTAAGTTTCTATTTATTGACACCCACGGGATAACAGTGTTGTCTCTCAGATTCACAGGTGGGCTCAAATGTGCCTACATGATTCTGAAGAGCCATCTCTCCTCTCAGCTTTCTTGTTGATTCATGTAGGAAGGCCCAGAGCATAATTAACACTAATTAAGTTATCTCCCTGTTCTTAAAATTCCTGCTCTCTGGAGGAAGCCAAAGAGAGGGGCCTCAGACAAATTCTTTTCTTCTTCTTTCTAGTGTTAGCTATGTCTTGTAGCAACTTGAGACTGGGGACCAATTGTGCAGAAGCACTAACTGTATATTCACATTTGTCATCTAAATCTTCTTTCAGTCAGTAAAAATTTACTGAGCACCTATTACATGCCAAACAAGAGTTTTGACACTTTGGCTAGAGAGATAAAAGAAAAGACAAAAAACTGTCAGCCTTCATGGGATTTTTATTTCCATGAGACAGATATATAATAAGCAAGAAGAATAAGTAAAATATGGACCTGATAAATAATGCTAAGTGTTAAGTGCAGAAAGAAAAGAGCCCAGCATGTTTGGGTTAAGAAAAGATTGTTGAAATTTTGGGTAGGATATCCAGGAAGAATCGCTGAGAAAATTTTATGAGTAAGTATTTGAAGGAAGTGAGGAAGCAAACTGCACAAGTATCTGGAGAAAGAGCATTCCAGACAGAGAAAATAGCAAATAGAAGCTCCCTGGAACACAGCATGTTCAGGAAATAGCAAAAACACCAGTATGCCCAGAGCAGAGCAAGTGATGGCAGAGAGTAGGAAGAGAAGTTAGCGGTCACATCATGTAGGGCCCTGGAGGCCTCGTAAGGACTTCTGCTTTTACTGAATAACATCAGAAGCCAGGAGAGGCTTTTAAGCTAAACAATTACCATCTTCTTGCATTTTAATAATATCATGCAGACTGATGTGCTGAAACCAGATTGTGTACAGAGCAAGGATGGAGGACCATGTAAGACGCTACTGCAATAATCCAGTCAAGAGATGACAGGTTTTGTCCTCGAGTGTTGATGGTATGGACCGGAAAGGGAGGGTCAGATTCCAGATGTATGCTTATATGTCACTTTAGTCAAAGTAATACTAGGTCAGGTTAATAAGTGTAAGAAACTCCTTTTAAACACTCATAGGGTACAGAAAGTCTATGATGTTCTCTGCAAACATATGTAGTGAAAAGATCTTCATAAATTCATATTCATTCCTTACATTCACTTACATTCCCTACTCAGATTGCATATTTATTCTTAGTTATCCCATTATAAGAAACATCTTGATTCAAACAAATTTGATGACTTAAACTTCGAGTTCCTTAGGCAAAGCAGATTCTATATACACATAATTTTAGAATACATTTTCATACTTATGTGTAATTACCAAGTGGAAATTCACCACTGCCATCTAATATTCATACTCTATACTATTTCTCTGGTGACTGCCATAATTTGTGGAAAACAGTATAAAATTCTGGTTCTCTAATGCCATGCCTATCTCAGTACTTAGTCCTAAACAAAATAATCAGAAGTTACCTTTTGCAGAAGTAAGCTGCTTCACTTAAGTTTGCATCTCCTCTGTGGGGTAGACCACATCTAATGACTGCCCGGTGCACGGTACAAAGACATGGCCAGGTTGCCTGGATTCACAACTTAGAAGGGCCAGGCCTCTCTGCGGGGTAGCCCACATCCAATGACTTCTCTGTGAAGGGTACAAAGACATGGCCACCTTACCTGGATTCACAACTAGAAAGGACCAGGCCACCTCTAGAGCTCCCTGTGGACTTGGCCAAGGTCTTTGTTGCAGGTCCATGATAGTTCAGCTTCTCCCACTGCCCATCCTGCCCTTTCCACTTCCTCACAGGTGTTGTTCTGAGAACGTTCACCCAATAAACTTATTGCATGTAAATCTCTGTCTCAAACTCTATTTTTCAGGGACCCAAACTAAGATATTATGACCATATTTATACAGCTGTTGTTTAAGGAAATTAAATAGAGACACCAAAAATACAGAGTTTCAGCCACTTAAAAAAAAAAACCACACACAACAAAAGGAATGAATTTAACTACTACTATTTTACATTTTAATTCTGATCTAATCTCCAAACTGCTTACTATATCAGTCCGTTATTTATTTTAAGGAAAACGCTTTTAAAACGAGCAGCTAACTTTCAAGGGAGAATGTTTTGCCACTATACAGAATGTATTCCCTACTCCGCAAATTATGGAAAACATATATGCAGAATTCAAAAATAGTCGTCCTTAGAAATCAGAAGTATGACATAATTACTTGAGCATGCATGCATCTTGGAAGGAGATTAAGGGAGTTATATTTGAAATTGTTCTCTAAGTTCCTCAACTACTCAGCCATTAATGAATTGAATACATTCTCCCTATATATCCATATCTCGATACCTATAGTCAAGTTCATATCTTCAAAGGGTATGTATTCATAGGTGAACATGCTTAGAAGCGCTCTCTTGATTAGGGTTTCTTTTGTAAAGTATTTTAAACAAAAAGAAACACTGCCTGCCATTGGAGACATCTGTATGCCACTGTTAGTTCATCTCCCTGGAAACAGTAGAGAGGTTTATAATATAATGTATTCTGGTAATAGCAGTCACCCTGATAATATATGACATAGATATAGCAATTCTAACTATGCACCACAAAACACTTTATATATGCATTAATACATTCCAGTAAAATTGAAATACAGTCAGCTGGAATTATTTCTTTTCTCATTTGTTTGACTAACAACACCTCAAGATCAGAGATTCATATTCTCATTCTCTCTCTCTATCTCCTTCTCTCCTTCCCCCACCCCATTTTGGTTTTTGTTTGGGAGTGATTTCTGTTTTCTCTAATGTTTTATAAAAACCAGATAAACAGACTGTTCTTTGGGGGAGGGGGAGAAATTACTGCATGATCACAACAAATCAGTATAATGAGACATATAAGAAATCTGAGAATAATGTGGGGACATTTCATTCCTGCTAAAACATTTCACTTATCATACTTGGAGGTATATCATTCCTTTTTATAATGTTAGAATTAGAAATAAATTTTTAAGTTACCTATTCCAAATTACTACATCTTCAGAAGAAAAGAATCAAGCCCCATAAGATAAAGTATTTCAAGGTCATAGACTCTTTGCTGTGAATTAAAGCCAGAAATTCAGATGTCCGTCTTTTCAGGTTGATGGACTGAGCACAAATTTAACTTTATTCTGTCTAAACATACCACACAGCAATGGAAAAGATGTAAGAAGAAATGTAACTCTATAATTTTGCTAAGAATCCAAAGAGGGTATCAGCAGCAGAACAGAAATGTTAAAAAACTTCTGGAAGATAGAAATAAATAGTCTTCTCTATCTCTTCAATCCATTTGTATACATGTTGAGTTCACTTGTCTCTTTCCTTGCCCTGTTCACTGAACTCAACAAGGTGGACCTCCCTGCTTAGAGTCAAGAAGGTGGTTTTTTTGGCCAACTGCCTGTTACCCAGTAAGTAGATTCACACAAGAGTGAGAAATAGATCATTCTGACAGTTCATCTTGTTGGGGAAGGTTTCTTTTCTTTTTTTCTTATTTTATTTTTATTTTTTTAGGTGTATTTATTTATTATTTGGAGGGGGGAAGATGGGGCAGAAGATGAGGGAGAGAGAATCTCAAGCAGACTCCCCACTGAGTGGGGAGCCTAATGTGGGTCTTGATCCCTTGACCCTGAGATCATGACTTGAGCTGAAACCAAGAGTCATATGCTTAACTGACAGAGCTAACTAGAACTGCCTTGGGAAGATTTTTAAAAAGACATAACCACTGGCTGACCTGTGAGCTGGACTGGATGCTTGGAGGCCCTTCACCTGCTCCCCTGTCCATGGTATGTGGGTTCCACTTGCCTTTCCCACTCCCAGAGGCTGTTCCAAGGACACGGCCTTGAGATAGTGATGTGGTATTGAGAATACCTGCAGAGTATAATGACTGAATTTAAGCCCTCTATAAATCTTTCAGATTTGGCAGATGGGTACGGGGATCCACTCATCTTGATGCCGCCTAAGACATGCCTCATATTTAAGATCCATTTATTTATTTAAACTATTACCTACCGACCTAGAGTAGACTGTCTCTTTCTTCCGTCTCTCCCTGCCCTCCATGTTTGGGGCCAGTTTCAGTTTCCACCTGGGAAGCTCCCGAGGAAGTTATGAACCAACACATTCTAGGACAATTCAATGTACCCACCTGGAGCCACACTGCCTCTGTAAGTAACTGGGACTCATAATCATACTGACTGTGAATCCTGACCATATTAATTCCTTCCTTGGAGACTCAATTTACTTATCTGTAAAGAGTTAATAATAATATACCTACTCATGCAGCTATAATTACATTGTTTTTGTTGTTTTTTTCCCAAGTCTCAAACATAAATGGTAAAGAGAGAAAAAAAATGCTACATGAATATACTCATGAATTCTGAAACCAGAGCAAAGCACTCCACATTCTAAAACAGGTATAAGAGTGGATTGACAAAGCTATGAACTACTCCCCCCAAATGAAGCTGCTAAGAAACTCTGCATTTAGAAGTAATAACTACGAAGAACAGGAATAAAAAATGCAATGATGTCCAGAATAACTAATTACAAAATTTTCTTCCAAAAAGTTGAGATATCTGGCCACTCCCCATCCTCACAAGTAAAAAGAGCTGACTGCGTATTTTGTCCTCAGGATATAGCCAAGGAAACATTATCTAAATTAGAAGCTAATTTAATTGATCTGAGGTAGAACTTCAACTTCCAAATCTTTTAACAGTTCTCTGGCTGACTCTGGAGTTAAAGGCTTTCCTAAGCTATGGTTCTCAAAGTGTAGTACCTGGGACAGCAGCCTCATCATTGTTTGAGAACTTATTAGACATGGAAATTATTTGACCCTATGTTAAATCTGCTAAATTGCAGACTCTGGGTGTGTAGTCCAGCAATTCGTGTTTTAATAAGCATTCGGATAACCCTGATGTATGTTAATTTAAGAACCACTACTCCTAGTGAAGTGAAGAATTTAATTTAGAGAACTCTTATTGGCCTGAAGACTTGGGTCAGAGCCTAAATTAGAAAATGATTATAAAACTCCAGACTTCTATGATAAGAAAAAATATGGGTGAGGTAGGGGTAAAAAGCATAAAAAATTAACTCTATTCAGATAAAATAATAACTTACTTTGATAGTACCATGTATTGTTAGTCAAAGTCATCTTTCCCATTTATAAAAAATAAATGATGCCAACATAATCGGCTGTGTGACCAAAAAAGACTCTTAACAACTTTTATATATTAGGTTAAAAAATTATATTCAAAAGAATCAAATTATAAACAATTTTGAATCTGAATAGGCAGTATTGAAACAACTTACACACCAAATCCATATTTAATCAAAGAAAAAATATGTATTTGGCCATATGAGTATCCTCAATATAATCTACAGTGACTTATCTATAAAAGGAAAAATGATCAAGGGTCAAGAATACAGACAAATCACAGAAAAAGAAATCCAAATGACTTCTGACATGATACCCAATCCCACATGTAGCCAGAGAAATGCTAACTAAAACCATATTCCACTTACAAGATTGACAAAAATTAAAAACTGCAAGAAAAATTATGAAGAAAAAGACAAAGACAAATACTGTATGATTTCACCCATACCGGAATCTAAAAACAAAAACAAAAACAAAACAAAACAAAACAAAACAAAAACAGAACCAGACTCATAAATACAGAGAACAGACTTATGGCTGCCAGAAGGGAAGGAGGGAGGGGATAAGTGAAAGGGATTAAGTGGTACAAATTTCCAGTTATAAAATAACTAAGTCACAGGGATGAAAAGTACAGCCTAGAGATTATAGTCAGTAATATTGAAATAACTTTGTATGGTGACAGATGGTAAATATACTTACCTTGGTGAACATTTTATAATGTATATAATTATTGAATCACTATGTTATACACCTGAAATGAATGTAGTATTGTATGTCATCTATACTTCATTAAAACAAAACAAAAAAAAAGCTGTAGTAATACCCAGTGGTGCTGAAAGGATGTGGTGAAACTGACAATATCAAATGTTGTTAATGGGGATGTAAATTCTATAGAAAAAATTAGAATAATCTATGTATCTGTTAAAATGAAGCAAAATAAAATACATACATTACAACTAAGAAATTCTATTTTTGGCTATCTATTTTATAGGTTAAAAATGCAAATATGTAATAAGTGGAAGGTATTTTTACTATAGCATTGCATATAGTAGCAACAAATAAAACTATCAATAGGGAAATAATAGATATAAGAATTTTTACCTCTTCTGTGTACTATTATGCCGCTATTCAAAATACTTATTTATTTTTAATGATTTTATTTATATATTTGAGGGGGAGTGAGTGGGGGTGTGCGTGAGCAGAGGTGGGGGAGTGGGGAGGGGCCAAAAAGGAAGAGGGAGAAGCAGGCTCCATGCTGAGAAAGGAGCCTAACTCATGGCTTGATCCCAGGACACTGGGATCCTGACCTGGGCCGAAGGAAGACTTTTAACCAACTCAGCCATCCAGGCATCCCTGTTTTGTGTGTGTGTGTGTGTGTGTGTGTGTGTGTGTGTGTTTATTTATTTATTTATTTTAGAGAGAGAGCATGAGCAGTTGGAGAGGCAGAGGGAGAGAGAGAGAATACTTAAGCAGACTCCCTACTGAGTGTGGAGTTAGATACAGGGTTTGATCCCAGGACCCTGAGATCATGACATGAGCCAAAACCAAGAGCTGGCTTCTCAACCAATTCAGCCACCCAGGCACCCCTTAAAAATCCTTATTTTAGACTATATCTAAGGCCAGGAGAATCATTAATAGTTAAATGAGAAAAATATGTAAAAAAAAGAAAAAAAGAAAAATCTATCATCTGATGTCTTTAGGACATTATTTTTAATTTTAAACTAAAAACAAAAGAAACCTCATGTATTTGGGTATATGTGGTTAATTTAGCAGAATTAACTTACTTGGAATTATCATCTCCTCACCTCTATATACACATATACACAAACACAGTCACACAGAATTTGAAGAGGAAATGTGGTGAAATTATATTGAAAAAATTAAAAATACCTAAGTAAACATAAAACTGAAAAGAGTTCCTTGAAAATTCAGGAGCTAGAAATAACAGGACACATAGAGTAGGGTGATCAGAGGTTACAGATAAATGATTTACAAGCCATTACAGGCAAATATAAACTTCAATGTTGAAGGGCTGTGGAAAAGGGGAATGCATGCAAATAGTCCAAACATCTCCTGGTACTAGAGTTGCTCTGGGAATGCAATACTGAGACACAAAAGACTTCAAAGAGCAACTAGAAATTCCTCCAACTGACTCTGAGAATTTACTAAAAACCTTACAGTTCCAAAGAAGACATACAAATGGCCAGCATACACATAAAAAAGTGTTCAACATCATTCGGCATTGGGGAAATACAAATCAAAACCACAATGGGATACCACCTCACACTAGTCAGAATGGATAATATCAGCAAGTCAGGAAACAACAGATATTGGTGAGGATACAGAGAAAGGGGAACCCTCTTAACTGTTGGTGGAATGCAAGTGGTGCAGCCACTCTGGGAAACAGTATGGAGTTTCCTCAGAAAGTCAAAAAATAGTACTACGCTATTACCCCATAATTGCACTACTAGGTATTTACCTCAAAGATACAAATTTAGTAATCCTAAGGAGCACCTGCACCCCAATGTTCATAGAAGCAGTGTCCACAATAGCCAAACTGTGGAAAGAGCCCAGATGTCCATTGACAGATGAATAGATAAAGAAGATGTGTTATTTATACACAATGGAATGTTACTCATCCATTAAAAATGAAATCTTGCCACTTGCAATGTCATGGTTGGAACTAGAGGGCATTATGCTAAGTGAAATAAGTCAATCAGAGAAAGACAATTATCATATGATTTCACCCATATGTGAACTTTAATAAAATAAAATAGAGCAGCAAGAGGAAGGGAGGGAAAAATAAAACAAGATGAAATCAGAGAGGGGAAAAAAAAACATAAGAGACTCTTAATCATAGGAAACAAACCGAGGGTTGCTGGAGGGAAGAGGTGTGGGGAATGGGGTAACTGAATGATGGGCATTAAGGAGGGCACCTAATGTAATGGGCACTGGGTGTTACATACAACTGATGAATTACCGAACTCTACCTGTAAAACTATATGTTAATTAATTGAATTTAAATTTTAAAAAGAAGCTTACAGTTCACATAGAGTCATGGATGAGAAAAGAGTCAACCAAAAGAAGCTGGAATTCTAAACTGAATTAAGCAAGACCAAAACCCAGTAGATTAATATGAAAATAGATAAGAAGTGGTGAAACTCATGGAGCCAGATTGAAGGAAATGGGAAACCACATTCTAGAACTGACTTCACATGAGGAAACTTGCAAAGGACAACAAAATAGCAGCAAAAATGAATTCACTGAAGATAAGCACACAGTGTATAATAATGAAATATACATAAAGAAAATACAGAAATCCTGACTTTGATGCAACTAACATCACTATGCAAAACATGTAAGGCAAAACCTGACAGAATTACAAGGAGTAATTCAGTAATCTGCCATCTAAGCAGAACATTTTAAATTTTCTTTTAGAAACTCAGACTGAACATTTTAAAGCTAGTGTGGTTATAGAGGATTTGAACACCACACATTACCATGCTGTATCTACTAGGTATGTTTTGAATTCCACATTCAACTAATTTTCAAGTGCATGTAAACATTTTCTTTTCAATTAGCCAACATATGGTACATCATTAATTTTTGATGTAGTGTAGTAATAAATTTTTTTTGATTTAACGTTCTGCACATAAAAATTTTCAAAGGCTGACCACTCACTATTCACAAAGAAGTCTCAACAAATTCCCCAAAACAGCAATTCTATAGATCATATCCTATTATCACACAACAATTAAATTAGAAATGGCCAATTATAGAGATATTTAAAATATGTAATTAAAACTTATACTGCTAAATAATATATAGGTTGAAGAATAAATCATAATGAAATCTATGAAAATTATGTATTTAGAACAAAATAACAAATGTCAAAATAGACTGCAGAATACATAGAAACTTGGTATATAAAATAGAAATGAACTAAATATCATGGAGAAAGTTCAGATACTTAGTAAATGGCACAAGTCAATTGGCTTTCCATATGGAAAAAGTTAGATCCTTACTTAAAACTTTACTCTGAAGTGAAATCGAGATATTCTGGAGGACTAAATGAAAACAAAACCAAACCCAAAGAACAAAAAGCCTTCGAAACCCTCAGAAAAAATTTACAAAAGACTATTTTTATGACCTTGACATAGTAAAGGATTTCTTTTTTTAAAATTTTTAATCATTTTTTAATTTATTTTCAGCATAACAGTATTCATAGTAAAGGATTTCTTAAACAGGACACAAACAGCATAATCAATGAAGGAAATAGGTTGAAAAATTTGACAATATCAAAATTTTAAAATTCTGCAAGACAAGAAACTCCATAAACAAAATTAAAAGACATATTAAAGACTACAAGAACAGTTGGCAATATATATAACAGTTACAAGGTTTTCACTCAGAATATCAATGAACTACAAATCAATAAGGAAAGGTCAAACCAATGAAGAAAGCCTATGAAGGTACAATTCACAGAGGAGGAAACCAAGTGACCAATAAACTTATAATATGCTATACCTTATTAGCAATAAGGAAAATGCAAATAAAACAATAAATAAGTACCAAAGGCTACCAAAATGTAAGTCTGAAAATACCCAATGCTAAGGAAGCTGGAGCCAACAGGAACTCTCATACTCTGCAGGCAGGAGTGTCAAATTGGACCACTATTTTGCATAGTAATCTAGCCAGTCTGTTAGAGGGGATGTTTAGTCATAACCACCTGTTCATCTCCAAAGCCCATGCACTTTCTCTTACAAAACAAATATAATGCATTTCTTCCTGTGTAACTCACAAATCTAACTTAATTATATACTCACAGGGGCCTCCAAAAATATTGTAGCTGCAAGTTAGGAGCCCATCCACGAGCCCTAGCTGAGCTATCGTTTTGGTGCTGGGGGCTCCTTCTTCAGCATTCGTAAATCAAATTAGGTTCTCAGTGTCTCATCTATTTCTACACATTTCAGTCAGCAGCTCCAACAATGTACCTAAAACAAGGTGGTTTTGTCAAATGCAATAGAACAAGCAATTGGCAGGTTATTACATTTTGTAACTCCAAAGAGAATTTTCACACATGCAATGCAAATGCCAGAGTCCATACTCAACTCTGTAAGTTCCTGTAATATTGTGGCTTCCAGTCCAGAACTGGCTTGGTTGACTACAAACTTTTCCATCAAAAACTTCACTCATCCCATTTAATCAGTGAGAATTTCACTATCTACTATGTGAATAGCAATTTTCATTATTACTTTAAGAATGCAAAGGAGACGAAAACATTGGATTTAACTAACAATGCAAAATGACGGATCTCTAAGTGTTTTACTGAATTTTACTTGGAAAAAGAAAAATATTCTAAGAAAATAGAGCAAACTAGGGAGACTGGATTGTTAATATTAGCCTTGAGACTTTAGCAGATTTAAAGACTACACTACTGTATGAGTAACATTTGTAAAATTAATAGGGATGAACCGTAAAAGCTGTTGGGCTAAGGTACTTCTAAGAGACTAAGCGCAAAGGAATCTGGATTTCTTCCTTTTGAAAAAATACCAAAAAAAAAATGAGCAGAAATCAGTATTTATATTGGTCTTATATAAAATTGGTTAACATATATATCATTTTGTGAAAGATTAATATTAATATCTAATAAGAGGATAAAACATAATAAGGTAGAATTCCTGTTTGTATGGCTCCCAGTCCTTCCCTTCCCACCCTAAAGGTAACCTCTCTGCTATCACTAACTGAGTGAATTTATCTCAAATATTTTCTTTTACTATTTCATAATATACATGTCTATCAGTAATATGTTGGGTGTTACGATCTATGTTTTTTAAATCCCTACTTTTCAAATTTCTTCCATGTTTTTGAAATCCATCATGCTCTAAGTGCACTCATGTTAACTTTTATACAGCATCCTATTGCTTGAACGTATCCTTTATCCATTACTCTTAATGGATATTTGGTTTATATCTAATTTTTCATGTTTGTCAACATTTCACATTTCAAAAACTAGTGAATATCTTGATGCATGTCTTCTGGTAAACATAAATAACTTCTATTGTTACAAATCTAAGAACTTAAACATGAGTTCTGGGTTATGAGCATTTCCAACTTTAGTGGATGTTGCCAGAAAAACTGAGTGAGAAAGCAGGCCTTACAAAGTTTTGTAAGCAATGAAAATTGGTAGTCTTCATGATGGTAATTCGGCAAAATATACCAACATTGATCATACATGTAATTATTGAATGAAGAATTCTAGGTCTAAAAATTGATAATACATGTAATTTTTGGCTGAAGAATTCTAGGTCTAAAAATTTATCTTTACAACATACTTGCTCAGATATACATAAATGTATTTTCAGAATATTAAATGTAACATTTTTAAATTTTATTTTTTAGAGAGAAAGAGAGTGAGCATGAGCAGGGAGAGGGGCTGGGGATGAGAGAGAATCTTAAGTAGGGTCCACATTGAGCGTGAAGCCCACTGTAGGGTTCAAAATCATAGCCCTGAGATAGTGACCTGAGCCAAAATCAAGAGTCAGACACTTAACCAACTGAGTCATCTAGGTGCCCCTAAACATAGCAATTTTTTTGTAGTAGTGAATAGTTAGAATAAAATTTGATATTCTTTTTTTTATAACATTTATAAGCAATACCATAAATAATTTTGAAGTCTAAAATCCCAACCTCCACACACATACACACACACACACACACACACACACACTGAGCAGTTGAAAAAGAAAAAAAAAAAAAACCAAACAGTAGGTTTTATGCCTGGGACTGTAATTTCAATAGTTTCTTTATTAGCTCAGGTCTAGCTGAATGTCTAGGATTTTCTATCATTCTCCTTCTACCTTCTCTTGCTCATGATGATACCTGGTGTCTGTGGAAACTATTGTATCCTCATAATGGTGAAAGGGACAGTTTGGAGGGAGTTTTGGACAGGTGCTATTACCTGCCATGGTCAGGTCTCCACTGAATGTCCTACTGGTAGAATTCAAGATCTTGTCTCTTCATTTGATTAAGATCAATTTCCTTTCTAGCAGAGCAGAGGCCTCCTGTTCCCTAGCCTTCTACATAGGACTCCTCTGTCCTAGACTATACATATGATGAAACCTTCTACAAATCAATTTGCCTTTCTGCATGGCAGCTTCAGAGAAACTCCACTGTGTTTCAACACATCTATTTTCAGTTAGGGTGCTGTGGGAAGATATGGATTCTATACTGACCTATAGAAACTGGTAACATCTCAGAAATTTTAAGTCTTATCTTCCTCTTGTTTAATTAGGCTGCACTATTGAATTTACTTTAATGGGGTCATCCCTAGGTTATTACTGTTGGCCCCATTGGCAATAATCTTTTTCCAATGATGAATTAGGATATAAAATCGGTATATTTGTCAATGTATCTAAAACTCCTCTGACATTGTAGGTCAAAATTTGAGAATGGGGATTGGGAACCACATACTTTATCCCTTCTGTTTTTCTCCATTCTCCAAGCCATAGCTTCTGCATTAGATTTTCTCTAATTTTTCCTTCTCTTCCTATGTTATTTTCTCTCATGTCATGGTAATCAAAGGTAGAAGGGAAATTATATCTCCCTATATTATGTAAGTTGTCCATAAGTAGACTCCTTTTTACTTTATTCTTAATACAATGAACAGTCTCTCCATATAATGCCTGGCTTTCAAGGTCTGTGTTTTGTTGTGAAATTCTATTTTGGAAGTTAGAAGCTGAAATGGTTCTCAGTGAACTCTTGCTGTAGCACTTAGTTCAACCACCCCCATTCCCACCTCCTGTCCTCTCCCTCCCGCAACACACACACGTGTGTGTGCGTGTACACACACACACACCCTCCGAGCAAAAGGATACCTTATTTTCACTGGAAAAGAGCAGGTATGAAAAAAGGCACAAGAGAAAAGTATGTTAACATGTTTTAGCGCTTTGCATTAAATTGCATTGCACTCATTTCCTCGATGTACATGTAACAGAATGTTAAGTAGAACTTTTCTATAATCCTAGAATTACCTGCTAGGATCAAAAACTGTGGACAAAGCAGCTTCAAGTACTTTGCTTTCCAAAGAGACACACAAATGTCTGTGGTCTGACACACCAGTGAGAGGTGTCAGAAACCTCCCTCAGAGTTAATTAAGAGATGACTAAGTAAGCTCTATTACTCCAACCACTTCACTAGCTCTTCTCTTCAAGTGCCCCAAGTCCTACTTCCTAAGTGGAAGAGTAAACAAAAATAAGTAAGTAATTATTGGAGTTGAAAGAGTCATCAGGAGTGCAGGCTCCACAGGTAACAAGCAGTGTTCATCCCCTAAGTGGAGTTAGTCCCATTTCTTCCCTCTCTTTCTGGCCCAGAGGTGGTTGACAATTCTGTGCGAATTCCCAGGTGCAGGAATGAGGAGTTGGGGTATTTGAGCAGACCACGCATCTCTCACTCTATGGTGAGGGTGTAGAAAGAATGCGAAGAGCAAAGCATACTCTCTTCTCATGCCCTACATCTGAAACATGGCTAAAGATGAAGCCAAGAAAGTGCTTAACGTGGGATAGGAGACAGGAGTTTTCAACTAGGGAAGGTAGCAGTCTATTTTGTTGTTGTTTCTTGTTTATTTGCTCTAGTAACTGGAAGCGACCAGGAAGTTTTGGAATCTATGCAAGTTTTTGTTAAAGAATTTAGCAACCTAGTCTACAAGATAGGCAGTAATAGGAGAACAATTAAAGATTTCATGTTCTTACTCCACAATGTTTGGGCTACTGAATAAAATGGGTTATATATGCAGAAAAATTAAAAGACTGGAGGAATATTTAGTGGTATAGTAACAGATATTAATTCTTGTTGGGAAAATTATGAGTGATTATTTTTGTTCTTATAAAAGATTCAAAAAGTATAAATATGTTCTGTAACATACTTTCGAAGTCATAATAAAGCTCACTCTTTCAAAAAATGAACAAATGGGTAAAAGAGTTATATGTGTATCACATATATTTAAGGTATTATTGCTTATATTTTATTTATATTTAAGAATTATATTTAACGTATATTGCTTATGAATTAGTATTCAACTTAATTCTTAAAACAAAGAGCAGTGGTAATCACAACTATCACTGTACATTTGGAAATTAGTTTCTGAACACCAAAGTGAAAAACGGTCTCACTTCTATGGTCTTCAAAGGTTTTCTTATCTGGACAAATCAGGTGCCTGTGAGTAAAAGACTTATGGCAACTAGAAGCTTCTACAATTCCTTTCATAAAGAAGGCTATTAATGCAATGTTTCCATGGAATGTGATCATTCCCTGAGATCAAAGTGCATTTCTGTTCTCATAATTGAAGGGACTCTTCCTTGATATTCTTACTACCACAGATCAGAAAGTATTCAGTGAAATCAAGTAAAATTTTGATCATCTTAATTCCAAGGACATTATTTCCTAAATTATTATTTGGGGGAATATTATTATTTTCTGGGATATGGTCTTTCCATATGGATTATTCTTTATCAAATATTTTAATGTAGCAACTTTATCACTTTTGGTAGATCTTATACTACACCATGCAGGGCAAATAGGGTGGAGAGGGAAACTAGGTTAATAACTGAATTATTATTTTATCTTTAGCTCAAAAAATTCTTTAGACAAAGCTATAGATAAAGCTATAATTCACTCAAAGCTAAATTAACAAGTAATTTACTCTTTTATTCTTCATTTGACATTAATGTCTCTTTCTTTTAGTCATTCTTATTCTACAATAGCAAATTCTGGGTCACTAAATGAAAGAGTAGATTTCCGGCTCCTAATCCTACAAAACATAATTAGATGTTGAAAAGAAAATTTTCATTTTTAAAAGATATAAAGAAAGAAAACACAATTTCATTAGGACTAGCAGTTTTATTTATTGGAAGAAACTTGTTTGACTTAACCTCTTCTTTTATTGGCCACAATAAACTCAGGTTGGATTATTAGAGGAGTTTTGTTTTGTATTAAAAGGTCTCTTTGAGGGGCACCTGGGTGGCTCATTGGGTTAAAGCCTCTGCCTTTGGCTCAGGTCATGATCCCAGGGTCCTGGAATCGAGCCCCGCATTGGGCTCTCTGCTGAGCAGAGAGCCCGTTTCCCTTCCTCTCTCTCTGCCTGCCTCTCTGCCTACTTATGATCTCGCTCTCTGTCAAATAAATAAATAAAATGTTTTAAAAAAAAAGTCTCTTTGAATTGAGAGGAATCACAAAGGAAAATAATGACTCCAGCATGGGGAAAAGTGGGTAAGGAGAAGCCCATATGCTTCCCTTCCTCTCCTGCAGCATGAACATACACCTGAAAGCTGCGTGGCTCCGACAGAACCATGCTGACCTCTGACATATATGTCCAGGCTGTTAGACCTCATGCTGAGCCAAACCTCAGGCAAGACCTGAAGGAAACAGGAGTAACTCCTTTGTATTCTTAAGAACAATACATACACGATCAGTTCATCAGAAGTGGACTCAACAATGACACAGCTCAAAACTTTAGGCCTGGAAGCCCAGAAGGGAGGAGGCCTCTAAGAACAGTAGCTTCTCTCTACCTCTTGGTCACTCAAAGTACTTGCTCTAAGTTCTCTTGTCTCTTCTTTAAACAAACATAAGGAAACCATAGTCCTGTCTAGGGAGAATGTCCCTGGTTCCTGTGAAACATCCCTAGAGCTAGGTTTAATTGCAAACCTGAAGGGAGTATTATGACAGGAGCCTCTGCATTTTTCTGATAAGGTGCAGTTTTTCATTTCCCTCAGGTTTTATGATCCTCAGGGGTGGGAAAATGCTGACCATGTAAGTCAATGACCACAGGTGCTGACTACCTAAGTGCTGATTTTTCCAAAAAGAAGAAAGACAGAGGTGGTCTAGGAATTAAAATTGTGATGAAGAAGGAAGCGTGACCATGGCAACTGATTTGGATATTAGAGAAGGAAGAAAGCCTTCAAAATGAACCAGTATCTCTCTGTCTAACTAAGTGCAAATTAAGGAGAAAGATAAAAATGTTTTGTCACTAAGGCTACATTACTGGGAAAGGCTTGGTGTCTGTATCCCCCTTAAAGCTGAAATACTAACATTGTTGCTGCTACTACTACTTCTACTACTATAAACAGTAAAAATAATACTAGCTGCCATTTACAGAGTGTTAATTTGTGTACCAGGTTTTTTACACGTGTTATCTCAGTAATTTTCACACATTGCTCTGATATGAGCACTATCATCATCCCCATCTTCAAGAACCTGAGGCTCAGAAAGATTCAGTAACTTCCCTCAAATGAGAGAGCAAGTAAGTTGCAGAGTTCTAGCTACATCCAAGTCCTTATGCTGGGTTACCTCAGGCTCACTGTCACCAGGATCCCTGAACATCACTGTCATTCTACCCTCTATTCAAAATTGACCACTACTAAAACAGACAAACAAAACAACAACAAACTGGCCACTCCTGAATGAACACCAACCCCTTCTATGTTTATTATTGTCAAACCCCTCCCCTCAAGTGGGCCTTGCTTGTAACACAGCTTATGACTATATCGTGAAACATTCAGTCCAGATGGGCACATCTCATTTAAAACAAAACTGTGTCTTGCTATGCCGTTTTCACAAATAACTCCCAGGCTTCTCTGTGATTTCTAACAACTCAACCAGTCCTCAAAAGGCTGTAAGAGACTGACTGCAAAAATCTTTCCTTTCCAAGGTTTTAATAGTCATGTTGAAATGACAACCCTAGGCACAGTCCTTTGCAAGACACAAAAATCTGGTGTTCTTTCCCTGATGCTCTCTACAACAAATGTAATCAACAAAAGCACAAACAAAATAATTCTATCAAATCATGAAAGAATAAGCTAAGTAAGTTCTTTACTGGTTAGAAAGCAGGGCACAATATGTAAAGTATCTTTCAAAGTTTCAAATTTCAGGTGAAGTTTATTTTTTTAGGAATGTATACTTCAAATTAAAAGTAGCATTATTTTTACCACTCCTTCTGTGCAAGACTCTGTACTAGCTTCAGTGAGAAATATAGTCTATAAAATGTCATCCTTCACTTCTAATTTTTATCTAAGTTTTGAATTCACACAATTTAATAAATAATACAAACAACTGCATGTAATGAAGACAAAATATTTGAACACATACTTCATTAAAGATTATACAAATAGCCAATGAACATCTGAAAAGGTGCTCAAGATCCTTGATCATAAGGGAAATGCCAGTGAACGTTAGTAGTATTCAAAGTAAGACCACACAACCATTAAAGTTAAAAAGTCTGATAAGACCAGATAAGGAGGTGGCCTGACTGGAGTTCTCATATATCTCTAGTAGCAATGTAAAATGGTAAAACTACTTTGGAAAAGTGATGTCTAGAAGTTATTTATTTAAATAAAAGTAAACATCCATATACCTTGTAGTGCAGCAGGTATTTACCTAAGAGAAATTAAAATAATGTTCACCAAGAAATTTGCACAGAAATGCTTACAACAGTTAGATCAAAAGAGCCTGGCACTGGAAACAGCCAGAAGTGCTTCTACAGGAGAATGTGGGATATTCTGTGGAATATTTAAATCATGAAGTTGTTTTCTACAATATACAATTAAATTATTTTTTACAATATACAATTTAAAAAATTAAATCATGAGATTATACTCTACAGTAAAAAAGAATACTGTAATATAAAATAAAAAAATTCAAAACATGCTAAGTGAAATAATCCTTATACAAAACATATTTATGTTCTCATTTATAATAAGGTCTAGAACAAACAAAGCTAATATGCAGCAATAACTAATCAGAACATCAGTTTGCTGTGGGATAGTGGTGGAGGAAATTGAATGGAAAGGAGCATGAGAAAACTTTCTGGAAAAATATTTTAATGGGTGTGTGGGTTACACAGTTATAAGAACTTCCCAAAGATCAGCATGTATTTACTTGTGTGTTTTTCATTGTACATCAATTTTATCTTAAAAAGACTATTAAAAATTTTAAATTCTCAAAATATTTTTATTTAAAATTAATATTTATTTTTAATATATTTTATAAAATATATTTATACTGAATTACTTAAAAGGAGTTGAAATACTATCTTCAATTTAAGTTTACCAAGAAATAAGATGGATTGAGGATTAGTAAAGGGATAGATGAATAGATACATGATAGAGTAAATATTATAAAACAACAGTAAAATAGTGAAACTTAGTGATGTGGCTGCTGTAAAATTCTTTGAATTCACTGAATGTCTGAAAATGTACATAAAAAAAGGTTGGAAAAAATATGCTTACTCCTTTAGCCTTTATCTATGTGAAATGATTAAAGAGAATGTAATGAGGAAGGAAATAGAAATAAAATGGGCAAGAAACAACATGCAGGAAGATAGCATTTTCTTTCTCTCTCTCTCTATAATCACCAGTTTCACTTCATTGCTACACAGTCTTTGTCACACATTCAGCAGATATTTATTGAGTTTCTACTATGTACCAGCCTGTGTGTAAGGTAAACAAGAAATACTGATTTCAAAAAGCTTAAAGTACAGTGGCCCTCAAAGATTCAATATACATAAAATTTTTAATGAGGCACTATTATCATGCAGTATTGGTTTCTAAACTTGGAATAATTTTTATACTTGCGGAATTATTACTATTGATCAATAGTACTATAGTGTTGGAAGCAATTATATTAAAATTAAATATATATCATAAATATATAATTACTCTGTAATTGATTGTTAAGGCAATGGATAGGACATTTGTTTAATTATGATTTTGATAGAGTAGTATATCCTTTAAAGGAGTTAAGTTTAAAATATCATGATCAAATCTTAAGAATTACGACATTGAGTTAACCTTATTTAAATCTATAGCTTCAACCACTAGCAATGATTCCCAAATATATATTTTTGGCCAAGAGCTCATTTTTGAGTTTCAGAAACTTGAAACCAGTACTCTGCTAGACATTTCTACCCAGCTATCTCAAGTATTTCAGATTCAACAGCTTCAAAATAAACTCAGTATCTTCTCCCAAATGGCTATATTATTAATCTAAGTCCCAAATTAAAAATGGTTAGCCTAAACCCCTCCTTCATACTTATTAATATATGTAATATAATTAATATATGTAATATAAATCAATGTCAAATGTTACTTATTTTAGGTTCTAAATATCTGTAAAAGTTTATTTTTCTTATAATGAAAAGGCTTATGAAATAAAGTC
Organism: Lontra canadensis; assembly: GCF_010015895.1. Lineage (NCBI taxonomy): Eukaryota > Metazoa > Chordata > Mammalia > Carnivora > Mustelidae > Lontra > Lontra canadensis. Next base: position 31,280,075 of record NW_022630996.1, read on the forward strand.
TGGAAAATGGTAAAAAATATAATCACTCATAATTTTACTATGCAATAAGTACAATGCTATGTGTTCCTGCCACACTTTTGTCCCAAATCATAGCTTTATTTGTTTCTTTTTTTCACTTAGTAAAATGTAATATAAATGATTTAGTACCATGGTTTTTAAAATTTAATGTTATAACTTGTTTTCAATCACGCAATTTAGTCCTTGTAAACTCTATTTTTAAGTGACTACAGAATATTTAATTACATCATGTTCCAACTGTCACAGAGTGCGTTCAGGTTCACATCAGTTTTTTTCCATATTATAAAAGTTATTTTAACCATAACCATATTATAGAAGTTATTTAACCTCTGAACTGTGAAATAACAACAAGCAGTCTAAGACATATGTAATGGTAATGGGGTCCCCAAAGGATGCAGGGTGAGTACAGAAAAACATTTTTTTTAATGGCCAAATCTTTTCAAATTTGAGGAAAATGCAAACAAATAAACCCAACGGGCTTACTGAATTCAAAGCAAATAAATAAATAAATAAAGTAAATAACATAAGGATAATAATAAATTGTTTAAAACCAGTAAAACATCAATAATCTAAAAAAAAGAAAAAGTCTAGGTTGAAGAAGAGGGGGAAGAATACCCCTTGTGCAAAGAGAAATAAAGGTAAAATGACAGATTTCTCACCAGAAGTAATACTAAACAGAAGAGCATGTAAAACCTTTAAGGTACAGAAAGTTAAAAAATCTACCAATCTGGAATTCATTAACTGGTAAAAATATATTTCAGAAATTAAGGTAAAATAAAGATCTTTTTGAGATATATAGAAACTGGTATAATTCAACACCAGCAGAACTGAACTACTGAAAAAGAGAGAGACAGAGAGAGAGAGACAGACAGACAGATAGACATATTCAAGCAGGAAGAAAATGATGCCAGATGGAAATCTACATGGAGAATCTACACGAAGAAATGAAGAGCACCAGAAAGGGTAGATATGTGGGCAAACATAGTAATTTTTTAAAAAATATAAATGACCCACAAAGACAAAGTAACAACAAATATTGAGGCATTATAATACAGTAGACATAATTTGTGGTAATAATAGCAAAAAGACCAGGAGAAGAAATGAAAATAAACTGTTGTAAAATTCTTACCATGTATGTGAATGGTATTATATTATCTGAAACTAGATTGTGATATTTTTAAAATGTATGCAATAAATCTAAAACAACCACTAGAAAAACAAAAGTAAAACAAACAGAACAAGGTGTCTTAACTTTTAAATCAAAGAAAATTAAGTGGAAATTCAAAATATTCAATACAAAAGAAGAAAGAAAATAATTAAAAGGGAACAAAGACATATGGAATAAATAGACAATAACAAAATGATAGATTTTAACCTAACCACATCAGTAGTCATATTAAATGTAAATGATCTAAAACTCCAAATGAGTGTCAGAGATCATGAGATTAGATGAAAGAAAATCAAGATTTAACCAAGGCTAGCTACAAGAAACCTAAAGGCATTGTTACTTAAAAGTAAAAGAATGGGTAGAGAGATGTCAAGCTAACACAAATCAAAAGAAAGCTGGAGTGACTAAAATAATATCAGATAATACGGATTTTATAGCAAAAAATATAACCAGGGATAAAGAAGGTTATTGCAAAGGGACAAAGAAATCAATTAATCAGGAAGACCTTAAGAAATCTAAACATGCAACAGCAGCGCTTCAAAAACACATGCAGCATAACCAATAGAACTACAAAGAAAAATAGACAAATCCATAATTTTAGTCAGACATTTCAATATTCTTCTCTTTCAGTTAATTGACAAGATGAGTAGATTAAAAACCATTAAGGATAAAATAAGCCTTGAATAATACTGCCAACCAATTTGATAAAACTGTCATTTATAGAATTCTTCACCACATCAAAGTAAAATGCATATTCTTTTCATGTGCACATGGAACATTTACTTAGACCATATTCCAGGGCACAAAGTCTGAATAAATTTGAAAATTTTCAAATCAGACAAAATATACTTCAGACCAAAATGTAACTAAAGTAGCAATAGCAGAAAAAACCCTAAAAATTTTTTGAAAACCAAACAACAGATTCAAAATAACTCAGGGGTCAAAGGAGAAACTAAAAGGAGAAATTTTAAACTTTTTTCAATTCAACTAAAATGAAATTGCAACATAAAAATATTAATGAGATGCAGCTAAAACAGTAGGGGGGGGGTAAAGCACTAAATGTCTACACTGGAGAAAGAAGATCTTGAATCAGTAACCTCAGCATCAAACTAAGAAACCAGGAAAAGACTAAATTAACTAGATGGGAACAAAATGAAGGAAATACTAAAGGTAAGAGTAGATATCAACAAGTTCTTTGAAATCAGTAAAATACATACACCTTTTACCAGAAAAATGAAGGAAAAGAAAGACAACATTGCCACAAATTAGAGACGTGACATCACTACAGATTCTGCAAATATTAAAAAGATAAGGAAATAATATAAACAGATGTATGCCCTCCAAAAACCAGTAACTTGGATGAAATGGACCAATTTCTTGAAAGACACAAACTGCCAAAGCTTACTCAAGAAGAAAGAAATAATGAGTAGACCCCTAAGTATTAGGGAAATTGAATTTGTAGTTTAAAACCTTCTCACAAGGAAAAATCCAGGCCAGATGGCTTCAGATGTGATGTCTACCAAGTTTTAAGGAAGAAATAATACCAAATCTATACAGAGAATTTAAGAGGGACTATTTTTAAATGTATTCTAAGAGAACAAGTTGACCCTGATATCAAAACCAAACAAAAATGTCACAAGATGATTACAAACCAAAATCTATCATGAACACAGAAAATTTATTATTTTAGCAAACCAAATTCAACAGTATATAAAAAGCCCAATACATCATGACCAATTTGGGTTGATCCCAAATTGTATTCTTGTACTAGGAAGTACAAGGTTAGTTTAATATTTAAAAATCAATGTATTTCACTACATCAACAAAATAGAGAAAAAAATACATAGGACTATCTCAATAGATGCAGAAGAAAACATCTGACAAAAATCTAATGTCTCTTCCTATAAAAAACTCTTAGGCAAACAGAAAGGGGCACTCCCTCAACTTGATAAAGGTACCTATTATAAAAATTGATTGAAATTTGATCATTACCTAAATACTAAATCAAAAAATCTAAAACTTCCTAAAGAAACACAAATATTTTTGTGATCTTGGTTTACACAAAGACTTCTTAGGTACAATACCAAAGAAATAACCCATAAAATAAAATACTGATAAACCCAAAATTAAGAAATTCTGCTCTTTAAAAGATACTCTAAGAAAATAAAGGATAAGCCACAAATTGGGAGAAAATATTTGCAACTCACATTTCTGTTGAAGGACTTATATCCAGAATATACAAAGAACCTTCTAAATTAAATGATAACAAAAAGAAAAGCAAATGAGCAAAATACGTGAATAGAAACTTTACCAAAGATGGTATGTCAGTGGCAAATAGTCAAAGAGAAAGATGTTCAACATCATTAGTCATTAGGGAAATGCAAATTAAAACCAAAATAATGTACTGCTACATATCTACTGAAACAGTTAAAACTTAAAACATGACCATACCAAGTGTTGGTGGAGATATGAAGCAACTGGAATTCTCACACATTGCTAGAGAAAACATGAAACAGTTTGAAAAAAAGGTTGACGTTTTCTTAAACACTAAACACCTATTATATTGTCCATTTATTTCATTCCTAGATATTTACCCAAGAGAAGTGAAACCATGTTTGCACAAAAACACTTTATGTGGGAATGTTCTTAGCAGCTTTATAAACCAAACAACCTCAATGTCCACCAACAGGTACATGGATAAACAAATGTGCTATATTCATACAATCAAGTATTGGACAATATTATTGAATATCAAAATAACTATGCTGAGTGAAAAGCCAGATTTTTTTAAGTACTTACTTTGCCATTCTTTTATATAAATTTCTAGAAAATGCAAACTAATCTATGAGGAAGAAACACATTGCAAAGAGGCAGGGGGAGACCTCTAGGATGATGGATACATTATGTTGATTGTGTTGATGCTTTTGTGGATATAGAAATGTGTGAAAATTTTACCAAATTTCACCTCTTAAAGACATGTAGGGTTTTTTTATACCTAATAAAGATCTAGAGAGATTGGGAGAGAGTGGGGGGGGGCGGGGTAGGTAGAATGAAGAAAGGGAGGAGAAAGGAAGAGAGGAAGGGAGGAAGAAAGAACCCCTAGTGCCTTCCTGGAGTTCTCAGCATAGTACCTCATCTTACATCACATCCATGCCCCTTCATGAAATGGCTCCTGTTGCCCTCTTTAGTTCATCTCTCATAACATCCTCTCCCATCTAATATCAGCCCCTTTCACCACATACTGGATATTTTAGTCTACATTATCCCAGACCCTGTTCTCCCTAACAACCCCAGCAACTGCTCTTTGTCTTTCAGAGCTAAATGTTAGCTACATTCTCCATGATACTTGTGGCAGGCTGAGTCAGTCACCCTGCTGTGCTCCCACATAACAAGTGGCACATCTGCCAAAACATTCTTCACTCTACTTGGTGACTGTTGACTCACTTTTTGGCCTCTCTTATGGAGAAATCCTTGAGGAATTAACTGTCTGGTCTACCTCTATTCCCTCCAATATTTCATGCAGTGCCTGTACATAGTATGCACTTAACATAATTTGTTGCATGAAAGAATGAAAGTAATTATGCTAATGAATACTCCATTCCACTGGTGTCTGCACAGGAGGAGGAAGTCCCAAAGGTAGGCACAGCTATTATTCCAACATTTGTTTCTATTAGGAGAGAAAAAGAAAACCTTCAAATTCTAAATGCATGAGACCATTGAAAATGTTCACCACATCATAGAAAAAGGTCTCATCTCCAAGGTTCACAGTGGGCTACACAGATTCACAGTAGAATCCTCTGCCAAATAAGTTGATGTTCCAGGCAGCTTCAAAAAAAAAAAAAAAAAAAAAATTCTGGGCCATCTGGGTGGCTCAGTTGGTTAAGCATCTGACTCTTAATATCACTTCAGGTCATGATCTCAGAGTCCTGAGATGAGCCCTGTATATGACTCCCATGCTGGGCGTGAAGCCTGCTTAAGATTCTCTCTCCAACTGCCCCCCCACCCCCACTTTCTAGAAAGAAAGAAAGAAAGAAAGAAAGAAAGAAAGAAAAAGAAAATTCTGATTGTTACCTTTTTTTAAACAAATACAGTAATTACTGAATGGAGTAGTTTGCATGAGAAAGAGCTAACAACATGCTTCTTTGTTCTGAGTACAGAGTACTTACTTCTGAACTCTTGAAATCCAGAATTTAGTTTGACTCACAATTTTGTTGTGTCTGACAATCAAGAAATAAGTTAATCTAGTTCTCAGAACTATCTCCAGTAGGAATTATAGAAGAGTGAAGGGAATTGTCTTGGATGAACAGACGTTTTTTCATGAGAATGTTTTTCTGCCTATTTTGACAGTGTTTATGAACTATCTGCAAAATACACATTTACTGTAAACAGGTGTTTTGTTGACCACTTATGCTTAGGAGCCACATTTCCTGGAATTGGCTGGAATGAACCCAGTTGTACTGTTTCTGCATGATCCAAAATTGAAGATCAATATGAAAGAAGTTCTGAAATGTCACTGGACTGGATGCTAAATGTAGTCCATTGTGAAATGAATCTTGAGAGTATAGCCACTTAAGATATTGTTCTGTGTCATTTAGGTCAGACAATAGAAGCAGTATAGAAAATGCAAGCAAAGAATTTTTTAAGTCAAGCCTTTAAAATATAGCTAAGAAAACTTGGGTGAGGATGTGTGAATTTCCAAGCACTCTGGGAAGAGTTGAAAATTAAAATCTAGCTGTAATTCCCTCCAGAACAGGTTGTTTCTTCCTCTTAAAACACACAAAGAAGAAATCATGCACCAAGTAAAGCCAAATCCCTTTAAAGCTTCTGTTAGTACTAGGTTCATTTATTTTTCCCCTGAGCAAGCATCATCAGATTCAAATGAAAGTCTTGAGGCATATTTGCTAGATGATAATAAATGATGAACAATCTATCTAGTAAAGTCACAGTGGAAAATCAGAATGGTAAGGTTATACTTTTACAAATATTTATTTAATAAGGACATGCACAGAAACCTGAAGGCAAAAAAGGTTGATGGGAAACAATTATGATATACCTAGGGGCATCTTTCAACATATATTTCAAACTGATGGGAACTGGAGAAAAAGTAACAGTAAATGAAATCCTAATCAGTCAATCAAAAGAAACATGAAAAATAGTAACATGAAAATATCACTCATCTTCTGCATATACAGAGATTAGGGGAAGTCTCCTTTGTAGAATCTTATTTCCAGTCATGGCAATAAAGTTAGGGTAAATGAAAAGAAAATAACAACTGTCCTGGTCTGAAACACAGCCCATTATATCCACCTGTTACCTATTTCTGAATAGTTTCTTGAAAAAAAAAGTTGATAGCAATTCATCTGTTTCATCTATATCAGACATGGTTAAATATATAAAGAATTTAAATTGCCCTGTAATGGAATATGTGTACACGTTCGCAGCTGAACTGCATTAAGCAATGATGGGTATGTATCAATTACCACTTCCTTTTATAGCAGATCACCTTTACTCCTGAATTTATGTGCCTCTCAAATTATAGACGGAAATGTTGCAGAAATGGCTCATGACATCAGGCTTATTCTCCAACAACCAAGTTTAGAGGGTAGGTATAATATTCTAAATGCTAAAAAGCTTTTCTGCAGTGTCAGTAGCAATTCCAGAAGCCTGTACTTTTTGAGGCATTTATTCTTCGACCCAAAGGGTATGAAGTGGCAAATTTTAAAAAACAGCAGCACCTTGAAGATATTTTTTAGAGAGCAGTCTCTTATGTGGCACTATGCCTAAAAACTAGTCTTTTTTTGCTTAAGATCATGGGCTTGAGCCAGAAGGGGAATATATGACAGATTAGTCTGCAAATAGCTACCATGCCCTGGGCATGAGATCCAGCACTGTGCATACATTATCTACTTTGATATTTGCGACACCCTGAATTTAGAGTGAATCACCGTTTTATAGGGGGAGTACTGAGATTTAGTTTCTCTAGCCCAAACTGATCCACCCAGGTAGCCTGGCTCCAAAGCTGAGGTTCTTAACTCTGTATCAGTTAATTCAATTCTGGATCCTGTTTATGTTTCCACCATGGTTTCATTCTAGCAAGTCAAACATCAGATCAATTTCTATAGAAAGTCCTTTGTTACAGTTCCCAGACTACTTCTGCAGTTCCATATGCTCCAAGCAAACTTCAATCAGAATACTGAACATATTAATTAGATCAATCCTCTCTAGAATGTAAACCCTTTGACAGTGGAACCAAAGTCAGTTGTATCTTAGGTACTTAGTAGAGTGTCAGCAATGGAGGAGGTGCTTAACAAATATTTGGTGAGTGATAATTGAACTGAGAGGATTGGTTAGATAAATAATTTCCCATCTGTACTCCATGGAACTCTAGAAATTATTTAGGGCTTGCTTGGTGGGAGGAAAGGGACTAAAATTACAGGGATATGGTGCTGATCAGGCAGGAGTCTGCACAATCCCCAGAACCACAGTCAACTCTACGTCAGTTGGACTGCCTTTCCTTTAATCTTTTTTTTCCTACTGAACATAACATATTTCATTTTCACAAAGAAATGTATGGCTAAAAAATTTTAGAACTATTGGATTAGATGGTCACAGTTTCACTTCAAAAATTATGTCATTGATATCCACTTTCCTCCATAGCTAAATCCATGTAATCAAATGCATGCCAAGCCTATACATAACTGAAGTTGCTGTGGGAAACTGGTGTTGGTGGATACAGTATACTTCTTGAGTAACATGTCCCACAATCTCATGGAAGAAAATTGTGGAATAATGCAACATGTCAAACTCACAACGTTCTAGAACATAAGGCTTTGAGTAAGATTCCTTCATCTGGTCTTCGAGAGTGTTAAAAGGATATCATGATTGAGAGGCATGAGTCACACCAAGTTTGGGGTGTTCTCCTAACAATCATGGACAATAATAAATTCTAATAGAGATTATTCTCTGAGGAGGCACTTCTTTCTTTTATTACTAATTTTTTTCCAGTGTTCCAAGATTCATTGTTTATGCACCACACCTAGTGCTCCATGCAATATGTGCCCTGAAGAGGCACTTCTAAGAATTCCTTGTTGCAATAGAAGTTAACATCATAACCAGTGGAACAGTCTTCTGAAGTAGCTATCCCTACATATTAAGAGGAAAGGGAAAAGCCTAGTTTTAGCTGATCACATGGAAATTTTTACCTTAATGTCAGAAAGTCGTAAGTATGCAGAATTGATTATAAAGGCAAGAAAAGCCCAGAATATGACTGGAGTTTGAGCAGGGACTCAAACTGGAGTCACACTGCCCATTCCCCAAGCTCAGATGCACTGGCAAAGTGAGCACCCTCTTATCTCCCAAAAGCTCATGGCTGTCATTAGGAGGTGAGCATCAGGCAAATGAAGTAAAGAGTAATTAGAGGCAAAGTCAACTGTGGCTTCCTCCACACCATAAGAGCAGAGGGTGTTTATGAAAAGGTGTTTAACACAGAAAAATACTAAAGTTGCAAAGGAGAAATGTTTAAGTCCACGTTCTCAGGAGTGTTTCTGAGCACTGGACATCAGTTGATTTATTCACTGAATCAGGTCAAGGCAGCTCAGCCAATAAATAATGCTGTTTCACATTCATGGCTTTTGCTTGTCATCAGTGCTGCCTGAAGGGAGCTAAGAACTGGCTAAATGTGACATACTTTCTTCTGGGGCCTTGTATGAACACATTTGTCCTGAGACCAGAGCAACTTCTCTGCCTTAGGCTTCAGTTGCTCTTGCTGTTCTCATTCTCCCCTTATGGAAATTGGTATGGGACCCTCCCCAGAGGGAAGTGTTAAGAGAAGAATCATCAGTGACATGAATATTTTGATCACTGACTTTGTTCTAGGACACAAGTATCCCTGTCATCCACACTTTGCAGAAGAGAAGTCATACAGAATTTAGCTGCCCTGCCTAGTGCCCACACAAGTTAAGTGATATGCTTGGATCTGAACTTTGTTATGTCTGACTCCAGGACCGAGGAGGTCTCTAAGGATGACTTTGAAACCATTTCTTCTGACACCGCATGCTCTCTCTTGTTGAAGTCTTGAATCTGGTGATGCTTCTAAAGGATGTGGGAAGCCACCAAGCCTAGAGATATATAAGGTCACCTCCAAATGTGGAAATGATCTGTGCTAAAGAAACAGTCAAGCTCACACCAACAGAGGGTGAACAGTAAAATACTGAACAGCAGTTGAGAGCATAGTTCTGCAGACCTGGACTCAGGTCTTGGTTCTACTGTTAACTCACTGACCTTGAGAAAGTTATTTTTTCATCTACAAAAGCTTGATGGTATAGCTATAAGAATGAACAGAAAAAATGGTGTAAAACCTTGGCATAGTGCCTAGTACATACTAAGAGCTTTATAAGTGCCAGCTATTATTGATGCTACTATTATATTTGTCACAATTATTATATTTGCAACTATGTTTAAATATCACATTTTTCTTTTCTAGCAAAAAGTTTTGCCAGTTCAATCCTTTCTCATGGTCCCATAGGACACAACAGACATCTTATATATATTTACACCTAACTGTTTTCACTGGAGAACTCTAAATAGAACACTAGAGAAAAGATCTTTTATTACTGATATCTTCTTACTGATAAAACTAGTGAATTAACTCTAGTGAATACTATCATGTAAGCTTGAATGTACCAAAGATACTAATATTCTAGCATGAGAGCAAAGTGAAAAATAATGGAGAAAAAGTTAATTGCTAATGTTAATTTCCTTAGGAGAGATAATGGCAATGAGACCATGTAGGAGAATGCCATCAATCTTAGGGAAGAAACATTAAAGTATCTCGAAATAAAGTGTGATGATGCCTGAAAGATTAGCTTGGAGTTCCCTTACAAAAGTTTGAGGTTTCTTAACTGTAACCCAAAGCTATTGTGTGCACTGCATCCAGCTGGATCTGCCTCTGTATCACTCCTATAGGACTTGGGGATAAAGGAACAAACAGGAAAATAAAGCTCATGATACCTGCTGCGCTGTGAGTTATAACATTTTGGTTTCTGACCCAGGATTCATATGTCTTATTCTAATCATCCATGAAACTCAAATAAGTTATCTTGGTGGTTTTCAAATAGGGTAAAAAAAAATCTTGGGCCCCTCAGTTCTTGACCTCTGCTTTCACATGTTTGAGCGTGTGAAATAAACATGTACTTAAGTGTACATACTGAGACCATAAAAAAATCAAGAGATTAATTAACTCTTTTGAGAACACAGACAGAATAATCTCAGCTACAAATCACTGAACTCTACACTTGAGTCTATGGTCCCAAGTGAAAATGGAAAGAAACCAGATATTCCCTGGAGCTGTGTGGGCTTGCAGGCATGGAGTGGCTCTCAGGGAACTCTAGTGATAGCTTCAGGTATGAAATTAAGAGAAAATGCACTCAAAAGGGCCTCAGGGGATCTGCAGTAGCATATGTATCTAGCTCAGCCCTTAAAAAACATTAAGGTACTGTACTGTGGTTAGTAAACTTGTTTCTCCTAAGTCTATGGGTTAGTAATTCTGAAACCACTTGATACAATGATATTATGTACCCTCCCAGGGAAGTACATCACTTGAAGTTTTTTGCTGAAAATGCATAACCTCAATCTAATCATGAGGAAAATATCAGACTTGAACTAAAGGACATGATACAAAAGGACTGTACTCTTCACAAGTTTCAGTACTCTTCTAAAGTTTCAAAGTCTTGGGAATAAAGAAAGACTAAGAAAGTGCTAGAGAAGACTTAAGGAGACTAAATGCAATGATGGATCCTGGAACAGAAAAAGGAGATCAATGGAAAACCTGATGAAATCCAAGTAACCCAATTGTTAAAAAAAAAAAACAAAAAACAAAAAACAAAAAAATCTAACAAAACAAAACAGGTGAATATTTAGACAGGTAGGCACGTTATTTGCATACTGCCTTACTCTTTAACCCTTATGCACATGATCACCAACGTTTCACAGACATTTGCTAAGGACTTTATTTGTGCCAGTTATCACAGTAAGTCTTATAATAACATTGCAATAGGTGGGTTCAGATGTATTATTAAAACTTTTTTTTTTCTTTTTTGTACAAGAAGAAAGTAAAGCAACACAAAGTTTAAGGATTTGCTTGAGACTCAGAATGATAGGGCTAGAATATGAATTATAATAAAATCTTGACATCTTCCAGTAGTCCATGAATTTTATATTCCAATCCATGTATCAGAAAGGTTATTAGGGTCAACTTTATGCCCTCCTTTTGAGTTTAGGAAAATTTAACATGGAAAAAGATCTTTTATTATTGATGTCTTCTTACTGATAAAAAATCTACAATCTACTTTATTTTAAAAATATATTATCTCATTTTATATACATATATTTAAAGACTCATTCTTCTCATGGAACTTTTTCCAGAATACACCATATACTGGGTCACAAGTTAGGGCTCAACCAATACCAAAAGATTAAGATTATTTCCTGCATATTCTCAGGCCACAATTCTTTGAAACTGGAACTCAACCACAAGAAAAAGTTTGGAAGGAATACACACACTTGGAAGCTGAAGACCATCCTGCACAAGAATGTTTGGATCAACCAGGAAATCAAAGAACTTAAACAATTCATGGAAACCAATGAGAATGAAGACATATCAGTCCAAAACCTTTGCCTTTAGGCAAAGGCTGTCCTAAGGCGGAAATACATAGCCTTGCAAGCCTCACTCAAAAAAAAACAAAAAACAAAACCTTGAAAAATCTCAAATATACCACCAACTCTCTTTACACCTTAAGGAACTGGAAAATCAACAAATTAAGAAAACCCCACACACAAGAAGGGAAATAAGATTAGAGCAGAGATCAATGAATTAGAAACTAGAGATACAGTAGAACACATCAATGAAATTAGAAGCTGGTTCTTTGAAAGAATTAATAAGATCAATAAACCACTAGCTAAACTAATCTAAAAGAAAAGAGAATGGACCCAAAAAAGTAAAATTATGAATTAAAGGGGAGAGATCACAACTAACACCAAGGAAACAGAAACAATCATCAGAAATTATTATCAACAGTTACATGGCAATAAGTTAAGCAACCTAGAAGAAACGGATGCATTTCTGGAAACCTATAAACTTCCAAGACTGAAATAGGAAGAAACTGACAATCTGAATACACTGATATCTAGTAACAAGATTGAAGCAGTGATCAAAAAACTCCCAAAAAACGAGAATCCAGGACCTGAGGGATTCCCTGGGGAATGCTACCAAACACTCAAAGAAGAAATAATACCTATTCTTTTGAAGCTGTTTCAAAAAAATAGGAACAGAAGGGAAACTTCCAGACTCTTTCTATGAAGCCAGCATTATCCTGATCCCCAAACCAGGCAAAGACCCCATCAAAAAGGAGACTATCCCTGATGAATACGGATGCCAAGATTCTCTAGTTAATAGGATCCAACAGTACATTAAAAAGATTATTCACCAGGACCAGGTGGGATTTATTCCTGGGATGCAAGCATGGTTCAACATTTGCAAATCAATCAGTGTGGTAGAACAACTCAATAAGAGGAGAACCCCCATGTTGCATCTCCTCTCCCTCATATCAGGGAGATCATATGATAGTTGTCTTTCTCCGATTGACTTATTTCGCTAAGCATGATACCCTCTAGTTCTATCCACGTCGTCGCAAATGGCAAGATTTCATTTCTTTTGATGGCTGCATAGTATTCCATTGTGTATATATACCACCTCTTCTTTATCCATTCATCTGTTGATGGATATCTAGGTTCTTTCCATAGTTTGGCTATTGTAGACATTGCTGCTATAAACATTCGGGTGCACGTGCCCCTTTGGATCACTACGTTTGTATCTTTAGGGTAAATACCCAGCAGTGCAATTGCTGGGTCATAGGGTAGTTCTATTTTCAACATTTTGAGGAACCTCCATGCTGTTTTCCAGAGTGGTTGCACCAGCTTGCATTCCCACCAACAGTGTAGGAGGGTTCCCCTTTCTCCACATCCTCGCCAGCATCTGTCATTTCCTGACTTGTTAATTTTAGCCATTCTGACTGGTGTGAGGTGGTATCTCATTGTGGTTTTGATTTGTATTTCCCTGATGCTGAGTGATATGGAGCACTTTTTCATGTGTCTGTTGGCCATCTGGATGTCTTCTTTGCAGAAATGTCTGTTCATATCTTCTGCCCATTTCTTGATTGGATTATTTGTTCTTTGGGTGTTGAGTTTGCTAAGTTCTTTATAGATTTTGGATACTAGCCCTTTATCTAGTACTATGTTGAATATTGCAAATATCTTCTCCCATTCTGTCAGTTGTCTTTTGGTTTTGTTAACTGTTTCCTTTGCTGTGCAAAAGCTTTTGATCTTGATAAAATCCCAATAGTTCATTTTGCCCTTGCTTCCCTTGCCTTTGGCGATGTTCCTAGGAAGATGTTGCTGCGGCTGAGGTCGAAGAGGTTGCTGCGTGTTCTCCTCAAGGATTTTGATGGATTCCTTTCTCACATTGAGGTCCTTCATCCATTTTGAGTCTATTTTCGTGTGTGGTGTAAGGAAATGATCCAATTTCATTTTTCTGCATGTGGCTGTCCAATTTTCCCAACACCATTTATTGAAGAGGCTGTCTTTTTTCCATCGGACATTCTTTCCTGTTTTGTCGAAGATTAGTTGACCATAGAGTTGAGGGTCTATTTCTAGGCTCTCTATTCTGTTCCATTGATCTATGTGTCTGTTTTTGTGCCAGTACCATGCTGTCTTGATGATGACAGCTTTGTAGTAGAGCTTGAAGTCTGGAATTGTGATGCCACCAACTTTGGCTTTCTTTTTCAATGTTCCTTTGGCTATTCGCGGTCTTTTCTGGTTCCATATAAATTTTAGGATTATTTGTTCCATTTCTTTGAAAAAAAATGGATGGTACTTTGATAGGAATTGCATTAAATGTGTAGATTGCTTTAGGTAGCATAGACATTTTCACAATATTTATTCTTCCAATCCAAGAGCATGGAACATTTTTCCATTTCTTTTTGTTTTCCTCAATTTCTTTCATGAGTACTTTATAGTTTTCTGTGTATAGATTCTTAGTCTCTTTGGTTAGGTTTATTCCTAGGTCTCTTATAGTTTTGGGTGCAATTGTAAATGGGATGGACTCCTTAATTTCTCTTTCTTCTGTCTTGTTGTTGGTGTAGAGAAATGCAACTGATTTCTGTGCATTGATTTTATATCCTGACACTTTACTGAATTCCTGTACAAGTTCTAGCAGTTTTGGAGTGGAATCTTTTGGGTTTTCCACATATAGTATCATATCATCTGCAAAGAGTGATAGTTTGACTTCTTCTTTGCCGATTTGGATGCCTTTAATTTCCTTTTGTTGTCTGATTGCTGAGGCTAGGACTTCTAGTACTATGTTGAATAGCAGTGGTGATAACGGACATCCCTGCCGTGTTCCTGACCTTAGAGGAAAAGCTTTCAGTTTTTCTCCATTGAGAATGATATTTGCGGTGGGTTTTTCATAGATGGCTTTGATAATATTGAGGTATGTACCCTCTATCCCTACTCTTTGAAGAGTTTTGATCAGGAAGGGATGCTGTACTTTGTCAAATGCTTTTTCAGCATCTATGGAGAGTATCATATGGTTCTTGTTCTTTCTTTTATTAATGTGTTATATCACATTGATTGATTTGCGGATGTTGAACCAACTTTGCAGCCCTGGAATAAATCCCACTTGGTCGTGGTGAATAATCCTTTTAATGTACTGTTGAATCCTGTTGGCTAGTATTTTGGTGAGAATTTTTGCATCAGTGTTCATCAAGGATATTGGTCTGTAGTTCTCTTTTTTGATGGGATGCTTGTCTTGTTTGGGGATCAAGGTGATGCTGGCCTCATAAAATGAGTTTGGAAGTTTTCCTTCCATTTCTATTTTTTGGAACAGTTTCAGGAGAATAGGAATTAGTTCTTCTTTAAATGTTTGGTAGAATTCCCCAGGAAGCTGTCTGGCCCTGGGCTTTTGTTTGTTTGGAGATTTTTCATGACTGTTTCAGTCTCCTTACTGGTTATGGGTCTGTTCAGGCTTTCTATTTCTTCCTGGTTCAGTTGTGGTAGTTTATACGTCTCTAGGAATGCATCCATTTCTTCCAGATTGTCAAATTTGTTGGTGTAGAGTTGCTCATAGTATGTTCTTATAGTTGTCTGTATTTCTTTGGTGTTTGTTGTGATCTCTCCTCTTTCATTCATGATTTTATTTATTTGGGTCCTTTCTCTTTTCTTTTTGATAAGTCTGGCCAGGGGTTTAGTCAACCTGGAAATTAAAGAAGAATTGAAAAAATTCATGGGAACAAATGATAATGAAAACACAACGGTTCAAAATCTGTGGGACACAACAAAGGCAGTCCTGAGAGGAAAATATATAGTGGTACAAGCCTTTCTCAAGAAACAAGAAAGGTCTCAGGTACACAACCTAACCCTACACCTAAAGGAGCTGGAGAAAGAACAAGAAAGAAACCCTAAGCCCAGCAGGACAAAAAGAGAAATCATTACTTTGAAGACTTTTAATCAGGAACAGATACTGTATTTTGTCAAATGCTTTTTCTGCATCAATTGAGAGGATCATGTGGTTCTCTCTTCTCTTATTGAGTTGTTCTACCACACTGATTGATTTGCAAATACTAAAAAATGGTATTGTTTTGCTAGGAAAAATATGAAAGAATTCCCTGAATTTTATACCAAAATGTGTAAAACACTCAATAGAAAAATACACACATAAGTAAAAAGTAGTTAAAAAATTTTCTCTCACAAGACTGATAGACAGAAAATAGATTATTGTATTGAGCCTGTATATAAACAGATATGAATAGCATTCATCATGACCATTCTTGGGTTTTTTTATACAGTAAACATTGAGCAAGTTTCTAGTCAACTCTGGAGTTTAGGGATTTTACCTGAAGAATTAAACTAGATTATCTTTTCTTACAGTTCGTTCTTGTTCTGATATTATCCTGCAGTTCCATGAAGGCACCCAGAATTCAATCTCTTCCTATACCAGTTATCTTGGAACTAAAAGGAAAGATGTTATCCAATCCTTATTTAATCTCCTTCAATTTGAGCCAGTTTGATCTGAATTGTCAACCCCATATTTTACAAGTTCTCTTTTTATTTTTTAAACTAGCGTGAATATAAAGATATGATTTAATGTTCTTTTTTATTTTTATTTTGATCTGGGAATTGTGTCATTTGCTACTATTTCAATGTGTAATATACGACATACATACACCCATACACTGAATAAACATTTATTCAAATGTTGGGTTTAAAATGCTGACGCTGCCATGTTTAACAGTTTTCTTTGTGTTTGTCAGTGAGTTATGGTCTGCCCTGTCTTTTTAATCTAAACATCTATGGAAATAAAAAATAAGTGGAAACAAAGATTTTTTTAAATGATTCTGATTAAATAATACAACACTAAAAAACAGTTTGAAGATATTTTTCTCATATACACAAAACATTACAAATTATCAGGAGAAATGATACCTACAAAAATTTAACACAGATATAGGTAGCACTTCGCACATATTGACAAGTTTATCATTTCCATTCTATGCTTTCTATCATTTAGGGCACCAGTTCCAGCACATGGTAAAGCTCAATGAATGTTTGCTGAATAAGCAATGATCTCTCTCTTCATTTTATAGGTATGAATATTTAAAGAGATTACCTCAGGGATGCCTGGGTGGCTCACTCATTTAAGCATCTGCCTTCAGCTCAGGTCATGATCCTGGAATCCCAGAATCAACCCCCATATCAGGCTACCCACTCAGCAGGAGTCTGCTTCCCCCTCTGACCCTGCTCTCTTTCTCTCAAATAAATAAAATCCTTAAAAAATTTAAAAATAAAGAGATTACATCATTTGCTAATTTATGGCAAATCCAGAATTAGAATCCAGACCTTCTGAACCCATAGTCCAGTTGTACTTTTAACATTATACAGATATAAGAATTTTGATATTGGTTACAAACACATTAAAGAAGTATTTAGATATTTGAAAATTTCCATTTAGAGCCTGAAGATTTTTAAAAGTCACTGCTTTAGCTGGAACCAAGAACACTTTGCTGCCTTTACAGAGCAGAGCAAAGTGGTCAGGGATTAAATGGGTTGAATAATGTTCTCAGTAAGGGCTGCCTCCCCATTTCAGGCCTTATATGGGGATGTGGTCTATATGCTTTGGTGGAGAGTTCCAGGTTTCAGTAGGGGATCTAAAATCCATTAATATTCTAGAATTCTGTTTGACCTGGTGGATCTTTTTAAGAACTCAGAACTGGAAAAGACTTAGAAGTTATCTTATTTAACATTTGACCTAACACATGAATCCTTCATACAGCAACTCCTATAGACAAGCACCCAAACATGGCCAGAACTCCTGTTAACACTGTACTACTTCACAAGGCAGCCTGAAGCAAGATAAAGGACTGAAGACTTTGAAATTAAAACATGTAAGCAATAACCATAAATGTTCTTAACTTTGTTGAACCTCCATTTCCTTAGTCTTTAAAATGTAGGTACTAATATTTGCCTTGCCAGTTACTAGGAAGATCAGATAAAAAAAATTATATAAAGATCTCTCCCACAGTAGACAGTCAAAAATACTCATCTTCTCCACAGATATTTTATTAATAATTTAGGCAAATAAGTATAACATTGCATATTAATTATACTGAAATTCAAAAAATGAAAAAAACTGGATCTATATTTATCAAAAAGGAAGTGACACAAAAGCAAAAGTTGAGTGAAAAGGAGGAAACTGAATAACAGTTTATATGTTATGATATATTCCCTGGAAGTTTAAAGTTTTAAATCATGAAATAGTACTGCATTTTGTAGATAAATGTATATGTGCATACATACACAATGTATTCACAAAGATAGTAATGTATAACAATACACACACATACATACTTGAAACAGAAATATACAGACCAAATCAAAGACATGGATTATTTCTGGGGAGGGAAGAAAGGTGAAATATTGTATGGAAAAAAATATTTGCTTCTACCTAAACACATTAGTTTTCTAGAGCTGCCATAACAATTACCACAAACTTGATGGCTTAAAACAATAGAAATTTATTCTCTCACAGTTTTGCAGCCCAGAATTACCAAATTAAGATATTGGCAAGACCATGCCTTCTCTGAAGTTTTCAGAGGACAATTCTTCCTTGCCTCTGTTTTCTTCTGATAGTTGCTTATATCTTTGGCATTTCCTGATATATAGACATATTTTTCCAATCTCTGCCTCATCATTACATGGTATTATTCCTGTGTGTCTTTGTGTTCAAATTTACCTTTTCTTATATAAAGACTTTGGTCATTTTGGATTTAGGTTCTCTCTAACCCAGTATAACTCATCCTAACTTGATTATATCTGCAAAGATCCAATCTCTAGGTTATGTCTCATTTGCAGGTTCTAAGTAGACATGAATGTTGATGAGGATGCTATTCAAACCCAGTAGAGTTGATATGACAATTAGATGAAACATTATACAAACTGTAAAGTACAAGTTGATTCCATTTCTCAAATTTCTAATTGTTAGGTAATTTTCATTTTTATGTAGATGTATGGAAATGAATTATTCACTCAAGAACTACTTTCAAACATTATAAAAAAATCATTTACCAATTAAAGAAAAAATGAGATAATTTCTATCTCAAAATAAAGTTATAAAAGAATACAAAAGAGTTTTTATGTCTAGTATGACATTTCATTATGTAAAATTAATTCATTTTGGAAAATCTATAGTTATGGTATGTATGAGGCAAGAATTACAACATATTGAATATCAAGTTTAATTCTCCATTACTTATGTTGATGATTAAATTATGTTGATGTGAGGGTTAGTGTGCTCTTGAGTCAAAGCTCAACAGTCCACTTGCAGTTTTTTAATAGAAATTTTTGAGGAATTATCATTCTGTCACTTTGTAACAGCAGGAATAGATTTAGTTCTATGATTATCTACAAATATTTAAATGAGAAACATATAGCATCAGTCATCTTTTATAATCCTTAGATTGGGTTATATAATGAAACCTTGGGACATTTCATTTATGCTTAAATTGTGAACATGGTATATAGGTATCAGCATTTAAATTAATATTAGCAGAATAACTGAGTTGGGTGAAGTATATTCTTCAAAGTAACCTGTAGCATATCAATCAATGTCACTTGAATTTCTTCACTCTTACTCCCAGTAGCTTATGATTTTCACTGAGTGGCACTATGTAAAATACTTCTCGAATACTATGATCAGTCTTGGAAGAGAACAAAAAGGAGATGAGTTTTGCAAAGACAGGATGTGATCATAAGAGTACTTCATACTTCCTGAGTAGAAATAGATAAATTCATATAAATAGTAAATGGCTTACATTTTTATCATGAGCTATGATACTTATGTTTTGAATATTTAAAGACACATTGGGGCTGTATTTTTTATATAAATAGCCTAATAGAAAATGAGAATTTTTTTAATTATCTAAAAGGAGAGTGAGGAAGACATAAAAAAAAATCTTTTAAAATCCTTACCTTTTAGTATAAAAAAAAAAAAAAAACAACAACCCTCTCAGCTCACAAATCCTCTCCTAGAATCAGATTGTCAGGAATATAAAGCCACACTAACTTCAGCAGATATATATTGTATTATTCACACTGCCATTGTCCCCAGCCTAACATTTTCATTACTCTTACCTGAACCTACTGCATTTACTTCATAATTATGCTTCCTGTCCTAATCTTTTCCTTAATCTACCCTATTCCAAGTTTCAGATTAATTTTCCTATAACATAACTTTGCTCATGCCATTCCTCTGAGGGAAAATCTGTGTGTACTATCGTTGTATGCGAACCATCATTAGTCCATTCCAATCCATCTGAGATTCGACTCCAGACAGTCTCTCCAGCTTTATTGCCTACCTTTACCCCCAAGAGGTTTTCCCCAACAAAATCCTGCACTTAAATCAACCTAGATTCTTCAACACGGCCTTGAGCTAGTCAACACTTTCCATTCCTCCTGCCTCTGCTGGATTATTCTGTTTGAATTGACCCTTTCCAATTCAAACCTTTTTAGACCCACTCAGATGTCCTTTCTTTTGTAAAGCTTCTCTGCTTCAACCTCCGTCCTCACAATGCCCTCACAATTATTAGGTGTCTCTGTTACAGTGTTGAGCAAATCCTGGTTTATTTTTTACCAAGTTCCTTATCTTTCTTCTCCTCTACTGATCTTGCTTGCACAGTCTCTAAGAGGAGAAATCATCCTTTCATTGTCTATGAAACATCCCTAGCAACTAGCATACTACCTTTATGGGTTAAGTCAAATGAGTTTTCCATGTCAATTTTTGCAAAAATTCCACAGGAGATTATCACTTCACAGAGACAAAACTATTGTAAAACTCCTTCACAGATTACCAGGGGAGGATGGAAGAATTAAAAGAGGAAGAATTTGGAATTATTACAAACATATTAGCTCTGAAAAGATAGATGAAGGGAAACTGTATATAGTAGATTCTTAACTAAATATTACAAGGACTTTCCTTAATTTCTGTACATTCTACCTTCACTGAGTAATCATAGCTCATAATTTCTTTATCTTCTTTATATTCAGGGTTTTCTTTGCCAAGTTTTGCTGTAATTCTAAAACATAAAATGAAGGTGAAATTTGGAAATTTTTAGAATTTCTAAGTTTCTTTGATTGTTGTCATCACAAATTGACTCTTGGGTGGGGGGAAAGGAGCCCACTTTAGATAATATGCTTAGGAAGATGATATAAAAAAGTAAGAGTGATCAATCTTTCTCCCATTGCTTATTCGTAAGGCAGAGAAAGGACTAAAACAAAGCCAGAGTTATTGATATGCCATTAAAAGGTATTGGAATGTTTTAAGCAGTCCCCACAAAACAGAAGTTGCCTTTCTTTTCATCTGGCCTTCATTCAAACACTACTAATTTTGTTGAGCTCTCTTTACAGCAGAGCTCCCTGATGATAGAAAACATAACTTTACATTTTGCCGGTGGAATTGCTTGGCACTGACATTTTGCCTGGATGTTCCCCTATGAGAAATTCACTTTCAGTATGCATTGTTGAGAATCTTAGTGTGTATTTAGATAAAGCTTTTATTGCATGAATTCCTTGTTCCTCTTCTTTATGAAATCCAGGTAGTGTAAATCAGCCCTTTTGACTTATACATATTAATTAAAGCAGTCGTTAAGAAAGGGCATAAAAGAAATCCTTCCATTAAAATGGAGGTCAAAGTGGCATATTACTACTCCACAGGGAATTTAACCAAATTTAAAGGAGTAGTGATCTGTTTGGCAGATACTAGGCTCTGGAGAATAATTAAACTCCCATAAACTTTCTGGGGAAAAAAAAAAAAACCCTCACTATCTAATGGGGAATGAGGAATGAAAAAGCTCTCTTAAAGTATTAGATCTAATACTCTTAAAGTATTAGATCATGTCATAATGTTTGCCACTGTTCCTCATAAGAATGGTTATTCATTAAAAAAAACTGATTGCTTTACTATTGCATCTTATAGTACTCATTTGTTTTGAGGGTTTTTAAAAAAGTTGTTTTGCTTTGTTCGGTATTTAGGTATGTTGGTTTCCTCCATTTGATATTGATATCTGCCTGTTTTAATTCCAGGTCCACTTAATCATATTATGTAGGACTGTGACATGTAATATTCTGTCACCTAGATTTTTTTCCCCAGGACTCAAATACGAAAGAACAGTTATGCTCTGTATGTGTCAACAACTTGTATATAAACATTTATGGCATTTGATGAGATGTTCATGTATAATGAAGCTAAGAGGGACAAAAATCCATACATATCAAAACTAGGATCAAAAATACCACAAAAGGCTTAAGTGATACTCCAATTCTAACAAGGTAAAGCTCAATTAGATTAAAAGTCCTTAGAGGGGAGGTGGATGGGTGAGCCTGGTGGTGGGTATTAAGGAGGGCACATATTGCATGGAGCACCAGGTATTGTACATAAACAATGAATATTGGAACACTGCATCAAAAACTAATAATGTATTTCATGGTGACTAACATAACTCAATAAAAAATTAAAAAATAAATAAATATCCTTCAATACTTTAAAAAATAATGCACAAGTAATTCAAAGACTTATCAAATGAGTAAGAACAATCTCAGAGCTATTCTATGCCCCTTAAGTAATAAGGAAATATATGTCCCTGTCAAGAATGACATGATTAAAGTAACAATGACCAGTAGCTGCCAAGAACACCCACGTGAGGTCTCCAACCCCGTACCAGTGAGTCATCACATTACCACACATGGGAAAAAAACTGGGGATTGTTAATGGACTCAAATCTCAAAATGTGAAGTAATTACCAAAAAGAAATGTTCTTTTAAATCAAATTAAGAGAAGAATAATGTCCAGCACTAAAGGGAACATTCTCTATGGATCATACCCCAAATGGAGATTTACATAGCTCTAGATACAATTTCTTGACTAGCAATTCAATAAAACAACTTCAACTTAACATTCCTTGTTTCCCTTTTCCCAGTCTCTCACTCCTGTTCCTTGGGCTCACTTCTGAAAAGCAGCATCAGCATCTATATCCTTGCCCCAAGGTTTTCTTTCGAGAAGAACCATGATAAGACATAGCGAACTGGCCACAGGGGGACCTAGCATGCTGAACTTCACAATGTATTTTACGAAGAAACAATTTTTTACTAAAAAAAAAAAAAAGACTTTATTTATTTATTTGACAGAGAACAATCACAAGTAGACAGACAGGCAGGCAGAGAGAGGGGAAAGCAGGCCTCCTACTGAGCAAAGAGCCCGATGCGGGGCTCAATCCCAGAACCCTGAGATCATGATCTGAGCCAGAGGCAGAGGTTTAACACTGAGCCACCCAGGCACCCCCACCATGAAATAATTTTTTAAAATTGTTTATCTCAGGCTTTCCAAAGAATACACTTAGGGAAACAGAGAGCTGAATTTGTTCTCTTCCAACACAGAATACAATCTAAATTCCCTATTGTGACCTCCTACAAGAAATGTGAGATGGAAATGTGACCCATCTAACCTGATGCCCAGCTATCTTGTCATGACCACATCCTATCTCTTTCCTTTCCACTCTCTTCACTCCTGGTCTGCTGTTCTTATCTTTAAATATGCCAAGACATTCCTGCCCCTGGGCTTTTGTTCTTGCTACTCCCTCTACCAGGAACAGACACTTGTCCAGCTAGTGGCCTGACTCGCTTTCTCACTTCATTCCTATCTTCATCTAACTCTTGCTTCAGTAGAAATGCTTCCCCCAGTCCCTAAAATAGGACCTCCAGTCACTTTCTTTCATAAAACTTTACTTCAAAGCACTGGTCTCTATGAAAGCACTTTGCCCTTCTGTGTCTATTGGTTGTCACTTGATGAGAGGGTAATCACACATGCATTAGAGGGTAAACTTCACACAGGCAGCCTTTGTTCATTGTTGCATTCCTAGTGCCTGGGAAATCTGTGTATCTTTGAAAATATGTGTGTTCCTTATCATTCTTTTTTTTTCCCCCCATTTTGCTACGTAGCCATGCAAATGCAGTTGCAAACTAACTTTTGGAAAACATTGTTCTGTGGTAATTTTCTCAGCATTACATAACACATTACTCATTCTGTCCTTCCTTTACCTCTTTTTGCTTGTCCTCCTCATAATCACCTTGAGAATTCTTCCTCTCAAACATCAGTTCCAGCATCCTACCTCCTACCCTCCGTAAAACTTTGTTGATGCTTTATACATCAGGGTGTATGCTTTGTCCTGCGGGTTCTTGGATCTGTGTTCTGAGTTCTCTTGTCTAAAAACATGTCATGCAGGGACATGATCACATGCTTGTACCACCAGACTGAGTACCTGGAGGGAAGGGACTCTGTCCTTTACCACTCACTGCATCTTTATTACCCAGAGCAATGCCTCTTTCAAAACTTTTCCTCCACTGCCATCCTAGTCTGATACACTGTGCTGTTAAGGAGAAGAGTTTTCCTTTTTCTTTTAAGCTTTTATTTAAATTCCAGTTAGTTAACAGTATAATAATATACAGCATAATAATAGTTTCAGGTGTACAATATAGTGATTCAACACTTCCATACAAAAGTCAGTGCTTATCACAAGTGCACTCCTTAATCCCCATCCCTTATTTAACAC
Source organism: Lontra canadensis (assembly GCF_010015895.1). Classification (NCBI taxonomy): domain Eukaryota; kingdom Metazoa; phylum Chordata; class Mammalia; order Carnivora; family Mustelidae; genus Lontra; species Lontra canadensis. Next base: position 31,304,468 of record NW_022630996.1, read on the forward strand.
AACCCCCCAACTGCTCCCCTCCATCATTTTGTTCTCTAAAGAGTCTGTCCTTTCATTTGCCTCCCTGTCTTTCCCCTTGCTCATTTGTTTTAGTTCTTAAATTTGTTTTACTTCTTAAATTCCACATATGAGTGAAATCATACACTATTTGTCCTTCTCGGACTTATTTCACTTAGCACAATACTCTTTAGCTCCAACCATGTCATTGGAAAAAAAGAACTTCATTCTTTTTTATGGCTGAGTAATATTCCACTACATATATATGTGCCACTTCTTTATGTGTTCATCAGTCAATGGACACTTGAGCTGTTTCCATAATTTGGCTATTGTATATAATGCTTCTATAAGCATCAGTGTGGATGTCACTTCTATAAACATTAGCGCAGAATCACCATGTCCACAGGAAAAGAGATCTCTACCAAGATAAGTGATGAAGCTGGGGAGATGTCCCCCACTCTGGACTCAGAGCAAGGCCCTGCTGGCATGGCTGGCCCTTCAGAACCTCCCGCGCCGCCTCCTTCCCCCGCTGAAGACTGCAGAGTCTGAGCCGGCTGTTGAGAGCCCTCCAGCGAAGTCGGGAGAGTCTTTGAAGATGGTCTTGGAACATCGTTGTTCTTTCTTTCCTCACGATCAGATCACGGCTGAGTGGTGTTTATCCTCACGAATGCACTGGGGCAATCTTTGGTTTTTCAAGCCAAGTCAATGATTTACATCCACATTTGAGCTTTCATTTGCTTTGTTCTATGGAAAGTCATCAATTGTATTCAAATAAAAATAAATCCTTTGAATTCATATTTTTGTATTCTTTGGGTAAATACCTAGTGTTGCAATTGCTGGATCATAGGATAGTTCTATTTTTAACTTTTTGAGGAAACTTCATTCTGTTTTCCATAGTGGCTGCACCACTCTGGATTCCCACAAAAAATGCCAAGATGGTTTCCCTTTCTGTACATCCTCACCTACACCTATTAGTCTTTGTGGGTTGTTTCTTTTTCTTATATTCTTGATTTTAGCCATTCTGACTGGTGCACAGTGATATTTCATTGCAGTTTTGATTTGTATTTCCCTGATGATGAGTGATGTTGAACATCTTTTCACATATTTGTTGCCCATCTGTAGGTCTTCCTAGGAAAAATGTCTTTTCCTGTCTTCTGACCACTTTTTCTTAAGTAGGTTCCATGCCAAGCATGGAGCCAAATGTGGGCTTAGACTCACGACCTGGCTTAAACTCGCAACCCCAAGATCAAGACCTGAGCTGAGATGTAGAGGTAGATAGTTGCTCTACCAACTGATTACCCAGTGCCCCTAGCCATTTTTTAATTGGATGATTCATTTTTTTGAATGCTGAGTTTTATTAATTCATTATACATTTTGGATACTAATCTTTTACCGGATATGTTTTGCAAATGTCTTCTCCCATTTCAGTGGTATCCTGTTCATTTCCAGTTGTTTCCTTTTCTGTGCAGAAGCTTTTTTTATTTTGATGAAGTTCCAATAGTTTATTTTTGCTTTTGTTTCCCTTGCCCTAGGGGATATATCAAGAAAGAAGCTGCTATGGCTGATGTCAAAAGGTTACTTTCTGTGTTCTCCTTGAGGATTTTGATGGTTTCAGGTGTCACATTTAGATCTCTCATCAATTTTGCATTTATTTTTGTGTATAATAAAGTGGTCCATTTTCATTCTTTTGCATGTTTCTGTCCAGTTTTCCCAACATCATTAATTGAAGAGACTGTCTTTTTCCCTTGGGTTATTCGTTCCTACTTTGTCAAAGAGTTGTGTGTTTATTTCTGGATTTTCTATTCTGTTCTGATCTGAGCGTCTATTTTTTTGTGCCAGTACCATACTGCTTTGACCACTACAGATTTGTAATTAACTTGAAGTCCAGAATTGTGATGCCTCCAACTTTGCTTTTCAAGATTGCTTTAGCTATTCAGGATTTTTGTGATTTCATACACATTTTAGGAATGTTTGTCCTAGTTCTTTAAAAAAAATGCTGTTGGTATTTTGGTAGGGATTGCATTAAATGTGTAGACTGCTTTGGGTAGTATAGATATTTTAATAATATTTTTTCTTCCAATCCATGACTATGGAATATTTTTTTATTCTTTGTGTCACCTTCAATTTCTTTCATCTGTATTTTAGAGTTAATAGAGTACAGGACTTTCACCTTTTTTGGTTATTTCTAGGTTGTCTTATTGTTTTAAATGGGACTGATTACAAAGTACAGGTCTTTCGCCTCTGGTTAAGTTTATTCCTAGACATTTTATTATTTTTGGTGCAATCATAAATGGGTTGTTTTCTTCATTTTTCTTTCTGCTGCTTCATTATCAGGGTATTGAAATGCAACAGATTTATGCACACTAATTTTGTATCCTGCAACTTTACTGAATTCCTGTATCACTTATAGCAGGTTTTTGGTGCAGTCTTTTGGGTTTTCTATATAGAATATCGTATCATCTGGAAATAGCAAAAGTTAGACTTCCTTACCAATTCAGATGGCTTTTCTTTTTGTTGTCTGATTACTGTGACTAGGACTTCCAGTACTAGGTTAACAGTGGTGAGAGTGGATATCTCTGTCTTGTTCCTGACTCAGAGGAAAAGCTCTCAGTTGTTCCCCATTTAGGATATTAGCCATGGCTTTTTCATAGATTGTCTTTATCATGTTCAGATATGTTCCCTCTAAACCTACTTTGAGGGCTTTTATCATAAAGACTTATTGTACTTTCTCAAATGCTTTCTCTGCATCTACTGAAATGACCATATGATTATCTTTTGTTAAAGTTGTGTATCACATTGATTGATTTGCGAATATTGAACAACCTATGCAACCCAGGAATAACTTTCACTTGACCATGGTGAATTTTTTTTAATGTATTCTTGAATTTGGTATGCTAATATTGTATTGAGGATTTTTACATCTATGTTCATTAGAAATATTCGCTTGTAGTTTGTGTGTGTGTGTGTGTGTGTGTGTGTGTGTGTGTGTGTGGTGTATTTACCTGGTTTTGATATCAGAGTAATGCTGGCCTCATAAAATGAATTTGGAAGCTTTTCTTCCTTTTCTATATTTTGGATTAGTTTAAGAATAGGTATTAACTGTTCTTTAAATGTTTGGAAGAACTCACTTGTGAAGCCACCTGGAACAGTAGGACTATTGTTTGTTAGGAGGTTTTTTTTTTTTTTTTAAGATTTTATTTATTTATTTGACAGAGAGAAATCACAAGTAGGCAGAGAGGCAGGCAGAGAGAGAGAGGAGGAAGCAGGCTCCCCGCTGAGCAGAGAGCCCAATGTGGGCTTGATTTCAGGACCCTGGGATCATGACCTGAGCCGAAGGCAGAGGCTTAACCCACTGAGCCACCCAGGCTCCCCTGTTAGGAGTTTTTGATTACTGATTCCAATTCTTTGCTGGTTATCAGTCTGTTCAAATTTTTTATTTCTTCCTATTTCAGTTTTTGTAGTTTATATTTTTCTAGGAATTTATCCATTTCTTCCAAGTTGTCCAATTTGTTACATAGAGTTTTTCATAAAATCTTTTATTTGTACTTCTGTGGTATTGGTTATTTCTCCTCTCTCCATCATGATTTTATTTGGGTCTTTTTTCTTTTTGATAAGTCCAGCTAGAAGTTGATTTAATTAATTGTTTCAAAGAACCAGCTCCTGATTTCATCCATCTGTTTAATTGTGGGGTTTTTTGGTGTTGTTTTATTTTGTTTTTTTAGTTTCTATATCATCTATTCCTGCTCTAATCTTTATTATTTCCTTCCTTTTACTTAGGTTTCATTTGTTGTTCTTCTTCTAGTTCCTTTAGGTATAAGGTTGGGTTGTTCATTTGAGATTTATCTTGCTTCTTTAGGCATATATGCCTAAAGAAGCAAGATGGATTAAAAAAAATATATATATATAAAATATACATATTATGTATATTATATATATTTATGTGTGTGTGTAATACATTTCCCTTTTAGGACTGCTTTTGTAACACCCCAAAGGTTTGGAATAGCTGTGTTTTTATTTTCATTTATTTCCATGTATTTTTTAATTTCTTCTTGACTTTCTGGTTGACGCATTCATTGTTTAGTAGCATGTTGTTTAATTTCAATGTACTCGTGATTTTTCTAGTTTTTCATGTGTGGTTCACTTCTAGTTTCATAGTGCTGTGGTCAGAAACTTTGGTTGGTTATGACTTTGATCTGTTTGTATTTGTTGAGACCTGCTATTTGACCTAATATGTGATCTATTCTGGAGAATGTCCTATGTGCACTTGAAAAGAAGGTGTATTCTGCTGTTTTTGGAAGGAACATTCTGAATGTATCTGTTAAGTCCATCTGGTCCAGTGTGTCATTCAAAGCCATTGTCTCCTTGTTTATTTTCTGTTTAGGTGATCTGTCCATTGATTTAAGGTGAGTGTTGAAGTCTTCTACTGTTACTGGGTTATTATCAATCAGTTCCTTTATATTAGTTACAGTTTTATATATTTGGGTGTTCCCATGTTGGATGCATAAATATTTATAACTGTTTTATCTTCTTATTGGATTGTTCCCTTTATGATTACATAGTGCTTTTGTCTCTTTTATAGTCTTTGTTTTAAAGTCTAGCTTATCAAATATAAGTATTGCTACTTGGCTTTTGACATCCAGTTGTGTGACAAATTTTCTCCATTCCCTCAATTTCAATCTGCAGGTGACTTTAGGTCTAAAATGTGTTCCCTATAGGCATCATATAGATGGGTCTTTATTTTTAATCCATTCTGAAACCTTAGATCTTTGGACTGGAGCATTTAGTACATTTACATTCAAAGTAATTATTAGAAGATATGTATTTATTGCCATTTTATTACTTCTTTTGTTGTTGTTATAGGAGATTTTCTCTGATCCTTTCTTGTCTTTGTCACTTTTAGTCTCTCCTTTGCATTCAAAGAGTCCCCTTTAGTACTTTTTGCAGAACTGGTTTAGTGGTCATTAACTCCTCAAACTCCAGTGTTTGTTTGTCTGGGAAGCTATCTTTTATTCTGAATGATAGCCTTGTTGGATAGAATATTCTTGGCTGCAGGCTTTTCCCATTTTGAATATATTTTCCCATTTTGAATATATCATGCCACTCCCTTCTGGACTGCCACATTTCTCTTGAGAAATCTGCAGCTACCATTATGGATTTTTCCCTTATAAGTTAAAGACTCCTTTCAACTTGCTGCTTTTAACATCTTTTATCACTGCATTTTGCAAATTTGCAGGTGTTGATGTGCTTTTATTGATTTTGATGGGAGTTCTCTGTGTCTCCTAGCTCTGGATATCCATGTCCTTCTCTAGTTTTCATAATATTAGCTGAAAACTAGATCTAATTTTGAATTAGATCCAATTAGACTTGGATCTAATCCAAATCCAGTCTAATTTGGATTAGATTAATCCAAATCTAATTTGGATTAGAAAATCCAAATAAATTTTCTGTCCTCTTTTCTCTCTCTTCTTCTTCTGGGACTCCTATAATATGAAAATTATATTTGATGGAGTCACTGAGTTCCCTAACTCTATTCTCATGTTGCATAATTCTTCCCTTTCTTTTTTGTTACGCTTCATTATTTTTCATTATTTTGTCTTCTGGTCCACTAATTTTTTCCTTTTTCTTCCAGCCTGATGCTCATTGCATCAAGTAGGTTTTTAATCTTGCTTATTATAGTCTTCATCTCTGATTCTGGTTTAACTCTTTTATCTCTGTGGTAAGGGTCTCATTGATGTCTTCTAATCTTTTCTCAGGCCCAGTGAGTAGTCTTATGATTGTTGCTTTAAATTCTCCATCAGGCATGTTACTTATATTTGTTTCACTTAGATGTCTAGCTATGACCTTAACTTGTTCCTTCATTTGGGATAAATTCCTCCATTTTGGCATTTTGTCTTAATTGTTGCCTTCCTCTGTGTTTTAGAAGAGCCAGTTATGCCTCTGCTCCTGAAAGTAATGGTCTTATGAAGAAAGAGTCATAGTGTACAGGGCATGGTGCTTCAGGGATTATTGCCAGTGGGTGCTTGCTGCATGCACTCTGCTGCTGTGTTTGGGCTGCTCTATCCATCAGCCCAGTCATTTTGGTCCCTGGCCTGAATTTGACAAGTTTTAAATAGGTGTGCTCTGGTCTCTTTGTGAAATGAGACTTGACACTACTTCACCTTTTTTTTTTTTTTTTTTTTAAGATTTTATTTATTTGACACAGAGAAAGAGAAAAGAACACAAGCAGGGGCAGTGTAAGAGGGAGAAGCAGACTTCCTGCTGAGCAGGGAACCCAATGTGGGGCTTGATTCCAGGACCCTAGGATCATGACCTGAGCCAAAGGCAGATGCTCAATGACTGAGCCACTCAGGCACCCCACTTGACACCACTTCCACCAGAAATGAAGCCGACTGATCTCTCTGATTGGGAGACATGATGTGGGCAGGAGTTTGTGTTGGTCTTCTGGGGAGTAGCCCATTGCACTGAGACTGAGTCAAGCATGATTGAGGACAGTCACACCAGAGTGGAGGGGGATGGACTTGAGGTCCAGTTTTGGTAGCCAGTGTCATTGTTGTGCTGTTTCTCACAGGCAGCTCTGTGTTTATGCTGAGGTGGTGGTGGAGACAAGGCACCAGCCAGCTCCTTTTCTCCATAGAGATGTTTCCATGAACACCGCCTCTAAAGGACTAGCTCTGAGGAGAGTGAAAAATCTTCTTCTCTGTGCCCCAGGCATTCTTCATATTGCTATTTCCACACTGTCTACCTCTGGATTGTTTGCCTGTCTTCTCTCTAGGAGCAGCACAGTGCCCTCTGGGCTCTATCCTAGCCAAACTGCTGAACTTAAACTTCAGGCTTTAAGCCCTGCTTGTTGCAACAATTTATGAAATTTACTCCTCTTGTTTTCCAAGACAATGGCTTTCAGGAAATGTTCTCTTTGTGCATTCCCCTGTGTGCTCCTATTTCTCTTGCCCTTCTAAGTGAGTACAGTTCCCTCCCCTTCACAACACCCAGGATCAGTTTCTCCCCTAAACAATTTCTCCACACTTCTACCATCTTCAATATGGCCTCTTCTCTCTAGTTGTGGGGTTTGTTCCATCAGTCTTCAGGTCAATTTCTGGGGTATTTAGGATGATTTGATAGTTACCTATTTGTGTTTGTGGGACAAGACAAGCCTAGGGTCTTCCTACTCTGCCACCATCTTCCTCATGAACAGAACAGTTTTGAAGATGCTATGTTTTATCTTTTCTTACTAGACTCTCAAATTCTATGTCAAATGTAGTTTGTCCCACAGGGCCTTTAATGGCACAATCTTTTTTTCCCCCTTAATTATGTTTTTATAGTTTGGGTAAAATGAATTGTAAATAATACAGTATATTATTGGACAGCTTTAGCAACATATTTATATGACTAATCTGTATCATCTCTGGGGCTTCTTTATAGCAGGGTTTTCATCACCAACCCAGAGAAACTCACAGCTCTAGGACCTCAGGACCCATCTACTTAGCTCACTGTAGCCAGTGTGATCTTCTGTAAATGTGAATCTGATCAGGTCATACACTCTTACTTACTATACTGCTTCCCCTCACAGCCTTTGCCAATACAATTCCCTTTTTTGAAATGCTCTTTCTTCCCCTGCCCATTCCCATGGCACATATCTACTCATCTTTCAACTCACAGAAGCCTCCTATTCTCTGTAACTATTATCTATTATAGGCATTTATAGTACAAACCACCTCTTCTCCCAGCATCTTTCACACTTGTTATTTCACTTTGATTATATGATTAAATGCCTGTTTCTCCCCAAAGAGTAAACTCCAAGAGGAAAGAGTCGGTAGTTTTTATTCATCTAGCATGGTGTTAGGCACAATATGTAGTCAACAAATATTCATAGGGTTAATAAATGAATGCAGGAACAAAAGTACTTACAATCTAACCAAGTTCCCAAGTGCACAATAATAGGGTTGCTATGGAAAAAGAAATCATTTTTCAGTCGTCTCAAGAGGATTTTGGTTTCTAAAGGAAACTTAAATTCTTACAGAGTTAAAAAAAAAGTTGTAGCTTTTTGAACCTGATCATTTTTAGAACGCTAGCCTAGGCTGTAAGTCAAAGGGAGAAAGTTTTATGTTCACAAACCCCTTGGGGGTTAAGGGCACAATCCAGGGAACCTGGAAGAAAAGTCTGTCACTGAAGCATGAAAACCCACTGTAAAAGGACTTTCAATTCTGGTCCACTTGTTAGGAATTCTAAGTTTTACAGTCCTTGATCCTCTCTCTATCAGATTACTTTGTAACGCAATTGTTTCCTCACCTCAAAAGGACATGATTTTACTTTTTTTGATTCAGGTGTTGGGTGAACTGAAAAGACAGAGAATAAAGAGATTAATTAAAGTAAGATAGCAGTGGTCAAGTTTGCTCTCTGCTGAGTGTATCGCCCTCATCTTAAATCTTCTTAAACCACACACAATTAATTCGAAAGCCTGAGGGCACTTGCATGGAAAGGATAATGGGGTGAGACTTTAAATGATATAAAGTTCTTAATGTGAAGTCTCTCTGCTTTATTGGTTTATGTTAACACCTTACTGATTAATCTTGTGATGACTGAAGCTATTTCTATTCATGGATATCAAATTGACTGAATCTATCCTATTTTTGGTCATTTTAAATTCTTAGTCACCATGCAATTGATTGAATTGACTATACTATAATCTAAATTGTAAAACTGCAGGAAGCACTGGATTGGTCATTGCTTAATTCAGTGGATATTGTAGACATAACTAGTCTCTATGATATTTTCTGAATGTTTAAGAAGTAGGTAGATATCATACATACACAGCCACAGAAGATTAATTTGTAAACTACCTCCATGTACAACTGTTAAAAGAGACTGATCTGTAAATTACAGCATGTCTATGTAAGTGCTGTTCTGACGTAACTTTTAAAATAGTGTTTTCAGAGACAAGTTAATGACATGGGAAATGCTCACATAATGTTAAAGAAAAAGGCAGGTGACAAAGCCACATAATGAGTGTAAGTCTACATTGTTGGGGGATATATAGAAAGAGGGAATGAAGAAGGGCTCATAGGTAGGAGAGAAAGGAAAAAGGAAGAAAGACAAAAATAAACCAAAATGTTATCACTGTCTAATTGATGAAATTATAGGCATTTTTTCTTTTATTTTCATACTCTTTCCTATATATTCCAAAGTAGTCTGTATGCTACTTCTATAATCTGTAAAAGTCAGCATTTTACAAGTTAGAATACATACTCTATGATCTTCACATGAAGAAAATAATCTTCAGAAAATTCTCATTGCTTGGGTAGGCTCAATGTAGAGAAGTGGGGAGGAAGAAAAATGATCATCACCCATGGTCTTTTGCCACTACTAACATATGCCCTGACTCTCCCTCAATTTCCACTTCCCCAACACACACATACACGCACGCGCGCGCACCCACCCACCCACACACACACACACACAAACTCACTCACTCACTCACTCACACAATGATGGTACTATAGGCTCAGTGCGTTGACATCTAAAAGCTGTGCTGGACCAGAGTCATTAACTATGGAACTCCAACCATGTGTTCTTAGCTGTTAGTAACCTAGAAGTGATGCATCATTTGAAGCAGAGCCCTCTCCATTTTTGACTCTAAGGGCTCTGGTAACCAAAGGGCTGTGGGGCCACCACCAACTGTGAAAAAAGAGAAGGAAAAAAAGGCAACACAAAGACTCACACAGCAGGGCCTCTTCTATGATAGAGTCTCCATCTCTGGAAGATAAGGATTTTTTTGAAAACCAAGATGTACCAGAGAAGCCAGCTTGTATGATGTAGCCTACACTGCAGAGGTTTACACAGGTATGCTCTTTACTCAGCCTCTTCCCAGGCCATGAACACTTTTTGGAAATCCACAAAAAAGGAAGGAAAAATAGAAGTGATCTTGATAACATTCTACAGAGCAGGGTATAAGATTGCAGGGCCCAGAGTAAAAAGAAAATGTGGGGCTTCTTTTCCAAAAAGTGGAAACAAAAGCACTGTTAAAGGTGCTAAACCAAAACTTTTTCCTTTCTTACTGGTCTTTCTCCTGACTTGTCATGGTATTTGTTTGTTTGTTTGCCATTGAATGTCATTCTAAGAAAATAATATATTTTTTATTATTAGCATGAATTCACCATTCTTGTTTACATTGTGGAATACCTATCTTAAATGCAAACATTGGAAATATTTAACTCAATTGCAGAATCACCAAAATTATATGATTCCTATTTTGTAGCTTGTACATGTATATACAAATGGTGTCCTTAGCAGAAAAATGGAAATACTGCATAACCTATTTGTTTTTATTTCACTTCTTGATATATGTACATATGACTCTCTACTTGAGGCTTATGGATGAGTAAAGAAGGAAAGCAACTATGGTTTCCCTGTCCCTTTAATTCTATGTCATTTTCAACATAAGTGGTTGGCTAATACAGGGAAGTAACATGAGCAAGAAAGGATATAATATGATTCCTTGGACACTGTATAGGAAAAATACTCTTACTCCTTTATTACCCACACATAACACTTCACTTCTGACATTTGTGATCACTAAGTGTGTGTGTGTGTGTGTGTGTGTGTGTGTGTGTTAATGGCAGGGGTTTCCCATACCAGTAATTTTCCAACACCAGATAGAGCTTGTAATTTAACTCTGATATTATCTGGAGATCACCCAGGTTAAGGGCTCTGTGCTACAAGAGTATCTCTCACTGAGGCACCTGGGTGGCTCAGTGGGTTAAGGCCTCTGCCTTCGGCTCAGTTCATGATCCCAGGGTCTTGGGATCAAGCCCCACATGGGGCTCTCTGCTCAGCGGGGAGCCTGCTTCCTCCTCTCTCTCTGCCTGCTTCTCTGCCTACTTGTGATCTCCGTCTGTCAAATAAATAAATAAAATCTTAAAAAAAAAAAGAATATCTCTCACCTATACTTCAGATGCCAATCTCAAGTTCCAGATTGTGTCCTGTGCTTCTGATTAATGGCTATAAATTGGGGTTCCCATGACATCCTCTTGGTTTCAATAATTTGCTAGAATGGCTCACAAAACTCAGGAAAACACACCTGCATACCAGTTTATTATTAAAGGTTAAGATAAAGGATACAGATAAATATTCAGATGGAAGACATATGTAGGGCAAGGTCTGAAAGGATCCCATGCAAAGGAGCTTCTGTCCTATAGAGTAGGAGTAGATCATCTGCTTGGCACATGGATGTTTCTACCAACCCAGGAGCACTCCAAACTCCACACTTGGGATTTTTATGGAAACTTTATCACAAAGACATGATCTATCATGAACTCAATCTCCAACCTCTCTACTTTTTCTGGAGGATAGTGGTAGAGCTGAACATTTCAAGCTTCTAATCATAGATTCATCTTTCTGGTGACCAGCCCCTATCCAAAACTATGGAGCCTACCTGTAGACACACCTTAGGCCAAAAGACACTCCTCCTATCTATCACCCAGGAAATTCCAAGGCTTTAGAAACTGTGTCAGGAGCTATGATTAAAAACAAAAACAAAAACAAGTATAAGTACGAAAGATGCTCCTAGTGCTCTTATCAGTTTAGAAACTACAAAAGTTTTAGAAGTTCTATGCCAGGAACTGAGGCAGAAACCAATGTACATATTTTCTATTATTTCAGAGTCATTCTTCTTCTTCTTTTTTTTTTTTAAAGAGTGCTGCTGCCCTTTTTCTGCATTTGAAAAAAGTTCAGGTTCAGATGGAAAACACAGCAACCCAGACTGGTTCACAACTGCTAGCTCAGTTGTAGATGTAACATGCTTAACACTCCCTTTTTGTTCTGCTTTAGATCCTTACATTGTGCATCCACCAGACTTCTGTGCTCACGGGGCATCAAACACTATATGCAAATAAGGTAGCCAAAAAGGTGAGCATACATTTTGTGCTAATCTCCTCTACTCACAGACATGCTCCACTGCCATGAAATGCCACTTACAAATACAAGTTCAAAGATAGAATTGCTAAGAATTTCAAACCACCACCACCAGACCATTAAATCAAAGTTAGGGCTATTCTGATTAGAGGCCCTCTGTGGCTACTCAGGTTGCACATCCATGAAACCAGCCCTGACATACTACTTTGGCTTTCTGGCCCATGGTTTTTGTTTTGTTTTGTTTTGTTTTTTTCTCCCTTCAGTGCACGCAGAAGCTTATAATAGCTACTTATCTAATTAATGAAAATATGCGAGATCTAGGGGCAGAGCAAGATATGTACACACTGAGTTCTACATGAAAAGAGACTAGGACAGATTCATTGAGTAAGCGAACTAAGCACAGTGATGTGATATCCACATAACACTATATGACTATTTCACCAAAATCCTGCCTCACAATCTATGGAGAAAGCCAGCAGTGTATGAGAGATTGGGGAGCAGCAAAGAAGGAAAGTTTGCTCACTGGTTATTTTAGACGCAGTTGCTGAGATTGACTGGGACACTAATTGGAGAATCATTAAATGAGAAGGCACAGCCTTACATATATCAAAGGTCTGTTTTCTTTCTGGTTGACAAAACGAACAATTCCAGGAATCATGCTGAACACTGTAATCTGATAATTAAGGAAGGGCTCAGTGGAGCAAGGAAAGGAAACAGGAAAATTAAATTTAGAAAGAAGCTGATGAAGAGCCAGGCACCAGCTGACACAAAATCGTCTGTTGAAAATGTTCTTAGAGAAAAACTGAAAATGCTCTTCATAAATAAGGTTTAGTGGACAGGGAAAAAAAAATTGTAAAATAATACTTAGGCTATTAAGGCAATGCTTTTCTTAACCAAGCAAGTTAATACTGCTTCTTGTCTGCTGCTTGCTTCAAAATGAGTGAGGTCAGCCTTATAAAACGATCAAATCAAGTGCAGTTTAAGTGAATTGTTTATGCACACTCTGTAGCCCTCCACATACATAAAGTGACTCTCATAATCAATACATTAGATTAACTAGAAGTCTTTTACCACACACTGATTTGGCATAATTTTCACATCAATTTGCCTAGCTTTCTAGTTCTCTAGTCCCCTTCTAAACCTGAGGTCTGGACATAAGACACAGCTTATAGCCTCTCTAACAAACCATTTTTACCTGAGCTAGATTCTGCTACCCATGCATTCTGGTGTGGCTCAATCTCCAAAATTCACACATGGAGTAACCTCTGTTGGCCAAATGTCATCTGATTGTGTTACAAATTGGACACCACTCTATATCTCTCATTTTATTTCCACTACCATCATCACTAGATTATAGCTCCAGGTTCAGAAGACCTAACCCAAATTATCCCTGATACTTTCTTTGCCTTGGACCACCCAGCTCATAGTTCTGAAATCATTCCTTACCAACCTATGTTTTCTCAGCCCTTCAATCCACAAACTAAGAAGGCTATCTCCATCTAATATCAGTTTGTTCTATTGCTGTTGGTAACATATTGTCAAGATATCAACTCATTTTTAATCTGTGTTCACCTGAAATACTAAATTAGTCTCAAGGTTAAAAGTTGCATTTCAATATCTGTTACATAACACTTTTCCTAACTTAAATTCTAACCCTAGAGGTGGGGAGCTCTAATCTTTTTCACCAATGGTGCTTGTGTAGTCAGTGTCTGTGCTCTTAGCTCCCACTGTAATTTGGGGGAATGATAAAAAGTACAGCTGTAAAAACTGAGAAGTATTAAAAAGATTTTTATCTCCAAAATTGCCTCAATCCAGGTGCCAAATATTTGCAATATAATCATAATTTAACTCAACTCAACATAAATTCTTTTACTACCAACCAAAGGAGACATCATAGGTGACTCTATAGATAATAAAGATTAAAATAAAGTACAGTTTCTATCCTTGAGAACCTCAGTCCAATTAGAAATAACATAATTATTTTACATATGAATAGAAACATTTATGAAGTATTATGAGAATATAGATTGAAGATTATTTTCTTTGAGTTAATCCTTGCTCTTTTCCAGACATTATTTTATTCAAATTATTCCAAGATGCAATACATCAGTTACTACAACTATCAGGACCTTGCCTCTCCTCCAAGCTGTGAGCGGAGTGATAAGTAGTTTGGGAAAAATTTAAGATAAGAGGTATCAAGAAAATATTCATTAATGCAGTCATTCATGCATTCAATATTTATGCATTAAACACCAACTTTATGACAAATACAGTACAGGATGAAAAGTTATATCAGGCACAGCTACCTATTCTTTGATGTTGAAAAATCAAGTTGGGACTTTTGTAATTTAGAGTTTAATAGTGGAACTTCTAATATTTCAAGACTTAATCTATTTTCCATTGTACAACAATTTCTTGTAGGTACAGACCTGCCTTATACCTTTTATTCCAAAGGGTTGTTTGTATTTCCTTTCATTCCTCTTGTAGTCATTCAGCTTCATTTCTACCATATTATTTGTTGTTTAAAGGAAACAATTCATCGCTTAGACCTATATTTCACAGAATGGAGTCGCAACTACCTGCATCAGAAAGAATAACTTGGGTATTTATAAAAAAAAAAAAAAAAAACAAAAAAAAAAAAACAGAAAATAGGACTCAGAATGCCTCAGGGTGAGATTCTGCAGAAATCTCAGCAATCTCCATTTTTAATAAGCACACAGATTTTTCTGAGTAACGCTTAAGTTTCAGAACTACCACTCTAGCACAGCTTTATCTTATATTCTTGGGGATTTAGGTCATTCATCTTTCAAAGGGTGTTCTGCCTCCTGGGCTCATTTTTATTCAGAATATAATGATTAACCAATTTCTTTTTGATTGTTGTGTTTTGTTTTAGGAGAGTGAGGGAGAAGGAGAAAGACAGTCTTAAGCAGGTCCCAAACTCAGCACAGAGTCCAACACAGGGCTTGATCTCACAACCCTGAGATCATGACCTGAGCCAAAATCAAGAGTTGGATGCTTAACCGACTGAGTCACCCACATATCCCAATTAAAGAATTTCTAATAGATGTGAGAATTCAATTTTCTCCACAATGAGGCTATAAGGTCCCACAGATATAACTGCTACTTTCCTTTCCAAACTCATCCCTCACTATTGTCAACTGTGCCTTAGCCACAATGTCTTCCACTTTTCTTCCTTTTTTTGAACTCCTCCCCAGCCCATGGTTTTATACCATACCATGTCTAATGTTGAGAAGATTCTTCTCTCACACTCTTTGCCTAGCTAACTACTTTTCATTCTTCAGTGATAAACATCCTTTTCATGGACAGACTTTTCCTAAACACTCAAAGTTAATTAATTCTTGCTAAATATTCTTTTTTTATAAAGCCCAGTTATTTTCTATCAAGGAACTTATCACAATTTATTATTATACATTTGTATACATTTTTCTTAATGCATATGACTTCTGCTATTGCAACCTGCATGAGTGAGGACTGTGTTTACTTTACCAATCTAGATTATCTCCTAACATAATGCCTAACAGAGTAGATATCTAACGTATACTTGAATAAATGGACAAATGAGCAAATACTAATTACTTCATACACAGGGAGACAGGAAAAAGAACACTGCATAAATTAAATATGTGAAATATGTAACAATATATATATGGTCAATTATATGCAAGTCATAAAATGGTTTAAGAATTCAGAGGGCAGAGAGATCAATATACATTGAAATGGTCAAGAAAGACTTAGCAGATGAAATGGAACTTTAGCTGGGCTCCAGATAGTAATTAAAATAAGCAAAGAGGACAAGAAAGAGTTCACAGACAAAAGTTCAGAGGTCAAAATCACAAAATGTCTAAGTTAAATTATGTCAAGATTATTCCTCATCAGCACATTCTGTTTATAGATAAATGTGGTGAAGAATTTTTTATTTTGATTGATTCTCTTATCCCTGGAGGAATGGTCCACAGCAAAGCAATATTCTAAATTTCTCAGTGGTTTTATTGATCCCATCACCAATCCCCAGAAATGACAGCTCTGTGGGATTCAAAGTATGAGAGAGGTTAAAAGAACATTAAAGTGTGATCAGATACCCAAGCAGATATTATGAAACTTGGCAGAACTGATGTAAATGCTGAAAGAAACCACATTCAACTTAGAAGGGATTTAAATCAGAACATAAAGAAATTAGTTGCTCTAATGCAAAACAGGAATCTGGACATCAGTCTCTTCTGAACTTGAGAAACTTCAGAGCAGCTTTTCCACTTTTATTTCTGCTTAAATTATTTCCCTATACAGATGAAAACCAAGAAAATAATGTCTAATAAGCATTATTATCTAAATTCCTTGTCTAAATTAAAGAATCCAAACTTGGGAAGTTGTAAATATGAAACGAGTTTGCTTTTTTTTCTGTTTGTTGCCAAACATATTTTGAAAGCTTCTCCTTCATATAACATTGATATCACTTTCAGACATTAACAGACACCTCTTGACTTGTCACTGTAAGCCATTTTCTAAGGCTTATATACCACACTGAAGCAAGCAATTTGGTTTTGCCCATTCCCTGTAAATAGCCAAAAATCTAAAAAAAAAAAAAAAAAAAAAAAATCTTAAAAACTCTAAAAAAAAAAAAGGGTAAAAAGGGTATATGAACTAACTGCTTTTAAGACTTGAACATTGTGATCTCTGAGAGAAGGAAAACCAATGAGTGCCTTTCAATCCTCCTGGCTTTTGGCCTGGAGAAACATTCTAGACTGCAATATATGGAGGGGAAACCCAAGCACAGCCTGTGGGTTTCATTGAACTAAGGCAAGGATCAAACTTAGGACTTTCTTTCTTTCCTTTTTTAAAAGATTTTTATTCATTTTAGAGAGAGCACAAGCACAGGGGAGGGAGAGGGAGAAGCAGACTCCCAGATGAGCTGAGAGCCTGACATGGGGCTCAATCCCAGGACCTGGTGATCATGACCTGAACCAAAGGCAGATGCTTAACCATCTGAGCCACACAGGTGCTCCTAAAATTAGGGTTTTCTAAGGCAGCTATGGTTTTCCAGAAAGAGTATTGACAGGACTAAGTATAGAAAGAAAGAACTCTAGAAAACTTTATGGTGTTCTTAAGTCTGTTTTTGAATGCTAAACTATCAAGCATAGGATGAAATTCCATAATCCAAGCAAAGAGCTAATGGAGAGCTGATAAGAACTATTCCCAGAGATCAAACTGCCCTGGGAGGCACTCACATACCCATCAGCAAGGGTGGAGAACCCTTGTTGAATAATCACAGCAGACAATAGAGACCTCAGATTTGTACCTTAGGTATAAGAGTAAACTAAGTGCAAAAAACACTACAGAGATATCTATCTCTCTAAATAGTCTCTCTACATATACATGTACACACACACATACATACATATATAAATATATATGTGTATATATATTTATGTATAAATATATAAAAATGTGTATATATATTTATGTATAAATATATAAAAATGTGTATATATATTTATGTATAAATATATATATAAATGTGTATATGTATTTACATATGTGTATATATATGTGATATATAAATTCCATGACATAGCAATAGAAAATATCCAAACTAAAGCAGAAAGAAAATGACTAAAAGAAAAATGAAAACAAAGCCATAGTGACCTGTGGGACAATTTAAAGTAGTCTAACATGTGTGTAATTTAAGTGACAAAAGGGAAATCAGCAAAAAATATCTGAAGAAATAATGATGTAAAAAATTAAATGACTCAAAAGCAAGATGAAAGTGAAATATGATATAAACCACACCAAGGCATGCCATCATCAAATAGAGAAAATCTTTAAAGCAATCAGAAAAACAAAACATTGTATATATATATGAAAAATATAAAAATGGCTTAAGACTTCTTGAAAAACAATGTTTGCGATGAGAAAATAGAACTTCAAAGTGCCAAAAAGTTATTTTAGAATTTTATGCTCAGAGAAGAAGAACAAGAACAGAAGAACTCATATTTAGACAAATGAAAACTGACAAAAATGTATCATCAGCAGACATGCATTAAAAGGAATGATAAAAGAAGTTCTCCAGGAACAAAAAAAAAAAAAAAAAAAAAAGAAAGAAAAAAAGAAAAAAAAATTATACCAAATGGAAACTGATCTGAATAAACAATGAAGAACTTCTCAAATGATAAAAATGTGCAAATATAAATGGCATCTTGTACATTTTCTTTAAAGCTTTATTTATTTTAAAGGGGTAGGGATAGAAGGAAAGAGAATGAACAGAAAAGCAACACTTTTTGGAAGGTAGGACATGTGGAGAATTGAATCCAAAGCAATATAGTGGAAGATAGACCTCAGGGGCAGGGGCCAGCTCCAGAAAAGCAGTAGAGCAGCAGAACACAAAATAAGAACATTTAGAAGTCTGCTACACTGAGGGATGTCACTCCATAGCTAAGCAGGGGGTGGAATCCTCACTGGGACAGTGTGGTCTCAGGACCCTCAGGGTCACAGAAAGACCAGGGGTGCCTGTGTGTGGCAGAACTCCAAGATATCAAAGCAGGGAAGCCTGCTGCAAAGATGGAGCCTAGGAGTGAGCTCTCAGCTCAGTGTTGCCATAAACTGTGATCCCTGGCATAGTCAGACCACTGCTCTTTGAGCAGGGACCCTACAAGTGACAGACCCAGAGAGACTCCCCCTCCTTCCTCCACTGGGGTGAGGGGTACAGGAACACACTGTAGGAATTGCGGGGTTTGGAGACTCCAAGTGGGGCTATGTGCCAGAGATAGAAATGTTGTGTCATAGGCTGGGTGAGCTCGGAGTACAGTCAGAGACAAGGGAGAGCAGAGTGACTGACTGCTTTTCTCTGAGGGTACACAAGACAGAGGCCCCCAGCTTTCAGCTCCTCAGGGGCTGGAGATTGGGAGGGCGTAATTTTCATTCTTGTCCTCCAAGGCTGTACGAAAAGCACTCAGGGAACAAAAGCTACCAAGAGCAAACTGGAGCAGATTACTTACCCTGGCCCCTAGCAAGGGTGGTGCAATTCTGCCTTGGGCAAACACAACTGAGACTGTAAGAGGCCCCTCCCCCAGAAGACCAAGAACATCCAGCCAAGACCAAGTTTGTGATCAATGAGAACTGTAAAACACCAGTGCTAGGGGAATACAGCACATAGAATTCACGGCTATTTTCCATGATTATTCAGTCTTTCCAAGTTAAATTTTTTAAATTTTTGTTATTTATTTCCTTTTTAAAAAATTTTCCTCTTTCCTACTTTATCCTATTTTAATTATTTTGTCTTATCAATACCTTTTTAAAAAATCTTTAATGTTCATTTTTATAGTCATATTCTATCTCATCATTATATTTAAATTTATTTTTTTGTATACATACAGGTTTTTCTTTAAAATTTTGGGATACAGTTTCTTCTAAAAGACAAAAGATATACCCTAAATCTAGCATATGGCTTTGTTCTAGTCTCCACATTGGTCACGTTCTTGCTTTTTTCTTTCTTTTTTCAACTAACTTCTTATCTTATCAATTCCTTTTTAAAAATCTTTTTAAATTTTCATCTTTATGGTCATATTCCATTCTTTCATCATGTTTATCCTTAGTTTTGTATATAAATGTATGTTTTTCTTTAAAATTTGGGGAGGGAGTTTATTCTAACAGAACAAAAGGAACCCAAAACCATGTGTGTGGCTATGTTCTATTCACCACTCTAATATTTATTTTTTCCTTTCTTTTCCCCTCAATTTTGGTTCTTCTCTGACTGAGTTAGTGTATATTTTTCTGGGGTCGTTATAACCCTTTTAGCATTTTGCTCTCTCATTCCTCTATTCTTCTCTGGACAAAATGAAAAGAAAAAAAAAAAAAACAAAAACTCACCTCAAAAAAACAAAACAAAACAAAACAAAAAAAACAAACAAACCAAAAAAGAACAACAACAACAACAAAAAAAACCCAAGAGGCAGTACTGGCTGCTAGAGACCTAATCAATACAGACATTAGTAAGATGTCAGAACCAGAGTTCAGAATGACAATTATAAAGATACAAGCTGGGCTTGAAAAAAAGCATAGAACATACTGGAGAATCCCCTTCTGGAGAAGTAAAACTCTTTTCTGGAGAAATAAAAGAACTAAAATCTAACCAAGTTGAAATTTAAAAAAGTTATTAATGAGGTTCAATAAAAAATGGAGGCTCTTAGTGTTAGGATAAATAAGGCAGAAGAGAGATTATGATATAGGAGACCAAATGATGGAGAATAAAGAAGCTGAGAAAAAGAGATAAACAACTACTGGATCATGGGGGAGAATTTGAGAGATAAGTGATCCCATAAGATAAAACAATATTAGAATAATTGAGATCCCAGAGGAAGAAAAGAGAAAGAGGGGCAGAAGGTATATTGGAGCAAATTATAGCAGAGAATTTCTGCTATATAATAAGGGAAACAAAGGGAACAAGTATCAAAATCCAGGAGACACAGAGAAACCCCCTCAAAATCATAAAAATAGGTCAATACCCCATCATCTAATAGTAAAAGTTACAAGTCTCAGAGACAAAGAGAAAATCCTGAAAACAGCTCAGGCAACAGGTCTGTAACATCCAACCTCAGAAATATTAGACTGGCAGCAGAATTGTCCACAGAGACCTGGCAGGCCAGAAAGGACTGGCATGATATATTCACAGCACTAAACAAGAAAAAATATGCAGCCAAGAATACTATATCCAGCTAGGTTGTCATTGAAAATAGAAGGAGAAATAAAAAGCTTCAAGGACAAACAAAAACTAAGAATTTGCAAACACAAACCAGCCCTACAGGAAATATTGAAAGGGGTCCTCTAAGCAAAGAAAGAGCCTAAAAGTAGTAGACCAAAAAAGAAACAGAGACAATATACAGTAACAGTCACCTTACAGGCAATACAATGGCACTAAATTCATATCTTTCAATAGTTACCCTGAATGTAAATTGGCTAAATGCCCCCATCAAAAGACACAGGGTATCAGAATGGATAAAAAAAAAAAAAAACAGGACCCATTGATATGCTGTCTGCAAGAGACTCATTTTAGAACCAAAGACACCTCCAGATTTAAAGTGAGGGGGTGGAAAACCATTTACCATGCTAATGGACATCAAAAAGAAACTGGGGTGGTAATCCTTTTATCAGATGAATTAGATTTTAAGCCAAAGACTATAAAAAGAGATGAGGAAAGGCATTATATCATAGTTAAAGAATCTGTCCAACAAGAAGATCTAACAATTTTAAATACCTATGCCCCTAACATGGGAACAGCCAATTGTATAATCCAATTAATAACAAAAACAAAGAAACACATCAACAATGATACAATAATAGGAGGGGACTTGAACACCCACCTCACTGATATGGACAGATCATCTAAGAAAAGACCAATAAGGAAATAAAGGCTTTAAGTGAAACACTGGATGAGATGGACATCACAAATATATTCAAAACATTCCATCCCCCCAAACAGAATACACATTCTTCTCTAGTGCACATGGAACATTCTCCAGAATAGATCACATCCTGGGTCATAAATCAGGTATCAACCAGTACCAAAAGACTGGGATCATTTGCCGCATATTTTCAGACCACAATGCTTAGGAACTAGAACTCAACTACAAGAGGAAAGTTGGAAAAAACTCAAATAGAAGAAGGCTAAAAAATATCCTACTAAAGAATTAATGGGTCAACCAGGAAATTAAAGAATTTTAAAAATACATGGAAACAAATGAAAATGAAAACACAACTGTTCAAAATCTTTGGCATAAAGCAATGGCGGTCCTGAGAGGAAAGCATATAGCAACACAAGACTTTCTCAAGAAACAAGAAAGATCTTGGGGCGCCTGGGTGGCTCAGTGGGTTAAGCCACTGCCTTCGGCTTGGGTCATGATCTCAGGGTCCTGGGATCGAGCCCCGCATTGGGCTCTCTGCTCAGCAGGGAGCCTGCTTCCTCCTCTCTCTCTGCCTGCCTCTCTGCCTGCTTTGTGATCTCTCTCTGTCAAATAAATTAAAAAAAATCTAAAAAAAAAAAAAGAAAGAAACAAGAAATATCTCAAATATACAACCTAACCCTACACCTAAAGGAGTTGGAGAAAGAATAGGAAAGAAAGCCTAAACCCAGCAGGAGAAGAGAAATGATAAAGATAAGAACAGAAATCAATGGAATAGAACCAAAAGAACAGTAGAATCAATGAAGCAAGAGGGTTGTTCTTTGAAAGAACGAATAAGATTGATAAACCCCTGGCCAGACTTATCAAAAAAAAAAAAAAAAAGAGAGAGAGAGAGAGAGAAAGGACCCAAATTAATAAAATCATGAACATAAGAAGAAAGATCACAACCAACACCAAAGTAATACAAACAATTATAAGAATATATTATAAGTAACTATTCACCAGAAAATTTGAAAATCTGGAAGAAATGGATGCATTCCTGGAGACATATAAACTACCAAAACTGAAATAGGAAGAAATAGGAAACCTGAACAGACACATAACCAGTAAGGAAGTTGAAACAGTCATCAAAAATGTCTCAACGAACAAGAGACTAGGGCCATATGGCTTCCCAGATGAATTCTACCAAACATTAAAGAAAAATTAATACCTATTCTCCTGAAACTGTTCCAAGAAATAAAAATAGAAGGAAAACTTCCAAACACATTTTATGAGGTCAGCATTACCTTGATCCCAAAATCAGACAAAGACCCATCAAAAAATTACAGACCAATATCCCTGATGACCATGGGTACAAAAATTCTCACCAAAATGCTAGCTAATAGCATCCAACAGTACATTAAAAGGATTATTCACCACAACCAATTGGGATTTATTTCTAGAAGGCAAGGTTGGCACAACATCCACTAATCAATCAATGGGATACACCAAGAAAAGAAAGAACAAGAACCATATGATCCGTTCAATAGACACAGAGAAAGTATGAACATCCTTCCTTGATCAAAACTCTTCACAGTGTGGGGATTGAGAGTACATAGCTCAATAACATAAAAGCAATCTATGAAAAACCCACCGTGAATATCATTCTCAATGGGGAAAAACTAAGAGCTTTTCCCCTAAGGTAGGGCTGTCCACTATCAGCACTGCTATTCAGCAAAATACTAGAAATCCTAGCCTCAGCAATCAGACAACAAAAAGAAATAAAAGCCATCCGAATTGGCAAAAAAGTCAAACTCTCACTCTTTGCAGATATACTTTATGTGGAACACCCAAAAGACTCCACTCCAAAACTGCTAGAACTCATACAGGAATTCAGTAAAGTGTCAGGATATAAAATCAATGCACAGAAATCAGTTGCATCTCTATACACCAACAAGACAGAAGAAAGTGAAATTAAGGATCCGATCCCATTTACAATTGCATCCAAAACCATAAGATACCTAGAAATAAAGCTAATCAAAGAGGCAAAGAACTTGTACTCAGAAAGATATAGAGTACTCATGAAAGAAATCAAGGAAGACACAAAAATGGAAAAACATTCCATGCTCATGGATTAAAAGAACAAATATTGTAAAAATGTCTATGCTATCTAAAGCAATGTACACATTTAATGCACTCCCTATCAAAACACCATCAATTTTTTTCAAAGAAATGGAACAAATAATCCTAAAATTTATATGGAACCAGAAAAGACCCGAATAGCCAGAGGAATCTTGAAAAAGAAAGCCAAAGTTGGTGGCATCACAATTCCAGACTTCAAGCTCTAGTACAAAGCTGTCATCATCAAGCCAGTATGGCACTGTCACAAAAACAGATACATAGATCAATGGAACAGAGCAGAGAGCCCAGAAATGGACCCTCAACTCTATGGTCAACTAATCTTTGGCAAAGCAAGAAATAATGTTCAATGGAACAAATCGGTATCTTCAACAAAAGGTATTGGAAAAATTGGACTGCCACACACAGAAGAATGAAACTGGAGCATTTCCTTACACCACACACAAAATTAGATGCAAAATAGACAAAAGATCTGAATATGAGATAGAAATCCATCAAAATCCTTGAGGAGAATACAGGCAGCAACCACTTCGACCTCAGCGACAGCAACTTCTTCCTAGAAACATCGCCAAAGTAAAGGGAAGCAAGGGCAAAAATGAACTACTAGGATTTCATTAATGTAAAAAGCTTTTTCACAGCAAAGTAAATAGCCAAAAAAAGCAAAAGACAACCAACAGAATGGGAGGTAGATATTTGCAAATGATGTATCAGATAAAGGACGAGTATCCAAAATGTTTAAAGGACTTATCAAATTCAATACCCAAAGAACAAAGAATGCAATCCAGAAATGGGCAGAAGACATGAACAGACATTTCTGCAAAGAAGACATCCAGATGGTCAACAGACACATGAAAAAGTGCTCCACATCACTCACCAATAGGGAAATACAAATCAAAAGCACAATGAGATACCACCTCACACCAGTCAGAATGGCTAAAATTAACCAATCGGGAAATGACAGATGTTGGCAAGGATGTGGAGAAAGGGGAACCCTCCTACACTGTTGGTGGGAATGCAAGCTGGTGCAGCCACTCTGGAAAACAGTATGCAGGTTCCTAAAAAAGTTGAAAACAGAGCTACCCTACAACCTAGCAACTGCACTACTGAATATTTACCCTAAAGATACAAATGTAGTGATCCTAAGGGGCACGTGCCCCTGAGTATTTAGAGCAGCAATGTCCACAACAGCCAAACTATGGAAAGAGGCTAGATGTCCATCAACAGACGAATTGATAAAGAAGTGGTATACACACACACGCACGTGCACACACACACACACTGGAATACTATGCAGCCATCAAAACCCCTGAAATATTGCCATTTGCAATAATGTGGATGGAACTAGAGGATAATATGCTAAGTGAAATAAGTCTATCAAAGAATACAATTATCATATGATCTCACTGATATGAGGAATTTGAGAGACAATGCAGAGGATTATAGGGGAAGAGAGGGAAAAGTGAAACAAGATGAAAGCAGAGAGGGAGAAAAACCATAAAAGACTCTATTCTCAGGAAAGGAACTGAGGGTTCCTGGAGGGAAGGGGAGTGGGAAGAATGTGTGAGGGGACACTGGGGAGGTTATGTGCTATGGTGAGTGACGTGAATTGTGTAAAATTGATGAATCACAGATCTGTACCCTGAAACAAATAATACATTATATGTTAAAAAAAAAAAAAAAAGAATCGGCCACTTAAATGACTGAGCCACCCAGGTACCCTTTTGTTCACATTTTAAAATTTCTTTGAGAGATAAAAGATGAAGGAATAACAACGTAATACAGGGTTATTCTCTAGGTAGAAATAAAATGTATTACAACAAAGTATAAAGAATAGGGGTGGAACTAGAAACAAATTGTCTTGAAGTTTTTACAATATATGTGAAGTGTTATCATGTTTTTGAGTAGAATCTGATAAGATGAAGAAGGTTACTCTAAACCCTACAACAACCAATAAAATATAGATGAAATAAAGTTATAAATTATACTTCAATAATACATTTAAAATGAAAGACAAAAAAATATTCAATGCAAGGGAAAGCAGGAAAAGAGAGAAAAAGGAATAGCAACAATAACAAAACCCACAATGGTATGAAGAGAAAACAGATATTGTTTTGCATTTAAATTCAATTACATCATATTTTACATTAAATATAAATGGACCAAACAAATAGATTTAAAGATAGAAATTATTAGACTGGACCACAAGCATGATCAAAATATATGTCCACAAGAAATGTTGTTCTTTCTTTTTTTTTACAAAAATGTCCTTTAAATGTAAAGACAAACATAGCTCAAAAGGATGAACAAAGACATGCTACAAAAATGTTAATCATAGGAACGTGGAAGTGGGTATATAAATATCAGACAAAGTAGATTGCAGGACAAGAAATTATCAAGGATAGAGACAGAAATTTCTTAGTAATAAAAGGAAGCATTCATTAAGAAAACATAATAATATAAATGTGTTGGTACCATTCTTGAATGATGACTTCAACACATTTTGTTCAGTAATCATTAGAAATAATTGTAAAATTTCAAGATCAAAGAAAAATTGAATCACACTATCAACTAACTTGATATAATTAATATTCACTGAACACCAAATCTGATATTTTTTGTGCAAATGGGACATTTGCATCCTACCTTTATCTGTAGGAACATGAAAACAGTCTCAATAAATATAAAAATACTGAACTCAAATGGAGTAAGCTCTCTAACTACAGCATAATTAAGTAAGCAACATGATTTTTTTTTTTTTAGTTCCATGGAATACTAACAAGTATTTTGAAAATTAACAGCACTACATCAAATAACCCAAAGATCAGAAAAGTCATAAAGCATATTACAAAATATTTTGTACAAATTATAATAAAAGAAAACATGTAAACCGCTGTGAGATGTAAATAAAGCAGTAGTTAGAGGGAAATTTATAGCTTTAAACATTTATATTAAAAAGTAAGGAAAGCCTAAAATCATCAAAGCTTCAATCACAAAAAGCTTGCAAAGGAGAAATTAAGGAAACATAAAGTAAGTCAATAAAAGGAAAAAGAGAAACTTAATGAAATCAAAAGCAATTTTTTTTTAGAAAAATCATTTACATTGATAAACCCCTAGCTTGACTAACAAAGAAAAAAAGGTCTATATCAGGAATAAAAGATGGCATATCACTACAAATTCTACAGTCACTGAAAGGATGCTAAGGAAATATTTTGAAAAAACTTATGTCAGTTTAGGCAAAATGAGTAAATTCCTTGACAGATGCAAATTACCAAAAGTGAAAAAAGAACTTAGAGAAAATATGAGTAGCCACATATCTATTAAACATTGAAAATACAGGGGGACCTGGGTGGCTCAGTGGGTTAAAGCCTCTGTCTTCAGCTCGGGTCATGATCCCAGGGTTCTGGGATTGAGCCCCACACTTGGCTCTCTGCTCAGCAGGGAGCCTCCTTCCCCCTCTCTCTCTGCCTGCCTCTCTGCCTACTTGTGATTTCTATCAGTCAAATAAATAAATAAAATCTTAAAAATAAATAAATAAAAAATAAAATAAAAATAAAAATTGAAAATACAGGGGAGCCTGGGTGGCTCAGTGTGTTAAGGCCTCTGCTTAACAGAGTGGCTCACTGTGTTAAGGCCTTTGGCTCAGGTCATGGTCCTGGGGTCCTGGGATTGAGCCCTGCATTGGACTCTCTGCTCAGCGGGGAGCCTGCTTCCTCCTCTCTCTCTGCCTGCCTCTCTGTCTACTTGTGATCTCTCTCAAATAAATAAAAATCTTTAAAAAAAATTGAAAATGCAATTAAAATCTTTCCACAGGCAAATTTTAGGCCCAAATAGCTTCTTTGTTATAATCTACAACATTTAAATAAAATACAACAGCAATTCTACACACAAATTATTTCGAGAATATAGAAGGGGAACACTTTTTAAATCATTTTATGGAAATAAGAACCAGACCAGTATGAAACTGGTGCAAAGCAGATAAAAGCATTACACAAAGAAAGAAAAGACACCTAAAAACAAGTCAGTATGCCTTATGAACAGAAACAAAAATTTTTAACAAAATATCTGGGTCCACAACATGTATTATAAAAAGATACCATGAGTAAGTGGCTTTTATTCTAGGAATTCAAAGATGCTTTAATAATTGAAAACAAGTGTTCTCCATCTTAAGAGAATAAACAGGGAAATATGATTATTTCAACAGAAGTGCTTTTCCAGACCAAACACCATTAAAATAAATTTCTTAGCAAACCAAGAAGAAAAGGACACTCTCAATCCAACATGAGCATGCATACCTATACTTGTGTGTTTTCCAAAATCTAGATATAATGAAAGAAATGAAATAGTTGGAGTGCCTGGGTGGCTCAGTCAGTTAAGCATCTGCCTTCAGCTTGGGTCCTGGGATCAAGTGCTTCGTTAGGCTCCCTGCTCTACAGGGAGCCTGCTTCTCCCTCTACTTCTGCCTGCCGCTTCCCCACCAACCCCCGATTATACTCCTTTCTGTCAAATAAATAAATAAATAAATAAAATCTTAAAAAATACAATTTTGGTTTTGTTTTTGTTTTTAAAGATATGAAGTAGAAATGACTAAGTCCAGGGTGCCTGGGTAGCTCAGTAGATTAAGCCTCTGCCTTGGGCTCAGGTCATGATCTCAGGGTCCTGGGATGGAGCCCAGCATGGGCTCTCTGCTCAGCAGGAAGCATACTTCCCCCTCCCTCTGCCTGCCTCTCTGCCTACTTGTGAACTCTCTCAGTGTCAAATAAATAAATAAAATCTTTTTTTTAAATTTAAATTTTATTTTTTATAAACATATAATATATTTTTATCCCCAGAGGTACAGGTCTGTGAATCGCCAGGTTTACACACTTCACAGCACTCACCATAGCACATACCCTCCCCAATGTCTAAATAAATAAAATCTTTAAAAAAAAAAAAAAGAAAGAAAGAAATGACTAAGTCCACAGGTAATGACAACCTATGAAAGTTAAAGAAATTTTAGAAACATTTATCTAATAATAAGGTGGATCAGAAGGGAAAAACTGGGACAAGAGATACCATCTGGGGAATCTACTATAATACTTTACACAAAAAAGGGAGAGTCCTTCAACTAATATTAGGCTTGAAAATTTGGAAAAGTCTTCCACCAAATAGTTTGCCTACTGAGGAAAGATGACATGTTATTATTGTTAGCTATAGGAAAGGGTTGCAAACCAAAAGTTGTGAAAGTCTTCGTTTTCGTTCCATTAAGAGGAATGTTCACAGGAATTCTGGACAAGGACAAATGGAGATACATGACATGCAAAGTTAAGAATCTGATGCTCTTTTCCTATACACACACACACACACACACACACAGACACACACATATGTATATGTGTATGAATGATATTTGTATAATGTAAAATATTTATATAAATATGCATTTATATATAAAAAATATATATGTTTAGTCTTTATTCAGTAGTAGTAACAAGAAACAAGTTTTTTTATTTTCATTGTTTTAAAGATTTTATTTATTCATTTGGAGATAGAGAACAAAAGATAGCGCAAGATGGGGAGAGGCAGGCAGAGGGATGAGGAGAAGCAGGTTCCCTGCTAAACAGGGAGCCTGACGGGGTTTCATGCCAGGACTCCAGCCAGGATCATGACCCAAGCAGAAGGCAGACATTTAACTCACTGATCCACCCAGGTGCCCCAGAAACAAGTTTTTTATTAATACAAGTTGTACACCTCCACTTAAATCTGAAATAAGGAATCAGATGCAGTGAATAAAATAGAAATTTAAATATATTATCATCAAACTACAAAGTTCCAAAACCAGAAAACTGCAATGTTCCAAACCATAATAAAAGTATTTAATTAATAAACATGTACTCAATCCTAGGAAACACCACACATCATGCATTATTCAGTTTCAAACTGTTAGCTGTCTGCAACCATTAAGTAGCTGGGTTTGGTAGGTGTGCTGTTTTTGTATAGCACATCTTGTGTGGAGAGCCACAAAAGTTCTCCTTAAAGATAAATTGGCAACAGTAAGGGGGATTGTCTGTTCACTCAAAGGTGGCAACTTTCTTAGGAATAAGACCAGTCATCTGTGGAAACCTGAATTAATTGACAGCTTTTCTAACTTACTTCTCTGATATGTTAATACATTTCATAAAAAATCAACTTGATCACATCATATGTCCAGCTGGTCCAGCTCTGAGGACCGTTTTCACTCACTGTTTTGGGGAACAGAGTTATGGATGAGAAAAGAAGTTAAAAGTGCTTCTGCCTATGTGGGTTTTTCTTATTAATGTCTCTTTCTCTCTCTCTTTATTTTTTTTAATTTTATTTTTTATAAACATA
Source organism: Lontra canadensis (assembly GCF_010015895.1). Taxonomy (NCBI): domain Eukaryota; kingdom Metazoa; phylum Chordata; class Mammalia; order Carnivora; family Mustelidae; genus Lontra; species Lontra canadensis. Next base: position 31,334,245 of record NW_022630996.1, read on the forward strand.
TATTTTTTTTCCCCAGGGGTACAGGTCTGTGAATCGCCAGGTTTACACACTTCACAGCACTCACCATAGCACATACCCTCCCCAATGTCCATAATAACCCTACCCCCCTCTCCCAAACCCCCTCCCCCCAGCAACCCTCAGTTTGTTTTGTGAGATTAAGAGTCACTTATGGTTTATCTCCCTCCCAATCCCATCTTGCTTCATTTACTCTTCTCCTACCTCCTTAACCCCCATGTTGCATCTCCTCTCCCTCATATCAGGGAGATCATATGATAGTTGTCTTTCTCCAATTGACTTATTTCGCTAAGCATGATACCCTCTAGTTCCATCCACATCATCACAAATGGCAAGATTTCATTTCTTTTGATGGCTGCATAGTATTCCATTGTGTATATATACCACCTCTTCTTTATCCATTCATCTGTTGATGGACATCTAGGTTCTTTCCATAGTTTGGCTATTGTAGACATTGCTGCTATAAATATTCGGGTGCACGTGCCCCTTCGGATCACTACGTTTGTATCTTTAGGGTAAATACCCAGCAGTGCAATTGCTGGGTCATAGGATAGTTCTATTTTCAACATTTTGAGGAACCTCCATGCTGTTTTCCAGAGTGGTTGCACCAGCTTGCATTCCCACCAACAGTGTAGGAGGGTTCCCCTTTCTCCGCATCCTCGCCAGCATCTGTCATTTCCTGACTTGTTAATTTTAGCCATTCTGACTGGTGTGAGGTGGTATCTCATTGTGGTTTTGATTTGTATTTCCCTGACGCTGAGTGATATGGAGCACTTTTTCATGTGTCTGTTGGCCATCTGGATGTCTTCTTTGTAGAAATGTCTGTTCATGTCTTCTGCCCATTTCTTGATTGGATTATTTGTTCTTTGGGTGTTGAGTTTGCGAAGTTCTTTATAGATTCTGGACACTAGCCCTTTATCTGATATGTCGTTTGCAAATATCTTCTCCCATTCTGTCAGTTGTCTTTTGTCTTTTGGTTTGTTAACTGTTTCCTTTGCTGTGCAAAAGCTTTTGATCTTGATAAAATCCCAATAGTTCATTTTTGCCCTTGCTTCCCTTGCCTTTGGCGATGTTCCTAGGAAGATGATGCTGCAGCTGAGGTCGAAGAGGTTGCTGCCTGTGTTCTCCTCAAGGATGTTGATGGATTCCTTTCTCACATTGAGGTCCTTCATCCATTTTGAGTCTATTTTCGTGTGTGGTGTAAGGAAATGATCCAATTTCATTTTTCTGCATGTGGCTGTCCAATTTTCCCAACACCATTTATTGAAGAGGCTGTCTTTTTTCCATCGGACATTCTTTCCTGCTTTGTCAAAGATTAGTTGACCATAGAGTTGAGGGTCTATTTCTAGGCTCTCTATTCTGTTCCATTGATCTATGTGTCTGTTTTTGTGCCAGTACCATGCTGTCTTGATGATGACAGCTTTGTAGTAGAGCTTGAAGTCTGGAATTGTGATGCCACCAACTTTGGCTTTCTTTTTCAATATTCCTTTGGCTATTCGAGGTCTTTTCTGGTTCCATATAAATTTTAGGATTCTTTGTTCCATTTCTTTGAAAAAAATGGATGGTACTTTGATAGGAATTGCATTAAATGTGTAGATTGCTTTAGGTAGCATAGACATTTTCACAATATTTATTCTTCCAATCCAGGAGCATGGAACATTTTTCCATTTCTTTGTGTCTTCCTCAATTTCTTTCATGAGCACTTTATAGTTTTCTGTGTATAGATTCTTAGTCTCTTTGGTTAGGTTTATTCCTAGGTATCTTATAGTTTTGGGTGCAATTGTAAATGGGATTGACTCCTTAATTTCTCTTTCTTCTGTCTTGTTGTTGGTGTAGAGATATGCAACTGATTTCTGTGCATTGATTTTATATCCTGACACGTTACTGAATTCCTGTACAAGTTCTAGCAGTTTTGGAGTGGAGTCTTTTGGGTTTTCCACATATAGTATCATATCATCTGCAAAGAGTGATAGTTTGACTTCTTCTTTGCTGATCTGCATGCCTTTAATTTCCTATTGTTGTCTGATTGCTGAGGCTAGGACTTCTAGTACTATGTTGAATAGCAGTGGTGATAACGGACATCCCTGCGTGTTCCTGACCTTAGCGGAAATGCTTTCAGTTTTTCTCCATTGAGAATGATATTTGTGGTGGGTTTTTCATAGATGGCTTTGATAATATTGAGGTATGTGCCCTCTATCCCTACACTTTGAAGAGTTTTGATCAGAAAGGGATGCTGCACTTTGTCAAATGCATTTTCAGCATCTATGGAGAGTATCATATGGTTCTTGTTCTTTCTTTTATTAATGTGTTGTATCACATTGATTGATTTGAGGATGTTGAACCAACCTTGCAGCCCTGGAATAAATCCCACTTGGTCGTGTTGAATAATCCTCTTAATGTACTGTTGAATCCTATTGGCTAGTATTTTGGTGAGAATTTTTGCATCTGTGTTCATCAAGGATATTGGTCTGTAGTTCTCTTTTTTGATGGGATCCTTGTCTGGTTTGGGGATCAAGGTGATGCTGGCCTCATAAAATGAGTTTGGAAGTTTTCCTTCCATTTCTATTTTTTGGAACAGTTTCAGGAGAATAGGAATTAGTTCTTCCTTAAATGTTTGGTAGAATTCCGCCGGGAAACCGTCTGGCCCTGGGCTTTTGTTTGGAGATTTTTGATGACAGTTTCAATTTCCTTACTGGTTATGGATCTGTTCAGGCTTTCTCTTTCTTCCTGGTTCAGTTTGGTAGTTTATATGTCTCTAGGAATGCATCCATTTCTTCCAGATTGTCAAATTTGTTGGCATAGAGTTGCTCATAATATGTTCTTATGATAGTCTGTATTTCTTTGGTGTTAGTTGTGATCTCTCCTCTTTCATTCATGATTTTATTTATTTGGGTCCTTTCTCTTTTCTTTTTGATAAGTCTGGCCAGGGGTTTATCAATCTTATTAATTCTTTCAAAGAACCAGCTCCTAGTTTCATTGATTTGTTCTACTGTTTTTTTGGTTTCTATTTCATTGATTTCTGCTCTGATCTTTATGATTTCTTTTCTCCTGCTGGGTTTAGGGTTTCTTTCTTGTTCTTTCTCCAACTCCTTTAGGTGTAGGGTTAGGTTGTGTACCTGAGACCTTTCTTGTTTCTTGAGAAAGGCTTGTACCACTATATATTTTCCTCTCAGGACTGCCTTTGTTGTGTCCCACAGATTTTGAACCATTGTATTTTCATTATCATTTGTTTCCATGAATTTTTTCAATTCTTCTTTAATTTCCTGGTTGACCCATTCATTCTTTAGAAGGATGCTGTTTAATCTCCATGTATTTGGGTTCTTTCCAAATTTTCTCTTGTGATTGAGTTCTAGCTTCAGAGCATTGTAGTCTGAAAATATGCAGGGAATGATCCCAATCTTTTGATACCGGTTGAGACCTGATTTAGGACCAAGGATGTGATCTATTCTGGAGAATGTTCCATGGGCACTAGAGAAGAATGTGTATTCTGTTGCTTTGGGATGAAATGTTCTGAATATATCTGTGATATCCATCTGGTCCAGTGTGTCATTTAAGGCCTTTATTTCCTTGTTGATCTTTTGCTTGGATGATCTGTCCATTTCAGGGAGGGGAGTGTTAAAGTCCCCTACTATTATTGTATTATTGTTGATGTGTTTCTTTGATTTTGTTATTAATTGGTTTATATAGTTGGCTGCTCCCACGTTAGGGGCATAGATATTGACAATTGTTAGATCTTCTTGTTGGACAGATCCTTTGAGTATGATATAGTGTCCTTCCTCATCTCTTATTATAGTCTTTGGCTTAAAATCTAATTGATATGATATAAGGATTGCCACTCCTGCTTTCTTCTGATGTCCATTAGCATGGTAAATTCTTTTCCACCCCCTCACTAAATCTGAAGGTGTCTTCGGGTTTAAAATGAGTTTCTTGTAGGCAACATATAGATGGGTTTTGTTTTTTTATCCATTCTGATACCCTGTGTCTTTTGATTGGGGCATTTAGCCCATTAACATTCAGGGTAACTATTGAGAGATATGAATTTAATGCCATTGTATTGCCTGTAAGGTGACTGTTATTTATATTGTTTCTGTTCCTTTCTGATCTACTACTTTTAGGCTCTCTCTTTGCTTAGAGGACCCCTTTCAATATTTCCTGTAGAGCTGGTTTGGTGTTTGCAAATTCTTTCAGGTTTTGTTTGTCCTGGAAGCTTTTAATCTCTCCTTCTATTTTCATTGATAGCCTAGCTGGATATAGTATTCTTGGCTGCATGTTTTTCTCATTTAGTGCTCTGAATATATCATGCCAGGTCTTTCTGGCCTGCAGGTCTCTGTGGATAAGTCTGCTGCCAATCTAATATTTTTACCATTGTATGTTACAGACTTCTTTTCCCGGGTTGCTTTCAGGATTTTCTCTTTGTCACTAAGACTTGTAAATTTGACTATTAGGTGACAGGGTGTGGACCTATTCTTATTGATTTTGAGGGGGGTTCTCTGAACCTCCTGGATTTTGATGCTTGTTCCCTTTGCCATATTGGGGAAATTCTCTCCAATAATTCTCTCCAATATACCTTCTGCTCCCCTCTCTCTTTCTTCTTCTTCTGGAATACCAATTATTCTAATGTTGTTTCGTCTTATGGTGTCACTTTCTCTCGAATTCTGCCCTCGTGGTCCAGGAGCTGTTTGTCCCTCTTTTGCTCAGCTTCTTTATTCTCTGTCATTTGGTCTTCTATATCGCTAATTCTTTCTTCTGCCTCATTTATCCTAGCAGTGAGAGCCTCCATTTTGGATTGCACCTCATTAATAGCTTGTTTGATTTCAACTTGGTTAGATTTTAGTTCTTTTATTTCTCCAGAAAGGGCTTTTATATCTCCCGAGAGGGTTTCTCTAATATCTTCCATGCCTTTTTCGAGCCCGGCTAGAACCTTGAGAATCGTCATTCTGAACTCTAGATCTGACATATTCCCAATGTCTGTATTGATTAGGTCCTTAGCCTTTGGTACTGCCTCTTGTTCTTTTTTTTGTGGTGAATTTTTCCGCCTTGTCATTTTGTCCAGATAAGAGTATATGAAGGAACAAGTAAAATACTAAAAGGGTGGCAACAACCCCAGGAAAATATGCTTTAGCCAAATCAGAAGAGATCCCAAATCTGAGCGGGGGAAAGGGGATATAAAGAAGTTCAGAAAGAAAAAAAAAAGAAAGAAAGAAAAAGAAAAAAGAAACAAATAAAAAAAGAAAACCAATAATGAAAAAATATAAAAAGGAAAAAAATATATATATATATTAGATAAACTAGTTAAAAAACGTTAAAAAAGAAAAGGGTAAAAGTTAAAAAAAAATTAACAGAAGAAGAGAAAAAAAATTGAAAAAAAAAATAAAATTAACTGCAAGGCTAAAGAATCATGGGGAGAAAGCCATGAGTTCCGTGCTTTGCTTTCTCCTCCTCTGGAATTCCGCTGCTCTCCTTGGTATTGAAACTGCACTCCTTGGTGGGTGAACTGGGTCCTGGCTGGGTTTCTTGTTGATCTTCTGGGGGAGGGGCCTGTTGTAGTGATTCTCAAGTGTCTTTGCCCCAGGCGGAGTTGCACCGCCCTTATCAGGGGCCGGGCTGAGTAATCAGCTTGGGTTTGCTTTTGGGAGCTTTTGTTCCCTGAGCGCTTTCTGTAGAGTCTGGAGGACGGGAATGAAGATGGTGGCCTCCCAGTCTCCGGCCCGGAGGAGCCGAGAGTCTGGGGCCCCACTCCTCAGTGCGCCCTCAGAGAACAGTGCCCAATTGCTCCCGTCACCCTGGCCTCCGGCCCCGCTCCGAGCTGACCAAGCCTGTGAGCAGTTCAAGGTAAACCCGAGCTTAGAGCTCACTCCTTGGCTCTGTGTAGCCGGCTTCCCCGTTCTAATACCTGTAAGCTCTGTGACACTCAGACACCCCCGATCCTTCTGTGACCCTGCGGGACCTGAGGCCACGCTGACCCCGCGTGCGCTTCACCCCGGTTAAGCCTCTGGAGCGATGTCCCTCAGCGGAACAGACTTTTAAAAATCCTGATTTTGTGCTCCATTGCTCCGCCGCTTGCCGGGAGCCAGCCCCTTCCCCCACGGTCTATCTTCCCGTCGCTTTGGATTCACTTCTCCGCCAGTCCTACCTTTCAGAAAGTGGTTGATTTTCTGTTTCTAGAATTGCTGTTCTTCTTCTCTTCGATCTCCCGTTGGATTTGTAGGTGTTTGCAATCTTTAGATAAGCTATCTAGCTGATCTACCGCTACCTGAAGTAGTCTCAGCCTGCTATTTCTCCGCCATCTTGACTCTACCCCTCTCTCTCTCATTTTTTAATATTTTAAGCTTTTGTTTTTGTTTTGCCTGTTGTATGGCTGCTTCTCTGCCCTGGGGGGGTCACTCTACTTTCTAATAGATACCAGATAGCTGGGGCACAGCCTACAGAAAAGGAGGCATCAAAAAATTGCCTGAACTAGACTCTAATCCTAGCTTTCCCAGAATCTAATCCATTGGTCTCAGATGTTGACATGCCTCACAGTCACCTAGAGGGAATGTGAAAACACAGATCCCTGGGCCTCTTCATGAATTTGACTAAGTCTATAGTAGAATGCTATAAGTTCCCAGGTGATAGTAACATTGCTGATCCGGAGACCATAATTTACAAACCAGTAATTAATCAACTCACTGAGGCAAGAATTCCACAGAGAAATTTGGGTTCAAATCCCCAATATTTCTAAGTGTTTTGTTCCCTTTGGTATCTTTTTTGGCCTGGCCTTGTCCTTTGTAATTCTCTTATAAACCTGTAGTGGTTACAGGGTATCAACGCAGGAATTCCATAGAAGTTCTAAATACGTCTCTGTATCTTTCAGCCTTGGAGATATGCCTGATGATAAATGGTGGGTCCTGTGGCTCCCCACAAAATAATCATGATTATTTTCATTAGCATTATTATGTAGCCTCTAAGAATGATGTCTGAAATTGGTTGCTTTATTGTCTTTCCGGTGAATGTCAGGAAGCTGGAATCTTCTGTACTCACCTACTTAAGGTAGGTGGACAAAGATTTCAGCCAAGATGGACAAGCCCTAATGTGTGGAGAAGCAGTTGTCAAAATGCATTCCTTACTACCTAGTATACAATTTATACTGCAATGGCTGTCATCATCAGATATTATCTAAATGAAAAATAGGAGTTGAAGTCTATTAACATGTTAGAAGGTGTCAAGAAAATGAGAAATGTATCTAGGAAAAATAATTTCAGCCCACAATTATACACAATGTAAATCAAGAAAAAAAGACCTATTCAGGAAAAGTTTGTGGATTTGATTCATCAGATTCAGAAGGCCAATAAGTAGGTAAAAAAATAGCAAACTCTGGTAGGATTAAAGATGCAGAGATTTTAAGAAAAACATTGGGGAAATTAAGGAAAAAATACTGTGAAGACAAGTTTACTAGAAATACATTATACCTTCTATTATAATATGGCTTTATTCTCAGATAAATAAATAACATTACAGATTTTTTTTTTAGTAAGAGGATAAAAGCAGGTGGATGGAGTTAGGCATACAATGAAAACATCTTTACCTCAATCAAAATATTTGGGAGTCCTGGATGATAGAAATCTAAATAATATAAAACTTGATTAAGGAATATATTTTATTAATCTGGGACAAGAAAATGGTGATTTGTTTGAGGCTTCAGATTCAACTCTATATCCTAGGAGCTGTTTAACATTGACCCAGGCCAGACATTTGTCATTTGTCCCTCTGCATTTATACTCATTAAGAATTAGTGGTTTGAATTATAATCTTGAGGTGCTATAAGATAATTCTAAAAGAATAATTTATATTTTGCTGTTTAGATAAATATTAAACTTAGAAAATCTTTTAGAAAGCTTTCCAATAACTGGAACTGAACCAAAAGGAGATTCTGTTTAACCCATAGTTAACCCAACAAGAAGCACATAGAAAGTCATCTCGAGAGAATTTGCTGAAGTCAGACTTCCTGGATGCTTAGGCAGAACCTGTTTACTTACCTTTTAATTGAAGCCTCAATTTTTACATCTCTCAAATGGAGCTAAAAAATCTGTTGTGAGATTTAAACTAGATTTTTGCAAAATTTTTATGCTGCAGAAGCATGGTAAGAGGTCAATAAATATTAGCTGTTTTATTATTGCTAGTAGTTGTCATAATATTGGAGTTGTAGTTAATGTTTGTTAGTTTTCTATATTGCTATATACTAGCAGTATACTGCTGTTATAATAGATTGCCACAACATTGGTAACTTAAAACACCAACATCTTATGGTTCTATCTTACCAAGTAGAAAAACACGAGAGTAGGTCAAAATTCTAACATCGGTTTTACAGGGCTAAAATCAAGGTGTTGACAGAGGTATGTTCCTTTTTGGAGATTCTGGGCTAAATCTGTTTTCTTACACCTTCTAGTACCTAGAAACATTCCCTTGCTCCTACATATCTTCAAAGGCAACCACATGTATCCCTTGACTATTTTTCTTTAGTCACAACTCTCTCTGACTCTTCTGCCTACCTCTTCCACTTATAAAGACTCTTGTGATTTCACTGGGCCCACCATGAAAATCCAGGACAATCTCCTTATCTCAAGGTATCTTAACTTAATCACACTGACAAAGTCCCTTCTGCCTAAAGAGTAGCATATTCACAGGTCCAAGGGATTAGAGTACGAACATCTCTGGGACCATTACTCTGCCTGCCATAATAAGTTACTCAGTACATGCCATTCATCTGGCGTTCTCATTGAGGTTTGTTTCAAAACAGAGAAGCAATATAGTCTAAGGTCCCAGGCTCTCTCTGTTCTTTCCCACTGGGATTTTTATCATGGTAGCTTTTTGTCCTCATAGTTGTTTCCTCAGCAAGTATGGTGTGGCTGTTGTTATTCCAGATATTTCATTCCCTATCAAAGACTGAAGGTAGGAAGCAAAAGCTTTTGCATTTCAAGTCTGTGTCTTTTATTTGGGAAAAAAGTCTTTCTCAAAAGTCCCTCACAGATTTCTTCTTTTATTTCATAAGGTGCCGGTTCACAAGCCTGGGAAACCTGGCAAAGGGGAATGGGGTTTTCAGTGCCTGGGTGGGTGGGCACATCGTCTACCCTAATAAAATCATGGCTCTTTTAGGAAGGAAGAAGGGAGGAAAGAATGGTTGTTGGTACGCAACAAATCATGCCTGCCACATGTTGTGAAACATGAAGTTATTTGTTCTTCTGTATAAAGAATGTACCCCAGAGATCTACCCTGTATCTGCCTTATGTCTATTGCAATCGAAGTTCTCTCCTATTACATTGTGGAATAAACTGTGTGGACTATTAAAAAAAAAAATCTGGGTTATCTAGACTACTTATGTTTTAAATACAACCACAGAAGATCAATTTCACTCCCTCTCCCCACTTTTTGAAAATCTGCTTTAGGGCATTAGTTACTTTCAGTAAACATCTACACAGCCTAACTTAATTAGAGTCTCTCTACTTATATTTTTAATATGTGGATTTTTTTTAAAGCAATGTATTCTGTCAAAAATGCAAATTAAACCATAAATACTGAGACGGATATTACAAGAAATTACTAAATATCCTTCCCTTGCTTATAAACCTCAATAAAGATATTCTGATTTTAGAAGTATTAATTAATCCCATTAATTCCAGATTTATAGGAAGAGAAAACAATTAAGAACATTTCAAAAGCATTGTAATTTGATGGCAGTTTCATTTGGTATAAAGAGGAAGAAATGGATTATTATGCTTCATGTTTTTCCTATTTATATGTTTTTCTAAACATAGAAATTTATTTATGAGATATAGCAAAACCACCAAGTAGAAAAACTTTTGTGAGCTCATCAAATATTATACAAAAACAAAAGAACTATTCAAAGATGGTCAGATACTATGACATGAGAAAGTATAATTTGTCTGTAACCTGAATATACATTCTTCTAATAAGGGTAGATTGATGAATCTAAGTGTTTAGAACAACTACTTGGGAAAAAAAACGGTATTCAATTAATGCAAATCACAACCACTTCTATAGTTCTCTGTACTATTGATTCTTCTTTATGTGCAAAGTTATTCATGAATAACTCGTAAAAGAACAGCAGCATTCATAAATGCGATAGGATATACATGGCAAGAAATATTCAGTGATTTACTCAGAGGAAAGCTATTTTATTACTACTTATTTCATAATAATTCTCGGTACTGGACAAAAACAAAGCATGAAAGCACACTCTCCTTGCTCTTAACAAATGATTATTTTTATTTCTAAGATTCACAAAAAAATAGATGAGTATTTGAAATTATCCATAATTAAATGATAATCCCTAATCACTCACCATTAAGTAAAACATATGTTAATTAGAGAGTCTAAACTAATTGCAGGCTGTCAAATGCATATGTGTAATAAAAATTTCTTATTTTCATAATAGTCTATAATTATATATTTCACAATAGACTAATGGATTTTCAGGAGCCATAACGTGGTGCAGTGCTCACTCTTATTAAACAACAGGACGAATAATTTAGCAAGAGTCGTTTTCTTTCTTTATGCTATCAAAAATGAATTAAAACCAAGTAAAATTTAGGTTCAGGAAACCATAAATCAATTTATATTAATAATCTAAAGGAAAAAGATCAAGTTATTCCTTGACAGGATGATTTTTTTTTTAATTTTTTAGTAAGTTCAATCTCTGTACAAAGCACATCCTTATTAGAACCCATCCAGTGGGATTTGTTGGTTGAACTAATAATCACTTTCAGTAATAATTTCCCCAAAGACTATGAAAACTAATTCTTGGCTATTTCTTTATATCTTATTTTGTCCTTGGACAAATTAACACAACTGAGAAGGGGAATAATGTAGAAGAATAAAAGTAACTTTAGCACGTTTATATTATAGATCTTTTTGGCATGGGTTTCTTTAGCCTTACATCAGATTATCAAACACTTTATACTCCATGGGCCATGTCTATACTAACTTAGCCCAACAAGCCATAGGATGCAAAATTGATTGTGACAAGATCAATCTATGGAGTCAGTACTCACAATTGTCATGGATACCATTAGTTCTATCAGTGATACAATGATCCCTATTACCTTATAAAACCACAACAGCAATGAAAATAATTTTGGGTTTTCAATATTCTTGTCATTTTTGTCCTATAACACTGTAAGAATAGTATTAAGAGAAAAATCAGGCAGTACACGCATCATAAATTTTTATCTTTAGCAAAATAGAAGTCAGAGACCACCATTCATATTTCAACATTTATTTAGCACTAAGTTGCAGAACCTGGCAAGACACTTTCACGTACTACTTCATCCTATCACATTCTCTCATGTAGGCTTAAAATCATCCTACTACATTTTCTCATGTAGACTGAAAAGCGGAAAATCTAGGTTACTTTGCAAGTTAAACATACCAATATTTCTGTTTTCCCTGGAAAAGTTTCAAGTAATTATGTCACTTTTTGTTATTCTTTAATTATTCTAAAGTTCCTTTCCATCTAGCTCTTTATTTCATGTAAGTAAAAATAGTCTGTGATTCACCTAAAATTCCCTTATAATAACGTTTGGTTAGTATTTATACTTGTTTTACTGGTTTTAATGGATAATTATTAAAATTATCTTTTCTTTAAGAATAAAAAAATTCAGACTTCAGAATAAAATAATTAGTACCCTTGGTTTTAACACATTGATTCTGATAATTGAATCTGTAAAAGTATATCTGTATTTGTTTAATGTAGTAATAAAAATATTAGAAATTTTTCTAGCATAAGAAGGGGAAAAGTTGACTTCCTAAAAAGAAAGATTTGTGAATAACAGCATTTCATGAGACTGAGGCCATGAGTTGGGCTTCATGGGTCCTTGTGAAAGCTAAAATCCATAGTGGATATACCTCTATAGTTAATTAAGTAGTATTTATGTTAATACCATCCTCCCCACCCCACCAAGATGTCTAAGTTTTAAATTGTCTATAGTAAAAATTATCACTTTTCACTCAGCTTCTAAGATGAACCAGTCCTTTCTCCATATCATCTGGGAGCAAATAAATTGTCCTTGGTGTTTCTACCCCAACAGAAAAGAGTGATTTCAAAACAGGAGTAATGGTCTAAAAACACATATAATGAAAATAGCTCACAGTACCTTGCTGGCCTGAGGAAGCATTTAGGATCCTTGTTGAGAGGAATGAGAATTGCAGTCAGGTCATTAGCAAGCACTTCAAACTGCAGGGAGGGATCAACTGTCATCATGTCTCCCCCCTGTAGGGCAATGGCATGCATTAGAACAAGTGATTGTGTTTCCACTCAGCCTTGACAGGCTGTCCTCAGATACCAACCCCAGACTCTCTCTCTCCGTCATCACTATCCGCAAAAGTATCTGATAGTTTTCTCTCCTTGAGCGTATGTGTAAACTAACAGGAGAGTATGGCCTGTCAAAATGACAATGTACATTGATTCCTCTTATCTAGATGTCTTTGGGAGGACAGCTTATCTCGAATTTACAAAAGAAGGTACTCAGTATCAGTGTTTCTTCATCAATAAATGACAATAGCAGGCCTGGTTTATAACTAATTGCCTATTTCCAGAGCAGCATTTAAAATGTAATGCAAAGCATCCACCAACTATAAACTAATGGGAAACTACTTTGCTTTTGAATAAATAAAGCCACATTACTTAGATGGGATAAAAGATAATATCATTGCTACCACAACAGTATAAAAATATACACAATTTTAAGTAATGATCATAAAAGTGACCATAAAACTAAGTACTAAAGTGTACGTTTGTAATGTGTATATTTATACAAGTATAAAGTATAATATGTGAATTACAAATAATATAAAGATGTACATTACACGTAAAGGAAAATCTCACTAAAATGTATAGTGGAATTTATCACTAACGACCAGGCAAAAACAAATCAAAACCACAAAGAGATAACACCTTACACTTGTTAGGATGGCTTTTATCCAAAAGACAAGATATAAATGTTGGTGAAGATGTGGAGAAAACAATTCTGCTACACTGTTTGGGATGACTTAAATTAGTTCAGCCATTATGGAAAGCAGTACGAAGATTCCATTAAAAAGTTACATCTTATGATCCAGAACTGAACTGCCACTTCTGGAGGATTTATCCAAACAATTAAAGTCAGAATGTCAAAGACATTTCATGGCACTCCCATGTTCCTTACAGGATTATTCACAATAGCCAAAATAGGGATACAACCTATGTGTCTGATAGATAATTGAAAATAAAATATATGCATAAAGTGGAACATTATTAAGCATGGAAAAATGAGAAAATCCTGAATTGAAACAACATAGATGGATCTGAAGAGCATTATGCTAGGTGAAATAAGCTAAGACAAAAAGACAAATTCTGTATGACTTCACTTACATGTGAATCTAAAATAGTCCAACTCATAGAAGGAGAGAGCAGAATGGTGGTTGCTTGGCAGAGGAGAAAATGGAGAGGTGATGGCCACAAGTAAATAAAATTTCTATTATGTAGGATAAATAATTTCAAAAGATCTACTATATAGCATAGTGCCTAGAGTTAACAACTATGTACTGTGCAGCTAAAAGTTGCTAAGATGGTAAATCTTAAGTGTCCATATCACAGAAATAACAATAATTATAGGGTTTAGAGGAAACTGTGGGAGGTGGTGGATATGTTATAGACTTGATGGTGGTGAAAATTCCATGCTGTGATAATTCCAAACTCGTTGAGATGTATACATTAAATAATGTGCAGCTTTGCACATGTCAATCATTTCCATAATGTTTTTATATAATTATAATTAAAGTAATCCATATCCATTTTCTCTTATACTCTTAATTTTTTTTTATTTTTAAATGTATAAAGGTTGGGATAACATCATATTACCTACCGAATATCAAAAACTTCTGGTATTGTATAATATGGGTAAATTATTAATAAGTACAATTGACTAATGAATGATAAAGGAAGACAAAACTCATCAAATTAATACAACCACCACCTTCCTACCACTCCATTGTATATCCATTTTAGATTATTCCTTAAACTGTAGTGTGAACATGGGAATGGATATAATAGTATGCCTAAAAGAAAAAAAAAAAAAAAATATATATATATATATATATAATTTATAATTGGCTCAATATCCCTAAAATGAACAGCTATGGAGATATGGAGAATGGGCTGGTTGTAATCTTTTAGCACTTTTGGATTTGTGGGTCCAGTCCTTCAGTTTAGGACCTAGATATAAATAGCTAGTAAAGAGTCATCTCCAATTGCTGGGCTATTCCATCTGGGGTTTTATATCCATTATGATCTTAAAGTTTGGTTCCGGGTTGGAATTAATATGAACTGTTTGACTCACAGCAATTACCAATAATATAACCATAGGCAAACTTTGTATTTTCTCCGTACCTATTTATCTGTAAAGTGGGGATAATTGTATTTATCCCTCAGGTGTTACCAGGAGGATAAAAGGAGATATTCAACAGAAAGTTCTTGGGGCAATGCCTAGCATATAATAAGTTTTCAATAAATTTACAGTAAAAATAATTATAATGGTTAAAAGCTATGCTTCAGGCCAGTTCTTCAAAAAAGACACTATACATCAGTTGAATTTAATTAATAAATTATTCTCCAGAATTCAGAAGATACCCTACCACTTAAAGTTTGTACAAATGTTCAAAAATGTTAACCTTGAGTTCTTGAAGTCACTTAAAGTCAAAGAAACTCTGAGATTCTGGCAGTACTTTATGCATACAAATCAACACCTCTGTTTGGATAACTTGTCCTTGAAATGTGTAGTCACATACAAAAAAAATTAGAAAACATGGGGCTTTGTATGGTAATTCTTTTTTTTACAGAGCAAGGGTTAGGATAGAATGAGTACATAGCTTATTTTGATAGAGTGATGCATCCTTTGAATTGTGAATGCTCTGTCTCTATTAACATTGACAATTGATAGGTGTTTCTAAATTTATTTGCCACCTACCCATGTAAATAGAAATAGCTTATAACTCTGAGAATACTGAATTACAAACTAGATGGATTGTATCTCAAATAGCCAAAGTATCCTGAGAAAGAAGAACAAAGCTGGAGGCATCACACTCCCTGATTTCAAATTATATTACATTGCTGTAGTAATCAAAATCATATGGCATTGGAATAAAACAGGAAGAATAGAACACAAAGTCCAGAAAGAAATTCATGTATGGGCAGTTAACTTATGAAAAATGAGCCAAAAATGTACAATGGGAAAAGGAAATGGTACTGGGAAAATTAGCCAAATGCAAAAGAATAAAACTAGATCACTATCTTACACTATACACAAAAGATAACTGAAGTGGATTAAAAACATGAATGTAAAGCTTGAAACCATAAAACTCCTGGAAAAGAACAAAAGTGGTCATCTCCTTGGCAGTGGTCATGGTACTTCTTTTTTGGAAGCAAAGGCAACAAAAGAAAAAATTACAAACTTTCTTAACAGCAAAGGAACCCATCCACAAAATAAAAAGCCAACCTAGTGAATGTGAGAATACATATGCAAATCATGTATCTGATAAGGACTAAATATGTAAGATATATTAAAAATTCACACAGGGGCATCTGGGTGGCTCAGTGGGTTAAGCCTCTACCTTCGGCTCAGGTCATGATCTCAGGGTTCTGAGATAAAGCCCTGCATCTGGCTCTCTGCTCAACAGGGAGCCTGCTTCCCCCTCTCTCTCTGCCTACTGCTCTGCCTATTTGTGATCTCTCTGTCAAATAAATAAATAAAATCTTAAAAAAACAAACAAACAAACAAAAAAACCCTCATACAACCTAGGTGGCTCAGTCAGTTAAGCATCTCCTTCAGCTCAGGATCTTGGGATCAAGCCCTGCATTAGCCTCCCTGCTCAGTGGGGTGTCAGCTTCTCCTTCTCCTCCAACCCCCACTGCTTGTGTGTGCTCTTATCAAAAAATAAAATAAAATCTTAAATAAAATATCATACAGCTCAATAGCAGGGGAAGAAAGAAAGAAAGAAAGAAAGAAAGAAAGAAAGAACAATAAAAAAAAAATCTTATTTAAACAATGAACAGAGGATCTGAATAGACATTTTTCCAAAGACATACAGAGGGCCAACAGGTACATGAAAATATGTTTGACATCACTAATCATCAGGAAAAAAAAAAAAAAAAAGCAAATCAAAACCACAGTGAGCTATCACCTCACAATGGTGAGAATGGCTATTCTCAAAAAAGAAAAAAAAAAATCTAAGAAGTGTTGATGAGGATATGGAGAAAAGGGAAACCTTGTACATTACTGGTGGGAATGTAAATTGGTACAGCCACTATAGAAATGTGGAGGTTCCTAAAAACATTAAAAAATGTAACTATCACATCAGGGGAGGAGCAAGATAGTGGAAGAATAGAAAACCTAAATATCATCAGGTCCCAGGAGTTAAGCTAGATAGTTACCAAAACATTCTGAACAGCTACAAACCCAACAAGAAATAGAAGAGAAGAAGAGCAGCAATTCTAGGAAGAGAAAATCGACCACTTTCTGGAAGGTAGCATGTGCAGAGAAGTGAATCAAAAGGCAATATTTGTAAAGATAGGCCACAGGCAGAGGGGCTGGCTCCTGATGAGTGAGAGAGCAGTGGAGCACAAAATTGGAACTTTTAGAAGTTTGCTCCACTGAGGGACATCACTCCAGAGGCAAAGCTGGGGTGGAACCCTTGTGGAAACAGTGTGCTCCAGGACCTGTGGGGTCATAGAAAGACCAGGGATGCCTGAGTGTGGCTGAGCTCCCAGGTATTGTAGCAGGCAAGCCAGCTGCAAAGACAGCCAAGGAGTGGGCTCTCAGCTCAGGGGTCATTTTGATCATAAACCATGATCAAAGGCCAAGGAACAAAGGCCCCTGACACCAAACCCGAGCAGATTCCTTAGCCTGGTCCCTGGCAAGGGCAGTGCAATTGTGCCTCAGACAAAGACATATGAGAATCACTGCAACAATCTCCTCCCCCAGAAGATCAGCAAGAACATCCAGCCAAGACCAAGTTGACGGATCAATGAGAACTGCAGAACTCCAGAGCTAGGGGAAGGAATAATATAATTCATGGATTTTATCCCCATGATTCTTTATTCTTTCAAAGTTAATTTTTTTATTTTTTTCTTATTCTATTTTTTAAAAATTTTCCTCTTTCCTATTTTAACATTCTTTAACTAATTTTATCTTTTTAATATCTATTTAAAAATCTTTTTTATTCTTCATTGGTATAGTCATATTTTATCCCTTCACTATATTTAACCTTATTTTTTATATACATACAGGATTTTTTCCTTAAAATTTTGGGATAAAATTTCTTCTAATAGATCAAAATATACCCTAAATCTACTGCATGGCTTTGTTCTAGTCTCCACCCTATTTACATTCTTTCCTTTTTTTTTTCTTTTTTCAACCAACTTTTTACCATTTCCTTTTTTAGAATATTTTTTAAATTTTCATCTTTAGAGTCATATTCCAACCCTTCATTGTGTTTACCCTTGTTTTTGTATATATATATACTTTTTCTTTCTCTAAAATTTTGAGAGGTAGTTTTTTCTAACGGATCAAAATGCATGCAAAATCAAGTGTCTGGCTCTGTTCTATTCACCACTCTAATACACACACACACATACATTATATATATATATATATATATATATATATATATATATATATATTTCTTCTTCTCCTCCTCCTTCTTCTTTTTCTTCTTCTTCTTCTTCTTCTTCTTCTTTTCTCCTCCCTTTCTTCCTCCCCTCAGTTTCAGGTCTCTCCTGACTCAGTTTTTTTCTGGAGTTGTTGCTACCCTTTTAATCTTTTGTTCTCTCATTCATCTATTATTATCTGGATAAAATGTCAAGGCGGAAAAACTCACCACAAAAAAATGAACAAGAGGCAGTACCGACAGCTAGGGACCTAATCAATTAGGAAATCAGTAAATTGAGAATGATGATTATCAAGGTGCTAACTGGGCTTGAATAAAGCATGGAAGATACCAGAAAATCCCTTTCTGGAGAAATAAAATCCCTTTCTGAGGAAATAAAAGAACTAAAATCTAACAAATTTGAAATTAAAAAAGCTATTAATGAGATGCAATAAAAAATGGAGGCTATTACTGTCAGGATAAATGAGGGAGAAGAGAAAATTAGTGATACAGAAGACACACGATGGAGAATAAAGAAGCTGAGAAAAAGATTAACAACTACTGGAACACGAGGGGAGAATTTGAGAGATAAGTGATACTATAAGACAAAACAATATTAGAATAATTGGGATCCCAGGAGAAGAAGAGAGAGGGGGAGAGAAGGTATATTGGAGCAAATCAAAGCAGAAAATTTCCCTATTTTGTCTAAGGGAACAAGTATCAAAATCCAGAAGGCACACAGAACACCCCTCAAAATCTAAAAATAGGTCAACACCCAATCATCTAATAGTAAAAGTTACAAGTCTCAGAGACAAAGAGAAAATCCTGAAAACAGCTCAGGCAAGAGGTCCATCCAACATCCAACATCCAATATCCAACCTTAGAAATATTACATTGGCAGCAGAATTGTCCACAGAGACCTGGCAAGCCAGAAAGGACTGGCATGATATATGCACAGCACTAAATAAGAAAAATATGCAGCCAAGAATATTATATCCAGCGAGGCTGTCATTGAAAATAGAAGGAGAAATAAAAAAACTTCAAGAACAAACAAAAACTAAAAGAATTTGCAAACACCAAACCAGTTCTACAGAAAATATTGAAAGGGGTCCTCTAAGCAAAGAGAGAGCCTAAAAATAGTAGACCAGAAAGGAACAGAGACAATATACAGTAACAGTCACCTTACAGGCAATACAATGGCACTAAATTCATATCTTTCAAAAGTTACCCAGAATGTAAATCAGCTAAATGCCCCAATCAAAAGACACAGGGTATCAGAATGGATAAAAAAAATAGGACCCATTGATATGCTGTCTGCAAGAGACTCATTTTAGAACCAAAGACACCTCCAGATTTAAAGTGAGGGGGTGGAAAACCATTTACCATGCTAATGGACATCAAAAGAAAACTGGGGTGGAAATCCTTATATCAGATGAATTAGATTTTAAGCCAAAGAGTATGATAACAGAGGAGGAAGGACACTATACCATACTTAAAGAAGCTGTCCAATAAGAAGTTCTAACAGTTTTAAATTCCTATACCCCTAACATGGGAGCAGCCAATTATATAAACCAATTAATAACAAAATTAAAAAAAAAAACCACATCAAGAATAATATAATAGGAGTAGGGTACTTTAACATCCCCCTCACTAAAATGGTCAGATCATCTAAACAAATACATCAAGGCTAAAGAGCATCCTACTGAAGAATGAATGGGTCAACCAAGAAATTAAATAATAAAAAAATTAATGGAAACATGAAAATGAGAACACAACTGCTCAGAATCTTTGGGACACAGGAAAGGTGGTCCTGAGAGGAAAGTATATAGCAATATAACCCTTTCTCAAGAAACAAGAAAAGTCTCGAGTACACGACCTAACCCTACACCTAAAAGAGCTGAAGAAAGAAGAGCAAAGAAAGCCTAAGCCCAGCAGGAGAAGAGAAATAATGAAGATCAGGGCAGAAATAAATGAAATAGAAACCAAAAGAACAGTAGAACAAATCAACAGAACTTGGGAGTTGGTTCTTTGGAAGAATTAATAAGACTGATAAACTCCTGGACAGACTTACAAAAAAAGAAAAGAGAGGGGTGCCTGGGTGGCTCAGTGGATTAGGCCACTGCCTTTGGCTCGGGTCATGATCTCAGGGTCCTGAGATCGAGCCCCGCATCGGGCTCTATGCTCAGCGGGGAGCCTGCTTCCCCCTCTCTCTCTGCCTGCCTCTCTACCTACTTGTGATCTGTCAAATAAATAAAAAAAAAAGAAAGAAAAGAGAAAGGACCCAAATTAATAAAATGAATGAAAGAGGAGAGATCACAACCAACACCTAAGAAATACAAACAATTATAAGAACATATTATGAGCAATAATACACAAGCAAATTTGACAATCTGGAAGAAATGGATGCATTCCTAGAGACATACAAACTACCACAACTGAACAAGGAAGAAATAGAAAACCTGCAAAGACCCATAACCAGTAAGGAGGTTGAAGCAGTCATCAAAAATCTCCCAAAAAACAAGAGCCCAGGGCCAGACGGCTTCCTAGGGGAATTCTACCAAACATTTAAAGAAGAATTAATACCTATTCTCCTGAAACTGTTCCAAAAAATAGAAATGGAGGGAAAACTTCCAAACTCATTTTATGAAGCCAGCATTACCTTGATTCCAAAACCAAAGACCCATCAAAAGGAAGATTATAGACCAATATCCCTGATGAACATGGATGCAAAAATTCTCACCAAATTACTAGCCAATAGCATCGAACAGTACATGAAAAGGATTATTCACCATAACCAATTGGGATTTATTCCTGGGCTGTAAGTTTGGTTCAAATTCACAACTCAATCAATTATACATAATATGTTAATAAAAGAAAAAAACAAGAATCATATGATCCTCTCAATAGATGCCAAAAAAGCATTTGACAAAGTACAGCATCCTTTCTTTTTTTTATTTTTATATTTTATTTTTTTTTATTTGACAGAGAGAGAGAGAGAGATCACAAGTAGTCAGAGAGGCAGGCTGAGAGAGAGGGGGGAAGCAGGCTCCCATGTGGGGCTCGATCCCAGGACCCTGAGCTCATGACCTGAGCCGAAGGCAGAGGCTTAACCCACCGAGCCAACCAGGAGCCCCTACAGCATCCTTTCTTGATCAAAGCTCTTCACAGTGTAGGAATAGAGAGTACATACCTCAATACCATAAAAGCCATCTATGAAAAACCCACAGCAAATATCATCCTCAATGGGGAAAAACTGCAAGTTTTCTCCTAAGGTCAGGAACATGGCAGGGATGTCCACCACCACCACTGCTATTCAACATAGTACTAGAAGTCCTAGCCTCAGCAATCAGACAACAAAAAGAAATAAAAGCCATCCAAATAGGCAGGGAAGAAGTCAAACTCTCACTCTTTGCAGATGATATGATACTTTATGTGGAAAACCCAAAAGACTCCACTCCAAAACTGCTACAACTCACACAGGAATTCAATTAACTGTCAGGATATAAAATCAATGCACAGAAATCGGTTGCATCTCTATACACCAACAACAAGACAGAAGAAAGAGAAATAAAGGAGTTGATCCCATTTATAATTGCACCCAAAACCATAAGATTTAGGTATAAATCTAACCAAAGAGGCAAAGAACCTGTACTCAGAAAGATATAGAGTACTCATGAAAGAAATCGAGGAAGACACAAAGAAATGGAAAAATGTTCTATGCTCATGGATTGAAAGAACAAATATTGTGGAAATGTCTATGCTACCTAAAGCAATGTACACATTTAATGCAATCCTTATCAAAACACCATCAATTTTTTTTCAAAGAAATGGAACAGATAATCCTAAAATTTATATGGAACCAGAAAAGACCTAGAATAACTAGAGGAATGCTGAAAAAGAAAGCCAAAGTTGGTGGCATCACAATTCTAGACTTCAAGCTCTAGTACAAAGCTGTAATCATCAAGACAGTATGTACTGGCACAAAAACAGATACATAGATCAATGGAACAGAATAGAGAGCCCAGAAATGGACTGTCAACTCTATGGTCAACTTATCTTCGACAAAGCAGGAAGAATGTCCAATGGAAAAAACATTCTCTTCAACAAACTGTGTTGTGAAAATTGGACAGACAAATGCAGAAGAATGCAGAAACTGGACCAAATGCAGACACTGGACCATTTCCTTACACCACACGCAAAATTAGATGCAAAATAGACAAAAGATCTGAATATGAGATAGAAATCCATCAAAATCCTTGAGGAGAACACAGGCAGCAACTTCTTCAACCTCAGTGGCAGCAACTTCTTCCTAGAAACATCACCAAAGGCAAGGGAAGCAAGGGCAAAAATGAACTACTGGGACTTCATTAAAGTAACAGTCTTTTGCACAGCAAAGGAAATAGCCAAAAAAAAGCAAAAGACAACCAACAGAATGGGAGAAGATATTTGCAAATGATGTATCAGATAAAGGACGAGTATCCAAAATGTTTAAAGGACTTATCAAATTCAACACCCAAAGAACAAAGAATCCAATCCAGAAATGGGCAGAAGACATGAACAGACATTTCTGCAAAGAAGACATCCAGATGGTCAACAGACACATGAAAAAGTGCTCCACATCACTCACCATCAGGGAAATACAAATCAAAAGCACAATGAGATACCACCTCACACCAGTCAGAATGGCTAAAATTAACCAGTCGGGAAATGACAGATGTTGGCAAGGATGTAGAGAAAGGGGAACCCTCCTACATGGTGGGAATGCAAGCTGGTGCAGCCACTCTGGAAAGCAGTATGCAGGTTCCTAAAAAAGTTGAAAACAGCTACCCTACAACCGAGCAACTGCACTACTGCAGTTAAAAATGCAGTTTAAAAAAAAAAAAATTAACTAACATATGATCCAGCAATTCCAATTCTGGGTATTTATCTGAAGAAAATGAAAACCCTAGCAAAAAGGTATATACAACCCAACATTTACTGCAGAATTATTTAAAATAGCCAAGATAAGAAATAATCTATGAGTCCGTGGATTGATGAATGAATAAAGAAACTGTGATATATGTGTATTTCCTATTTAATAGTGACAGATCAGGACTCTGAACCCATGTCTTCCTCAGAAAACACCCAAACCTACCTCTTAATAGCATAATTCCTCTTGTAGAATAACTGAGGGCTGATTGGACTACTCAACAACCCAAGATAGTATGTCAAGAGAACAGCAAGAGAGAAAGAGACACACCACTGTTTAAAAGGGTAGTTAGCATACCTAGCCATAGCTCCAGCCAACCAGCATACTCTCTACATAGAGGATACCATACACAAAACCAGTACTTCGAGTTTAGGAGAAGTAGCCATTTTGCCTAATCACAGGAACACAGAAAATAATGAAAAATGGGGAGATAAGAATATGCTCCCAAAAAGAGAACAAGAAAAGAAACTCAGAAAAAGAACAAATGAGACAGAGATAAGCAATATGCCTGATTAAGGATTTAAAGTAATAATCATAAAGACTCTCATGTAGCTGGAGAAAAGGGTGGAAGAACACTGTGAGATGAGACCTTCAATGAAGAGATAGAAATTATTAAAGAGAATCAACCAGAATTGAAGTATGAAATAACTGCAGGAAACCAAGAATAGATTAATGGATGCAGAAAAACGATCAGCCATCTGGAAGACAGGATAATGGACAGTACACAGCTAAAGAGCAAAAAAAGAAGATAATTTTTTTTTTAAATGAGGATCAATTAAGAGATCTTATGGACATCAAGCAAGCAAATATTTGCATTATTCGTGTCCCAGAAGAAGAAAGAAAGTAGGAAGAGAAAAAAATACTTGAAGAAATAACTGAATTTCCTGAACCTAGGGAAGGGAATAGATATAAAAGTCCAAGAAGCACAGAGTTACAAACAAGATGAACCAAAGAAGTTTACACCATGGCACATACTAACTAAAATGTCAAAGATTAAAGATAAAGAATCTTAAAAGCAGCAGGAGAGAAACAGAAGGTTACCTACAAGGGACAACCTATAAGGCAGTCAGCTGATTTTTCAGCAGAAACTTTGCAGGCCAGAAGAGAGTGGCATAATATATTGATCCAAGTTCTGTAAGGACAAAAAACCCACAACTAAGAGTACTCTATCCAACAGGATTATCAGTTATTCTTGAAGGAAAGAGAAAGTCTCCCAGACAAATGAAAGATTAAGGAGCTTATTGCTTCTAAACTAGCTCTACAAGAAATGTCAAAGTGATTTTTTTAAGTAGAAAAGAAATGGTCATAATTAGACATAAGAAAAATATGAATAAAAAATGTACAATATAACAATATATACATAAAATGTGGAGAAGGGAGCAAAACAGAAGAGAATGTGAAAAAGGAAAAAATATTTTTTTTCTTTCTCTTAAGAATGTGTTTGAATTTTAAATGACCATCAAATTTATATAGACTACTATTTATTTGGGATGTTATAAATGAACTTCATGGCAACCCCAAACCTCAAACCTAGCATACTCAAAAAATAGAGAGAAAGAAAGCCACCAAAACACTAAAGATTCTCAACTATCATAAAGAAAGAGAGCAAGAAGGAACAAAACCAACAAAAACGACTAGAAAACAATTTTTTAAAATAGAAATAAGTACATACCTCTCAATAATTACTTTAAATATTAAGGCCCCAAAGGCTCTAATAAAGACACAGAGTGGCAGAATGGATTTAAAAAAACAAAATCCATCTATATACAACCTATAAGAGATTCATCTCAGACCTAAAGATATATAAAAACTGCAATTGAAGGAATAGAAAAACATTCACCATGCAAAAGGAAGTGACAAAAAAAAAAAAAAGAAAGAAAAGAAAAGAAAAAAGAAAAAAGAAAAAGAAAAGAAAAGAAAAAAAGAAAGCCTGGGTAGCAATATTTTAATCAGAAATATAAATGTTAAAACAAAGACTGTAACAAGAGACAAAAGACATTACATATTGACAAAGCAATGAATCCTATAAGAGGATATAAAAATTTTAAATATCTAGATACCCAACACTGGAACACCTAAATACATAAAGCAAACATTAACAGATATAAAAAGAGAAATTGATAGTAATACAATAATAGCAGGGACTTTAATATTCCACTTACATCAATGGATAGATCCTTCAGACAGAAAAATCAGTAAGGAAACAATGCCTTTGAATGACACATTGGTCCAAATAGACATAACAGGTATATACAGAATACTTTATCCAAAACCCTAATACCCATTATTTAAAAATACACATGGAACATTCTCCAAAGTTGGTCATATATTAGGACATTAAAAAACAAGTTTCAATGAATTTGAGAAGACTGAAATCATACCATGCATCTTTTCCAACCACAATGGAATGGAACTAGAAATAAATCACAAGAAAAAAATTGTAAACAACAAACAAACAAAAAACAGTAACATGTGGAGACTAAACAACATGATACTAAACAATTAGAGCAGAAATAAATGATGTAAAGACTAAAAAAATATTTAATGAAACCAAGAGCTGGTTCTTTGAAAAGATAAACAAAATTGACAAACCCTTAGCCAGACTCATCAAGAAATAGAGAAAGCACTCAAATAAAATCAGAGGTGAGAAAGTAGAAGTGACAACTAACACCACAGATATATAAGAGATTAATAGAGAATACTCTGAAAAATTATATATGGACAAACCAGACAATCTAGAAGAAATGCATAAATTCCTAGAAATAATGAATCTTCCAAACTGAACTAGGAAGAAACAGAAATTCTGAACAAGTTATGAGTAACAATATTGAACTGATAATCAAAAAATAACAAAAAAATAAAAATCCAGGACCAAATGGATTGACAAGTGAGTTCTATCAAACATTTAAGTAAGTTTTAGTATCTATTCTTCTCAAAATATTCCAAAAATGGAAGAGGAAGGTAAGTTTCCAAATACATTCTATGAGGCCAGGCTTATCCCATATCAAAATTAGACAAATACACCACACACACACACACAAAAAGAAATAGAAAAGAAAAGAAACTACAGGCAAATACCCCTTATGATGATAGATGCAAAAATCCTCAATAAAATATTATCAAACTGCATGCAAAAATACATTAAGAAGATCACTCACCACAATCAGGTGGAATTTATTCCCAGGATGCAAGAATGGTTTAATATTTGCAAATGAATCAATGTCATGCACCACATCAACAAAATGAAGGGTAAAAATCATATGACCATCTTAACAGATACAGAGAAAGCATCTGACAAGATTCAACATCCATTCATTATAAGAACTCCCAATAGAATTGGGTTAAAGGGAACACAGCTCAATATAATAAAGGCAATATATGAAAAACCCACACATAACATCATCCTCAATAGTGAAAAACTGATAGCATTTCTTCTGAGGTGAGGAACAAGATAAGGCTGTCCACAAGAGCCACAACTATTCAACACAGTGCTGGAATTCCTAGCCACAACAATCAGACAATAAAAAGAAATAAGACATATTCATATTGGTAAATTAGTAAAATTGTCACTATTTGCAGACAACATGATCATATACATAGAAAATCCTAAAAGAAACTACATGGATAAACAAATTCAGTAATACAGCAGTGTACGAAATTAACACCCAGAAATCAGTAGTATTTCTATACACTAACAATGAAATCACAGAAAGAGAAATTAAAGAAACAATACCATTTACAAGTGAACCAAAAATAATACCTAGATATAAAGTTAACCAAAGAGGTGAATAATCTGTACTCTGAGAACTATAAAACACTGATGAAAATGACATAAATGGAAAGATATTCCATGCTCATAGGTTAGATTATTGTCAAAATGTCCATATTACCCATAACAATCTACAGATTCATCGTAATTCCTATCGAAATATCAATAGCATTTTTCATAAAACTAGAACAAATAATACCAAAATTTTTATGGAACCACAGGAGACTCCAAATAGCCAGAGCAATTGGGAGAAAGAACAACAAAGCAGGAAGTACCACAATTCCAGATTTCAAGATATACTACAAAGCTATAGTAATCAAAGCAGTATGGTACTGGCACAAAACCAGACATATTGATCAATGGAAGAGAACAGAGACTCCAGAAATAAATCCACATTTCTATGGTCAAGTAATCTATGATAAAAGAGTCAAGAATATACAATGGGGAAAAGACAGTCTTTTCAATAAACAGTGTTGGGAAAACTGGACAGCTACATGTAAAAACATGAAATTGGACTAAAACCATACACAAAATAAAATGTATTTAAGACCTAAATGTGAGACCTGAAACCAAAAAATCACAGAAGAGAGTACTGGCAATAATTTCTCTGACATTAGGCATAGCAATATTTTTCTAGTTATGTCCCCTAGAGCAAGGGAAAACAGAGCAAAAATAAACTCTTGGGACCACAACAAATTAAAAAGCTTCTGCACAGCAAAGGAAACAATGAATGAATGGCAGAAGATAGTTGCAAATGATATATCCAATAAGGGGTTAATATCCCAAATATACCAAAAAACTGATACAATGCAACACCAAAAGAATAATCTGATTTAAAAATGGGCAGAGGACCTGAACAGACATTTTTCCAAAGATGACATACAGATGACTAACAGATACATGAAATGATGCAAAACATCACTCATCATCAGGGAAATGCAAACCAAAACTACAGTGAGATATCACCTTACATCTCTCAGAATGGCTAAACTCAAAACACAAGAAACATGTGTTAGCAAGGATTGGGAAAATAGGGAACCCTTGTGTACTGTTGATGGGAGTGTAAACTAGTACAACCATTGTGGAAAACAGTAGGGAGTTTCCTCAAAAATCAAAAACAGAAATAACCATATGATCCAATAATTCCACTATTGGGTATTTACTAAGGAAAAATGAAAACACTAATTCAAAAAGATGTAACCATCCTTATGTTTATTGCAGCATTATTTACAATAACCAAGACATGGAAACAAACTAAGTGCCAATTATAAGATGAAGGAATAAAGATGTGGTATATATAATGGAATATTACACACCCATAAAAAGGATGAGATTGTGTCATTTCAGACAACATGTATGGACATAGAGATTATTATGCTAAGTGAAATAGTTCAGACTGAGAAAGACAAAAACAACTCATAAATGGATTCTTTAAAAATGAACAAAAAACAGAATCAGAACTATAAATACAGAAAGCAAACTGATGGTTGTCTGAGGGATGGGGGTTAGGGGGTTTGGGAAAAATAGGTTAGGGAGAGAGGGAGATACAGGCCTCTAGTCATAGAATGAGTAAGTCGTAGGATTAAGAAGCAAAGCATAAGGAAATACAAATAGTAATATCATAATAGTGTTGAAAAGGATCAGATGGTAGTTATACTTGTGTACCTAGCATAATGTATAAACTTGTCAAATCACTAAGCTGTACACCTGAAATTAATATTGTGTGTCAACTACACTGTTTTATTTTAAAGTGGTGTGTATATATATATATATATATATATATATATGCTTGCCACCTAACTATATATACATATGTGTACACACACACACACACACACGCACAGTGGAATATCACACAGCCACAAAAAAAGAAGGAAATATGGCCATTTCCAATGACATGGATGGGCCCTGAGGGAATGATGCTAAATGAAATAAGTCAGAGAAAGGCATGTATCATATGCTTTCATTTTTATATGCCATCTAAGAAAAAATAAAACCCTGAGCTCATAGATAAACAGAACAGATTGGTGGTTGCCAGGGGCAGAGGTTGGGAGGTGGGTAAAATGGATGAAAGAGGTCAAAAATAACAAATTCACAGTTATAATATAAATGTCATGTAACTACATATGGATGGTGATGGATGGTAAGTAGATTTATTGTGGTGCTCATTTTGCAATATATACAATATTGAAAAAATTAAATAAACTAAATT
Organism: Lontra canadensis; assembly: GCF_010015895.1. Classification (NCBI taxonomy): domain Eukaryota; kingdom Metazoa; phylum Chordata; class Mammalia; order Carnivora; family Mustelidae; genus Lontra; species Lontra canadensis. The sequence goes on from NW_022630996.1 coordinate 31,362,886, forward strand.
GCTCTTCTTCAATCTTCTCTTCACCTCCTACTTAAGGAAAAGACTAAAGTTGTTGCTTTGATACCTGCTGTTTCTGAGTTAAGCAGAAGAGGAAGGAAGTAATCTGGTGTCACACCATGCCCATGGCTCATACTCCCAAATTCCAACCATATTCACCATTTGAGCAACATAAAATCAGGCTAGGAAATCAGACACGAATGAACCAGAGATCTTGCCAAGTGTTACATTTTACTAATAATTTTAAGGAAAGACACAAGAGTTTCAGACAAAGCAGAAGATGCCTAGGATATCAAGAATAGTTACCCTAGTTCTATCTTCATATGTGAAATGCTGGCATGTAATAATAGATGAAATCTCTACAAGTGAAGTCTACAGGCTTACTTCCCATAGCGTATATACTTCTTATTTATATCATAAAGGAGGCTATAATTGTGAGACATCTCCATTTAATATCCCCGAATTATAGCACTTACATAATATTTTCCAGGAATCTCTGCCTCATAGTATTTGTTTATTAAATAATTAATTACCCAGGGTCCCTGGGTGGCTCAGTCAGTTAAGTGTCTGCCTTCCACTCAGGTCATGATCCTAGGGTTGTGGGATTGAGCCTCATGTTGGGCTCCCTGCTCTGTGGGGAGCCTGCTTTTCCCTCTGCCTCTCTGTCTTGAATAAATAAAGAAAATGTTTAATAATAATAATGATAATTCATTATACAGGAAATATTACCACCTTCAGACTCACCAAGCAGACTGTCCCCTATGACAGTTTGCTCAAAGAACTCTAGGCTTCGGATTTCCTTCACTGAAATTTTCTGTCTCCCTCCAGTGTCTGGTACTATCTAGAGTTGGCCATTCTGGAAAGTGGCCCTAAACTCAAACCTGGTCTTACATAGATCCTGGTCACCAGAGACACCTACATTAAAACCTTGGTCTCACTCCAATGACCAGGACTAGCTAAGACCTGGAACTTGGCCAGGACCAGACCCTATTTGGGTCTTTTTGCTAGAAATGCCTTCTACAGATTTTTAAAGTCCCCCTCCAGTGGCTGGGACTGCCTGGAGCCAGTAGTTCCTGCAGATGGAGTACCACATGTGCCATATCTTCCCTTTTTTTTTTTTTTTCTTTCTTTATAGAGCACTCTTTGGTCCCTTATACTACACACGAAATTGACCAGATGCTCTGAGGAACTCTGGGATGGTCTTTGAGGTTCCTCAGTCCAAGGACTGGGACCCAGTCCCAGGAGAACCAGTTTTACAAGCAGATGGTTCCCACTGGCCAGCATGATGTTTCTTTCATTATATATCATGAGATCTGGACACCAGAATTGTGCTTACACACAATTTTGTGTGTGATACCCATTCATGTCAGACATAATACAAGTCCAGGGATATGGATTCCTGAAAGTCTATCAATGACTTGGCTGGTTGTTTGTGCCATCTGTCAGTTCTCACCTATGTCCTCGCTGTGGTGCTGCCTGTGGGCTTCGGTACCCAAGAATGGTGGAGGTAGGCAGTCCTGCAAGGTTAATTCTTTTAGGAACACTAAAAGTCTCCTTCCTTTTGAATAATAGTATTACTCTGTACAGACTACATTCCAGTTGACAAGAAGATTTGATGGGCTCACCTGCTTTCTTTTCTCTTCCTCAGGGTATCACCTGGGTGGAATGTGACTAAATCACAGTCCAGACCTGTTAACTCCTGTAGTTTTGGAAAACAAACAAAACCTTAAAAGACTGCCTATATTTGAATTCTAACTCTTCTCCATACTACCTGCATGACCTCAAGTTATTTAACTATATTGTTTCAGTTTAGTAACTATAAGTAAAGCATTCGTTTGTCTACGAATACTTAACTGAATACCTACTACATATCATGCAATCTTCTAGGTGGTTGAGATACATCAGTGACAAAAACAAAGATTCTTATGGTCATGAAAGTTTTTAGGAACTCCCACTATCATATTTCATCTTTAAAAAATAATGTCTTAAAATACCAATAACCTATTATATGGTCAAGTAATCTTTTACAAAGGAGTCAAGAATATGCAACAGGACAATCTTTTAAACAAATAAGACAGTTACATGCAAACAAATGAAACTTGCCTCTTTCTTACACCATACACAAAACTAAACTCAAAATGGATTAAAGACCTAGACATGACAACTGAAACCATAAGAATCTTATGAGAGAGCACAGGCAGTAATTTTTCTGACATCAACCCTAGCAACATTTTTCTAGATAGATCTCCTAAGGCAAGGGAAATAAGCAAAAAATAAACTATAGGGATTCCATCAAAATAAAAAACTTCTGCACATAAAAGGGAGTAATAAACCAAAGACAACCTACTGAATGGAAGAAGATATTTGAAAATAATATACCTGATAAAGGCTTAATATCCCAAATATATAAAGAACTGACAAAAGTGAATACCAAAAACCCCAAATAATTCAATTAAAAAATGAGAATACATGAATAGACATTTCTCCAAAGAAGATATACAGCTGGCCAACAGACACATGAAAAGATGCTCAACATCACTCATCATCAAGGAAATGCAAATCAAAACCACAATGAGATATCACCTCATACCTGTGAGGATGGCTAAAATAAAAAAATAAGATACAGTGAGTGTTGGTGAGAATGCAGACAAAAGGGATCCCTCATGTACTGTTGGTGGGAATGCAAACTGGTGCAGCCACTGTGGAAAACAGTATAAAGTTTCCTCAAAAACTTGAAAATAAAACTGTCACATGATCCAGTAATTCCACTACTATGTATTTACCCAAAGGATATGAAAACACTAATTAAAAAGATATATGCACCTCTGTGTTTATTGCAACATTATTTACAATAGTCCAATTATGAAAGCAATTGTACATTGATATATGAAGAAGATACACACAGACATATGGACTATAATGGAATATTACTCATATATATGTATTATATATGTATATATATAATGGAAGATTATTCAGCCATAAAAAAGAATAAAATCTTGCCATTTGCAACTACATGGATGGAGCTACAGGGTATAAAGCTAAGTGAAGTAAGTCAGAGAAAGACAACATGATTTCACTCTTATGTGGGATTTAATAAATAAGACAAATGAACAAACTAAAAAGGAAACAAACTGAATAAGCAGACTCTTGACCAAAGAGTAACAACTGATGGTTACCAGAGGCGAGGGGCAGGGGGAGATGGGTGAAATAGGTTAAAGGGATTTATAGTATACTTGCCATGTTGAGTAAGCACTGAGAGATACATGGAATTGTTGAATCACTATACTCTACACCTGAAACTAACATAACACTCTGTGTTAACTATATCAGAATTAACATTTTTTAAAATGCCAATATCCTAGATGGAGGACACAGATGAACATGTACCAGCCAAAAGACTAATTTTTAGTAATATTCAAGAAAAGCTCAATTGGCAACTAAAGACACAATAATGAGACATTGGTCAAGTATTATTTGAACAATATTCTACTACACTGTCCTAAAAAAAAAAAAAAAAGTTTTGATGTATAGGATTTGCTGATTCCTGTGTAAATAGCCATTTTTAAGCCAACAACAGTAGCTTTCAACCAGCTTGTATACTTCCTGAATTTTTATCTATCAGCTGAACAGCAGGTACAAGCTGGCTCCAGCACACACTTGGCTGGGGGGAGTAGGCAGGAGATCAAAGGCAAAAAGAGTGAAAGCAGAACTCACAGTAAAGCAGAGGCAATGTCAAGGAAACTTAGCCCTACATGCACATGCAGAATAAGTTCTGGTCTTTCCCAAAGACTTGCACTCCACACGCCAATCATTCTCATATTAACTAGTAACAGCACTCGGTGTTATTTTGTACAAACAGTAACTAAAGGTATAAGCAGCACTCGGTGTTATTTTGTACAAACAGTAACTAAAGGTATAAGCTGCCTTTAGCCTTAACAAGAGCAATGATTAACCCAGCTACTAAAACAATTTTATGCTACCTTAAAAGAAGTATATCTGTTCAAATTTAAGAAGGTTTTAAAATTTATGCATTCAACAGTATGAGAAAATACCTGATATATTTTGACTACTTTGGGCATCACCTTCCTACATAGACACAGAGAAATATATAGACACATAACTTACAGCATTTATCACTTCCATACAGTACACATATACCATATTTCATATAACATATACACATATAACTAATATTATCTACTATGTGCCAAGAAACATCATAAAAATTAATGTAATTTCCATTAAATCAAGGAACTTTGTATTTCACACTATTGTTTCTCAACCACTTATAAGCTTATGTGGTACATGGTTGGTGCTTAATAAATACTTGTGAAATAACTAATGTTTTACAGGTAATAACTAAACTGAGGCAAATAGAGATTACATAACTGTTCAAAGTCATAAAACTAGTAAAAAGTGGAGCTGGAATTCAAACATAAGCTTTTTAAGGAGATCTCTGGAAAACTAAGGACTAGCAAGAGGCAGAAAAAATAAGTAAATTTCTAAGAAATTCAATGGTATAGAAAATGCATGGAAAACTTGGAACTATTCAGTCTGGAAAATACAAAACTCAAGTTAGAACTATTTTCATTTAACAAAATATTACTTGTGAAAAGATTTTGTCAAGCACTTTAGGTAGCAGAAGGGAGGTGAGAAGGGATTTAAAATGATAGCTCAGTAAGTCAAAAATCCAACTCAAGACTCATATTGTTTAAAAACAAATGCAAATTATAAAAAGGTTTCTGTCAGAGGGATCAATTAAAAAGCATAGCTCTTCCTGTGTCTACTTTCTGCCTCTCCTCTTCCCAGGATCATGACTTGGCAATCAGAGCTCCATGTAGATGCGTATGCCTCAGCCAGGCACCCTTATCAAGACATGATCTGAACAAGTATTGGTGGAAGCCTAGGTAGATTTTTTAACCACATAATGGTTCTGATTCTGAAGAATACATTTGAAATGAAAGTGTAAAGAACAACAGCATAATCTAATTTATTAACTATGCTATACTACCACCATCACCACCCCTACAACCAAACAAGTGGTGACAAACCAGAAGTGGAAAGTCTCCAATTATTTAGTATATTACAGTCTCCAACCTAGCACTTCCCACAGTAGGTCAAAATAGATCAGATACAAATCACTCTTGCTCAGGATTAAGCCTACTTTTGCCTTTTGACCCCATGAGCAGACTTGCTCTACTGGAGTCAAGGTATTCCAAACTCACCACGGGATTTATGATTGCTCTTTCTAGCCTCAGTTTTTGGTTTTCTCTTCATCTTAGGTCCTACAGATTCTCAAGGTACTGTTTTGACCCCACCTTCCAAACCCTAACCTAGAGATCTCCTTAAACGTTCAACTATTCTCCATTAAGCCTCTACCATATGCTTGGTACTAGACCAATTGTTGGGAAAACAAAATGATTAGGATACATTGCTTATTCTATTCAGTAGGGAATTAAAAAAAATACATTAAACTGTAGTCTTATAAGTGCAAAAATAGAAGTAATCAATCATTCATATAATGTAACTGAAGCTTGAAGAGATTTAAGTCCCCTGCTGAAGTGACAGAATGGATTCAAGGACCCAGATCTCCTGACCCTAATCTAATGCTGCTATCAGTACGTTGTGATAATGTAGTACCTCCCATTTGGTTAATTAAATTATTCCTTTATTTGTTCAGGAAGTGTACTTAGGAACAGAACTATAAGAGTTATTATGGAAAGAAAACTATGACAAGGGTATAACTAGTGAACTCAGAATTTACAAATTAATAAAGCAGAGTGGGAGAGAAGAAAAAAAAAGAAAATGGATATAATATGTGTTGACTTACATAAAGTGAATAGCTCAGATTTAATTCTGTAAGTTTCTTACACCTTGTCTACATTTTCTGACATTCAAAGCATACTATTTACACAGGTTTCTAATTGATAGATATGAAAGGCCATGCTGACTGGCTAAATTTGTACATACATTACATTTCTTATTTGGATGTTATTAAAGAATAGTGTCTTTATGTACCATGGAACACAGGAACATTTTGTCCATTTTATAATATTAAAATTAGTTCCATTTCAAAGTAATAAAACAAATCAAGATATTTCTCCATAGTTTAGCTCTTTAAAAGAACACATTATCTTGAGCTCCTATTTTAGCTAATAGCTTTTATCTATTTATTTGGTCAACAAAGCCAGAACTAAAAAGGTTATGCCAGATCATCTCTCCCTGCACATCTCCATATCCCACCAAACAATCACTAAATTAAGCACAACTTCCCTTTGAAACCATCCCTCTTCTACAACTACCATATTATTTATTTAATTTTCATCTAGACTATGACAATTGTTTTCTAACATACCTTTCTACCTCTATCCTTAATCCATTCCAATTCCACCACCACATTGCTATAAAAGTGATTTTCATACAAATCATGTCTTCAGGGCCTAAATCTATTTGGTTTCAATTTCCTACAAAAAAACAATTAAACCTTATATATTCCTCCCGACTTTACCTCCTCCTGCTTTTCCAACTTAAACTCCCTTATTTTGTTTTTGAACTCTTTTAATTTCCAGCCATACAAAACTATTTGCATTTCTTCTAAATATTTCATCTTTTGGAATATATGTTTCTTCACATCCTGTTCTTTTTACTCAGAATGACCTTAACTTTTCCATCTGACAAAAAACCATTATTTTCACAGTACCTTGATTTATATCATTGCTGTAGTATCCATCAAATAAACGTAACTTTTCTGTTGCTGTATTTTTCTTTCCTGCTAGCCTATGAGATCTTGAAGAAATTTGACTTTCTTGTCTTTGTATTCCATATTTTAGTATAGTATCTGAAACAGAGATCTCAATAAATGGTGTTTGAACTCAACACCCTAATATAGGATGTTTTAAAAGACACCTACACTTTTTTAGAGTTTGGATATTTAGAAAATCATAGTGGAGATAGGAAAGAACTAGGTGGTTCTAGATTATCTGTTGACAACCTGACATACTGCGACTATTTCCATTCAAGTCTAGGAAATTTGTTCCACAGAGTCCCTCTCCCTGTACTATGTCAAGTTGGAACTTGCCAATGAGGGACTCTCACAAATTATTTGGAAGGCAGAGGTGAAGCGGAAGCTGCTGTTTTGGGGAGACTGTGAGATTCAAACATGGAAGACTTCATTCACTGTGGTGATTCCTCAGACCTCTCCATGAGTTCCCAATTTTGAGGTTTCATGTGCTTAACTTCATGAATATCCTCTGAGATTTTTGACTCAGTACTACTGCTTCAGGATGAAATGATTAATGAGTTTCTCTGACACACTAACTACAGCCTTCCAGACAGATCACTACCAGCTGTGCATGTATATAAAATTTAATTCCCATATTAAACCACTAATTCCTGTAATACTTGTCTCAGTTTTCCCAAACAAACCCAGACTGATATAGCTTTTGGTACAAAAGTGGATCTAAGGGAACAGACTCTTAAAGATGGGAACCTAGAATTGGTTCTATAATGTAACTAGATTTAAAAGCATTAATAACCTGCGAGTGGCAAATTAGATATTGACCATGATATAGAGTTGTAAAATAGTTTCTCAAATTATCATGTGAAGTCACCTATAGTTTTGGGTAACTAAGTACCAACTTAAAAACAAAAAACAGCATTATCATAATAATATGGAATATAGGGATGGGGTGTATTGAGTGGAGGGGATGTTTGGCTATTGTAACTACATTGGAAAAATTGGAAAAAAAATAAATGATGAAGTCAAGGCCGTAAATTCCCATCTCAACTTCTGGGTAAGAAACCAGAAACATCTATGACTATCCTGAAAGATTACCTATTGTTTTTTAGTTGCAGGTTTGAAATTTCTGAAAACCAAATACAAAATCTGATACTGCAAGTGACTAAATTAAAATGTTAATCAAATCCATAAATTCTCAGGGTTTCTTACTTGTGTGTGTGGGTGAGAGAAAGACAGAGAGAGAGAGAGAGACAATTAACGGGAAGGAATGTAAGCCTAATGACAGACATCTGGATAGATCCCAATGGACCTGAAGACCTTGAATCCACAAATTCCACCTAGTAGAAACCTCCTCTTACTCCTCAAAACAATTTGTACCTTGTAGGTGAATGCTCATTTTCATAAGATCCACTCCATCAGCACTCATTTATTAACTTTTAACTGGACGGACTCAAATCTTGGGAAAAAAATACCAAGTCTGAATTTGGAGTCAACACCATGCACATCAAAAGAAATACAATCTTTTCACAACTTACATCTGTGCAAATTGGGGGAATACTTTTGAGAATGAACTCTAAGGATATTAGAACAGGAAGGAAGAAATACAATATTGGATTCAGCTGGGCTTATAGGAATCACTGGGTGATTTTGGAATCAGTGTGCTACCCTGAACAATTGGAAATAACTGTGACAGCTTGGTTGGTTGGTTGACTGTAACTGGGTCTCTGCAGTGGTCAAATTTACTGAAGAAGGCAGTACCCAAAGGCTTACAGAGATAGGATTGTTTTATTGTGTTCCACTGCTCACATCCACCCTCTACCTCAAGTTTTTCAGAAATATATTGGTAAGGGAGAAACATTCAACCTTGAAAGGCTATCCAATGACTATTCTTTCCATATCAGAAATGACTGTGGAGGAGGCTATCAGTGGAATCGATTCCCAAAAGAACAATGGGGATGGTAGGATTCTGAAGTGATAGGAGGTATGTGATTCATTTAATTGTTACTGGCACTTGATTACCAGGGTTAAGATGGGCATAGTTACCATAATGGGTAGCAGGGATAGAGCAGTAGTCACACAGTTTGACATGTAGAGATCTTTGTCTGTGTCTCAATAATTATATCCCCAGGACTGGTACAGATGAACAGCCTCCTAAATCAAGTCTACTTGATTTGTATAAGCAAAACATTTAGGACTGTTAAATAGCGGCTCAACTTGCATTGCTACAAGAATTGTAGCCTTTATCCACTTCTCAGACTTGAGTGGTTTGCAGACTCAGAGCACCTTAAATGAAGAGAAATGATATCACTACACTGTCAAAAGTGTATTTTGTTAATTGTTCATTTAGTTTTTTCCAAAGAACCTGCATCTGTGGCCATTTACCAGGGGATTTCTGCTTTAGGGAAAGAAATAAACATCTTAGGTATTACTGGACACTAGCTCTGAACTAACACAAATTCTTAGGGACACAAAACAGCACAGTGATCTACTTTTCAAAAAGGGGGCTTGTGAAAGCCAAGTGATTTACGCTGTTTTAACACCTACAGCAGTTATCTCAAGCGACACTCTTGCCATGCTCCTAGTTCTAAATTGAAGAGTGGGAACAGATAAAATCATCAATGTGGGCATCCACTTAACAAGGCTAATCTGGTTTTATCAATGCTGAGTGCCCACTTTGCCAGTGGTAGAGACAAACCATGAGTCCCAGAGTAACCAGGGAGCTGAAGAAAGGCAAATTAATTACATTTTCATGGAAGGGGCAGTGATTTGCTATTACTGGAATAGACATATGAACTGGATTTGAATTTGTCTTTCCTACTCAAAAGGTTTCTGCTGGGATAGAAATCTTCATTCCCAATGGAATGAATCCACAAGAAGATAAAGCAGTAGCTGCATTGAACTAAGCAGAGAATGTCAGAGTCACTTTGAGCTCTTTATGCCATGGAATTAAACAAACAAACAAACAAACAAACAAAGTGGTGACTGGTACAACTGATCTACTAATGCACAATGGTGGCAGAGAGAAGTATGCCCAGTGTGGAAGGCATACTTCTGAGATGACCCCCAATGATCTCTACCCTTGGATATTTATGTTCTTGTGCAATCCACTTCTTTTGAATGTGGGCTAAAGTTAGTGATGTGCTTATAACCAACATAATACAGCAACAAATTTAGTTCATCATAAGATGTGATGCCACTTCATGATTAGTATTTACATTATGTTAGCCAGGAAGCATGATGTACTTATTATCTTGATTTGAAAGTTTAAAAGAACTGTATGAATGCCAAGTTGACAAAAAAGTAGACTGCACTAGACTGGAGTCTAGTTTGGAACTATGAATAACCAAGCTTATGACCAAGAGGACTTGGTGGTAAGACAGTCTTCTGTTAAGGCTGTTCCACCAGTTGAGGAAGTGAAAAACATTTTTTTTCCAGAGAGACCTGGGCCATTGGACTCAGTGGCTTTGCTAAAGTGGGTAAAAACCTTCTCTGATAATCCAGATATAGCCTTACAGAGTATCATTCCCTCAGCTACTCTTAGAGCCATGTAACTGAAAAAAAGAGAGAGAGAGAGACTCCTAACAATAGAAAACAAACTGAGGGTTGATGGACGGAGGTGGTTGGGATGGGCTGGATGGGTGATGGGTATTAAGGTGGGCAGTTGTTATGATAAACACTGGGTGTTGTATGTAAGTGATGAATTCTACTCCTGAAACCAATATGGTACTGTATGCTAATTAACTAGAATTTAAATAAATTGTTTTTTAAGGCATATATTAGAAACAACATGAAAAAATGAAAGCATGTAATTATCTCCTTGAAAGTTTTTTATATTACTCTTAATAAATAATACATTCACATAATAAAAAATAAAAAAAATAAAGCCATGTAACACTGATTCCTATACTAACTCCCTTATATTCCTATAATACTTGTAACTGTTATCCTCACCAAATCCAGGCTGATATTGTCAGTAAAATATCTATGGAAGTATATTACTATATTTTTTAAAATTCTTCATAGCTTGTATATTTGACTTTTGTCAAATTTGTATTTTAATATAAACTTTGAAAAAGTGAATACAAAATGTATGAAGAAAAAGTTTATCATTTGCTCCATCCCTCCTTCATCTTCTGAGCCAACTCATGTCAATTGTTATGTGTTTTTCTAAACATCTCAACTTGTTTATTCAAAATTATACAAGCATTCCCATGCATATAGAGGAATTTTTAAAAATTATAAAAATTTCCTATGCTCTATTATTTTGCCATATAAAATCATATCATAAAAATAATTTAAAAATTTGACAAACTCTTTATGTAGATATAAGCATATATGCTTTTTTATTTTTACTATTTTCAACATTATAATCATATTAAACATACTTTTAACATTCTGCTTTTCTCATTCATAAATAATTTATGGCAATTCCTCCAAGCCAAGTGATATAGCTCCAATTCATATTGTTCATTTCAATGAGTTCAAAATATCCCATAATTTGGTTATTTCACAATTTACTTAAACATTTTCCTAGTATTGAGTATTCACTTTATTAACAGTTATAGGCTATCAACTTCCATGTGAATGCCCTGATCTACTTTTATTTATATGGAATGGTTATAGAACATTGAGTAGTCTAGGGTTAAGGGTTTGTGTACATTTTACTTTAATGATTGCTGCCAGTTTGTTTTCCAAAAGAGGTTGCAACAATTTGTGTTTCTTCCAAAATATGAGTGCTACAATTATTTAATATTTTCAAGTTTTGTTACTTAACTATTAATTTAGTTTTTCATTTATTTATTGGCCCTTTGGTTTGTTCTTTGTTAACTGATCATATTCCTAACTCATTTTTACCTTGTGTGTCAGTAAGAGTTCTTGTATTGCATAGCAATATGTTATATAGCTGTCATCTAGGTTGCAAACAGATTTTTCCAAAAACTAGGTCTTACTAAAATTGATTTTCTCTATGCTATATTTTTGTTATACTAAGTTTTATATTCTTATATACTCATTTTTTTTAGTCATACAGCTTCCAGTTTCAGCTCCTGCATGTGAAGGTATTAAAAATGACTGCAATCTTTACAATAACAAAAAGCTATACAAATTGAAAATAAAGAATTTTTCTTGAATCTATCAAGGAACTGGAGTTGCAGATAAACCATCATCCCAAAATCTGGAAAGGTGCCTCAATGAAGAAATATCAAGTGATATCTACTTACATGGAACAATAAAGCAGTAGGAGTGCTTTAGTGTGATTTGATGACTTTCTGGAGACTGATTATGAACAAGTAAAGAATGAGAAGCTAGAGGGACAACCCTATTCTGAAGGGACTTTTTCTTCCAGAATCTCACCAAGTTCTTATCCTCTTTTCTAGGAAGATCTCCTAGTGTCTCTGACAGCTGGAACAGAAGAGCAACCACTGCAAAACAAGCCAAGAGCCGCCTCCATAACAACTGGCTATTTTCCAGAAGAAAGTCCTTTGCCAATGCCCTGCTGGGGAAAGGGAATTCCTCCTACCTAGCTTTTTCCAGACCTCCTGTCTCACCCAATTGGGAGGGATATATATAGTAATCAGTGGTCACAGATTCAAGAAATAGAGGGCAAGGAGGAACAAAAAGAACTATACCACTATAGAAACACATGCATATCAAGGTTTGATATAACACAGATCCACAAAAAGACTGAGATTTAAGTGGAAGATTATAGAACACTCACCCTTCCATATACCTTAACACCATACTACAGGATTACAGTATAAAAACAGTGGATGACTAAAGAGCTAAAACACACAGACTCTCTGAGGAGGAGTATTTAGGAATGCCTGAAGTCAAAAGGTAAGACAAAAACAAGGACACTAGAGGAATCTGAAGCTTCTGGAAAGCTCTAACTCCTGGCTATATTCGCCCAACTCCTAACTGTTAATATATGTTAATTAATAATTGTTTAATGTAATAATCATATTAATAAAACAGCATGTTAACACATAAATCCTTATACTAACGACCTAGTTACTTCATTTCCCACTACTGTATCCAACATGTTCAGCTTTCAACAAAAATTACAGAGCATAACAAAGCCAAAAAAAAAAAAAAAAGTCTGAAAAGACAAAGTAAGAATCATAACCAGGCTTGGGTATGATAAAGATGTGAGAATTATCAGAAAATTAAAAATAATTATGATTAACATTTTAAGGACTAATGTAATAAAGAGAAACTATGCAAGAAAAGATGAGTAAGATAAGCACAGAGAAAAAAACTCTAACAAAGAAGTAAATGGAAATGTTAGAAATCAAAACCACTTTAACAGAAACAAATTGTGCCTTCAATGACCTCAGTAGACTAGACATCAGTTCTGAAGAAAGATCAAAAGGTATTTCCCAAACTGAAATTAAAAAAGGATAGGGAAGAAAAATTTAAAAAGAACAGAGCATCCACAAACTGTGGGACAATGTCAAAAGATATAACATGCATATGTATTTGAAATAAGCAAACAGACAAGAAATATTTGAAGCAATAATGGCTGATAATCTTCCAAAAATTAATGGCAAGCACCAAATAAAGCTCCAAGCAAAATAAATACTAAATAAATACTAAACAAACACAAGCACAACACACACACACACACACACCCACTATCTCAAGAACAGGAGACATATCTGACTTTCCTAACACAGAGAAAGAGGCACAAAGATTTAGATAAAATAAGGAGAGAGAGAAATTTATCCCAAATGAAAGAACAGGACAAGACCATGGCCAGAGATCGAAGCAAAACAGATCTAAGTAACAAGCCTGATGGACAATCTAAAGCAATGATCATAAAGATACTCATTGGTCTTGAGGAAAGAGTGGAGGATATCAGTGAGACCATTAACACAAAGACAGGGAATAACATAGCGGACATAAAGGGCTTAATATACAAAATAAGAAACACGTTTGATGGAATGAAGAGTGGGCTGGAAGAAGCAGAGAATTGAATTAATGTCCTAGAACTTACAGTAATGGAAAGTAATCAAGCTGAACAAAGGAGAGAAAAAAGCATTATGCAAAATAAGAACAGAATCGGGGAACTCAGTGACTCCATAAAATGTAGTAACATCCACAATCTAAGAGTCCCAGAAGGAGAAAAGATCTTGAAGAAGAAATTTATCTTAAGAAAAAAAAAAATAGCTGAAAATTTCTCTAATGTGGGAAGGAAACAGATATCCAGATCCAAGACGCACACAGAATGCCCCTCCCCCCAAAAACCAACAAAAGCAAAGCCACACCAACACATACTGTAATAACACAGCAAAACATATTGACAAAGAGGGAAAAATAGCTACATACAAAGGAAACCCATAATGTTCTCAATGGATTTTTCAGTAGAAGTTTTGCAAGCCAGAAAGAATAAGCATGATATATTCAAAATGCTCAATGGGAAAAACCTACAGCCAAGAATGCTCTATCCAGGAAGCCTACCATTAAGAATGAAAGGAGAGATAAAGACTTACACATTCAAACAAAAACTAAAGGAGTTCATAACCACTGAATCAGCCTTTTAAGAAATATTAAAGAGAACTCTGAGTGGAAGACAGTATGAAAGTAAGAAGCACAAAAGCAATAAAAATGAATATTTCTTTAAAAAGCTATAACTCAACGGACTCACAAAATAAAAGGATGTAAAATAGGAAACCACACACCTAAAATGTGGAGAGGAGAAGAGTAAGGAATGGGTTCAAACTTAATTGACCATCAGCTTAATCTAGACTACTATAGGTAGGAGATGTTATATACAAACCTAATGACAACCACAAGTCAAAAATCAATAATTGACATGCAAATAATAAAGGGAAAGTAATCCAAATATATCACTAAAGAAAACAGGCAACCATAAAAGAGAGAAAGATTAGAAAGTTTCAGATAAAATCTTCAGAAACCACCAAAACAAGTAATAAAATGTCAATAAATACCTATCTATAAATAATTACTTTGAATGTAAAAGGGCCCAACGTTCCAATCAGAAGACATAGGGTGAAATAGGGATAAAACAAAACAAAACCAGAAACAAACAAAAAAGACCCATCTATATGCTGTCTATAAGAGACTCACTTTAGACCTAAGACAGATGCACATTGTAAGTAAAGGGATGGAGAAACATTTACCACACAAATAGATGTCAAAAGAAAGCCAGGATAGCAATACTGATATCAGATAACACAGACTTAAAGACTTTGACAAGAGACAAAGGAGACTATATAATAATAAAGGGGACTATCCAGCAAGAAGACATAATACATAAATATTTATGCACCCAATAAGGGAGCATCCAAATATATAAAACAATTAATAATAAACATAAAGGAATTTTTTTTTAAAAAGCTATAATAAAATAATGGTAGGGGACTTAAAACCTCACTTACATCACTGGATAGGTCAACCAAACAGAAAATAAACAAGGAAATAATAGCTTTGAATGACACACTGTACTGAATGGACTTAACAGATATATTCAAGAACACTCCACCCTAAAAGAGCAGAATACACATTCTTTTCAAGTGTACATGGAACATTCTTTAGAATAAGTCATAAATTAGGTCATAAAACAAACCCCAACAAATTAAAAAAGACTGAAGTTTTACTACTCATCTCTTCTGGCCACGTTATGAAACTAGATGTTAACGAGAATTAAAAAAAAAAAAAAACTGGAAAGGTCACAAACACACTACTAAACAGTGACTGGGACAATCAGATAAAAAAAAAAAAAGAAGAAAAAAAAGTACATGGAAACAAATGAAAATGAAAACACAACAGCCCAAAGCCTTTGGGATACAAGAAAAGTGGTTCTAAGAAGGAAGTATACAGCAATACAGGGTTACCTCAAGAAGTAAGAAAAATGTCAAATAAACAACTTAGCCTTACACCAAAAGGAGCTAGAAAAAGAACATCAAATAAAACCTAAAACCAGCTCTTTTTCACCGCCATCCTGCTGTGTGCCGCTGGCTGTTAATTGACCATGTCTTCTCACAAGACTTTCAGGATCAAGCGATTCCTGGCCAAGAAACAAAAGCAGAATCATCCCATTCCCCAGTGGATTCGGATGAAAACTGGTAATAAAATCAGGTACAACTCCAAGAGGAGGCACTGGAGGAGAACCAAGCTGGGTCTCTAAGGCATCCCACATCACGCGATGTCACACCTAATGGGCACCACGTATTTAATTAAGCTACTGAAGATCATGTGTTCTATTCCATCACCCTGTAAACACCTTTCTGCCTGGCCAATAGATACCATTTATCAGCGAAAGAATTTTCTGTTACTATAGCTCTGCACCAGTCAGTTGGTTTGGTAATAAATGTGAGGCCTTTGAGATGTAGGAAGGAAGGAAATAACAAAGATTAGAGCAGAAATAAATGATACAGAAACTAAACAAAACAAAACATAAATCAATAGAACAGGTCAATGAAACCAGGAACTGATTCTTTGAAAAAAATTATTAAAATTGATAAACTTCTAGCCATACATATTAAGAAAAAAAAAGAAAGTATGCAATTAAATAAAGTCACAATGGAGAGGTAAAAAACACCACAGAAAAACAATTGTAAGAGAGTATTATGAAAAACTATATGCCAACAAATAGACAATGCAGAAGAATTGGTTAAGTTCCTAGAAACATCATCAAAACTGAAACAAGAAGAAATAAAAAATTTGAACAGATTGATAACCAGCAAAGAGATGGAATCAACAATCAAAAAACTGACAAGCAAAAGTCCAGGACTAGATAGCTTCACAGGCAAATTCTACCAAACATTTAAAGAAGAGTTAACACTTATTATTCTCAAAGTAATAAAAAAAAATTGAAAAAGTAAGCAAAACTTCTAATTCCATTCGATGAGACTAATATTACCCTAATACCAAAACTGGATAAAGACACTACAAAAAAAAAAACAGAACTAAGGCCAGTATTTCTGGTGAACATAAACACAAAAATTCACAAAAGAATATTAGCAAACTAAATCCAACCACATTAAAAAAAACATTCACCATGAACAAGTGAGATTTATTTCTAGGGTTGCAAAGGAGGTACAATACTCACAAATCAATCAACATGACACATCACATCAATAAGAGAAAGGAAAGAACCATATGATCATTTCAATAGATGCAGAAAAAGCACTAGACATAGTACACCATCCATTCGTGATTAAAAACCCTCAACAAAATAGGTTCAGAGGGAACATACCTCAACATAATAAAGGCCATCTATGAAAAACCCAGAACTAACATCTCTCTAAATGGGGGAAAACTAAGAGCCTTTCCCTTAAGGTCAGAAACAAGCTATGTATGCCCCCCCTCACCACTTTTATTCAACATAGTACTGGAAGTCCTAGCCACAGTAATTAGACAACAAAAAGGAAGAAAATCCATCCAGAGTGTTAAGGAAGTAAAATTTTCACTATGTATAGAAAACCCAAAAGCCTCCAGCAAAAAACAGAACTGATGCAGGAATTCAGTAGTTGCAGGATACAAAATCAATCTAGAGAAGTCTGTAGCACTTCTATTCACTAATAATGAAGCTCCAGAAAGAGAAATAAAGGAATTAGTCCCATTTACAATTGCACCAAAAACAATAAGATACCTAGATATATCCTAATCAAAGAAATCAAAGACCTTTACTCTGAAAACCATAAAACACTGATGAAAAAAATTGAAAATGACACAAAGAAATGGATAGTTATTGCTCACTCATGGATTGGAAGAGCAAATATCTATATATATCTATCAAATATCTATACTACCCAAAGCAATCTATACATTTTGTGCAGTCCCTATCAAAATACCAATGGCACTTTTCACAAAGCTGGGACAAACAACCCTAAAATTTGTATGAAACCACAAAAATCCTGAAAAGCCAAAGCAATTTTGAAAAAGGAAAGCAAAACTGGAAGCATCACAGTTATTCTGAATTTCAAGTTATATTAGAAAGCTGTAGTAATCAAAAGAATATGGTACTGGCACAAAGATAGGCACATAGGTCAATGGTACAGAATAGAAGATGCAGAAAAAAAACCCACAATTAAATGGTAAATTAATCTTCAACAAAGCAGTAAAGGATACCCCATGGTAAAAAGTGGAAAACTGGACAGCAATAGGCAAAAGAATGAAACTGGACCACTTTCTTATACCATACACAAAAGTAAACTCAAAATGGATTAAACACCTAAATGTGAGACTTGAAACCTTAAAAAAAAGGATAGGCAGTAATTTCTTTGACATAAGCTGTATCAACTTTTTTTCTAGACAGGCACAATGAGGCAAGGGAAACAAAAGCAAAATAAACTATTGTGACTACATAAAAGTAAAGATCTTCTGCATAGTGAAGGAAACAATTAACTAAGCTAAAAGGCAACCAACAGAATGGAAGAAGATATTTGCAAATGACATATTCAGTAGAGGGTTAGTATCCAAAATATATAAAGAACTGATAAAACACAACATCCAAATAATCCAATTTAAAAACATGGAAAAGACATGAAGAGTCATTTCTCCAACAAAGACATACAGATGGACAAGATACACATGAAAAGCTACTCATTATCACTTAACAGGAAACACAAATCAAAACTATAATGAGATATCACCTCACATCTGTCAGAATGGTTAAAATAAAAAACACAAGAAACCATTAGTGTTGAGGATATGAAGATAAAGGAACACTTTCGCTCTCTTGGAGGGAATGCAAACTCATACAGCCACTCTGGAAAACAGTATGGAGGTTCCTCAAAGAGTTAAAAATAGGAGCACTTGGGTGGTTCAGTTGGTTAAGCATCTGCCTTCAGCTCAGGTCATGATCTTGAGGTCCTAGGATTGAGCCCTATATCAAGCTCCTTGCTCAGTGGGAAGGCTGCTTCTCCCTCTCCCTCTGGTCCTCCCCCTGCTTGTGCATGCTCTTTATCTCGCTCTCTCTGAAATAAATAAAAATTCTTTTATAGAATTGTAATGCCTTTTTTTAAAAGATTTTTTTAAAATTTATCTGGCAGATAAATAGATAAAGGGAACACAAGTGGGAAAGAGAATGAGAATATATATTGCTCAGCCATAAAAATGTAACTTTTCCATTTATAATGACATGGATGAATCTAGAAAATGTGATGCTAAATGAAATCAGAGAAAGACAAATACTGTATGATTTCATTCCTATGTGGAACTTAAGAAACAAATGAAAACAAATGAGCAATAGGGGGAAAAGACAAAGCAATAGACATTTTTTTTTAATTTTTAAAAATTTTTTCTTTATTTTTGAGAGAGCATGAACATGGTGGGGGATGGTAGGAGGAGCAGAGAAGGGAAAGAGAGAATCCCAAGCAAGCTCCATGCTCAGTGTAGCACCCGATGTGGGACCTGAGCCAAAATGAAGTGGGACGCTTAACCAACTGAGCCATCCAAGCATGCCCAAGCAACAGATTTAACTATAGAGAACAGAGTGATGGTTACCAGAGGGGAGGTGGGTGAGAAGATGAATAGGTGATTGGAATTAAGGAGTGCACTTGTAGTGATGAGTACTGTGTAATTAAAATTGCAGGAAAAAAAGAAGTAAAAGGAAGTCATAAGCTGATGGTGACATTTCCTATTCAAGTTTAATATTATTTTTCTCAATTTATTTTATGTTTCTTTTCATGTACATTAAAGTCCTTTATTTGAGGAGTGGTTGGGTGGCTCAGTCACTTCAACATCTGACTCTTCATTTCAGCTCAGGGCATGATCTCAGGGTCCTGAGATCCAGCCCCTTGTGGGCTCAGTGTAGAGTCTGCTCATCCTCCTAAACTCTTTGTCTCTAAAATAAATAAGTATTTTTTTTTTTAATCCTTTATTTAGGGACACCTGAGTGGCACAGTCACCTAAGCATCTGCCTTTGGCTCAGATCATGATTCCAGAGTGCTGGGATTGAGCCCTGCATTGGGCTCCTTGCTCAGCAGGGAGCCTGCTCCTCCCTCTGCCTGCAGCTCCCCCTGCTTGTGATCTGTCTCTGCCTGACAAATAAATGAATAAAGTCTTTAAAAAAGATCCTTTATTTGATTAAAAATTACTTTCTATAAATTTTTAATTTATATTAGACAGTTCAATTTTCTTCAAAATGTATATCCAAGTGTGCCAACCCCGTTTACTGAATATGCCATTTTCCCCCTACACTGAATTTAAACAGCATTCTTGCTATGATTTAAAAAATCATATATACTGTTAACTATTTCTGGATATTATTATGCTATTGTACTTCTTAATTTGTCTGTTCTTGTCCGAACACCACAATGATTTGATTATACTAGCATTATAGTTCTGCTTTTTGGTAAATCAAGGCTTCCATTAGTTATCCTTAGGAATTTGTATTTGTTTATGTTTATATAAATTTTAAAGTGCTATGATCCAATCATTACAAAATGAAATTCTACATGTAATTTCATTGGACTTACATATTAATTCAGATAAGAATGACATTTTCATTATATGATGTAAGTTTTGTTTGAAAAAGTTTTATGCTATTTAAATAGCTTAAATCTATTTTTCTCTTAATTGAATTCTTATTAGGCATTACTGCTGATTTTTATCAAAGGATTTTTCAGAATCTATTGGTATCAACACATTATTTTTCTCCAACAATGGGAGGGGTATTTTGAGTTATGTTGACAGATTTTCTCTTACTGAAGCAACCAAGCATTACTGGGATTTCTTTAATAACATTTTTTACAACTATATTCATCAGATAGTTTCATGTATCATCGTCTTTGGGACATTACCTGTATTATTCTTTTCTATTGAAGTTATGTAGCCTTGAAAATTGTCAAGTCTTGGACCAAAATGAGGAGTAGGAGACCTAAATATCATCAGGTTCCAGGAGTTCAGCTAGATAGTTATCAAACCATTCTGAACACCTATAACTCAGCAGGAGAATGAAGAGAAGAGGAGCAGCAGTTCTAGGAACAGAAAAGCAACCACTTTCTGGAAGGTAAGACATGCGGAGAAGTGAATCCGAGGTGATACGTGGGAAGAGAGACTCTAGGGGAAGGGATGGCTCCCGGCAAGGAGTAGAGCAGTGAAGCACAAAATCGGAACTTTTAGAAGTCTGCTCCACTGAGGGACACCGCTCCAAAGTGAGGGGTGGAGCCCTCATGGGAGGGCTCTCATGAGAATGTGCTCTCATGACCCATGGGGTCACAAAAAGACCAGGTGTCTGAGCGTGGCAGAGCTTCCAGGTACCAGAGCAGGGAAGCTGGCTGCAGAGACAGAGCTGAGGAGTGGGCTCTCAGATTGGGGTTGCTTTTTATTTGTAGTTTCCTGTTATCTCTCTGTCCATTTTCATCAGCCTTTACTACTTTTATTTTTAAGTGCATTTCTCGTGAAGTATCTGTTTCTGGGTTTTATGTTCTAGTCCAAGCTGAAACTCTGATCTAGAGGATTTAAAGGCATTTGCATTTAGTACAATAATCTAGTATTTTATTTCTTCCATTTTGATTTGACTGTCATCCTTCATGATTTCCTATTTTACCAATCTACATTTTAACTGGTATGATCAGTCACTATTCATTCCATTTATTCCTTTTGTTAAAGTTCATCTTTAATTTTCTCTTTCACAAATAGGATACTTAAAAAATACATAATTAAGCACTTGCTTTCAACAATCATATGCAAATAAGGCACTAACTGTTTCCCCTCCAACAATGTGCCTTCTCCTATGGCCCAAATATCAAACTTAAAAAACACCTTTACTTTTTCCACCCTAAAATTACCTTGATTAATGGTCTTTACTTCATCATTGCTCTCATCTCAGTTTTTTGATTTTACCAAAATTAATCCTCTCATCCTTTTTGTCCTAGATTTGTAAATTTTTAATTTCTGCATCATTATTTAATATTATCCATCTATGTGTCTACAATTGGAGAGATGATTTCATTGCTCATTAATGTTTCTTCCTGTCTTTATTATCCCCTTTCTTGATGTCCTCCTTGGGGTTTGTCACTTGGTTAGAATCTCTTCACAATTATTTTCTTTATATAGGTTGGTAGTTGGTATAATTTAATACTGTGCATTAATAAGTATCTTTATTCTTAACAGATAAATGCTAAGTTAACTAAAACAATAGATTCTCATGTTTCAGACCTTCTCATTTAAGAATCTAGTAGTTGCTATTCCATAGTCTAATTCTAATGTACAAATTACAAGTTTGATTCTCCTTGTAGGTAACATATTACATATTAGAACATTTTCTTTTAGTCTTCAAATTCTGAAATTTCACCATGATATGTCTGGTAAACTCCTCAATTATACTATCAGCAAGTAAAAATTATATATGGGTTCTTATTTATCAGATAAATTTTTTCTTTAATTATTTGGGTAGTTATTACCCTTCCCTTCCTTTTCTTAATTTTTTTTATTATGTTATGTTAGTCACCATACAGTACATCATTAGTCTTTGGTGTAGTGCTCCAAGATCCATTTTTTTTACATATAACACCCAGTGTTCCATGCAGTAATGCCCTCCTTAATACCCAACATCAGGCTTTTTGAATCTGGTATTGGTCACATGGACATGACTTCCTTCTTTCTTAAATTTTACCTGACATTTTCTTGGAAATAGTTTGCTTATAAAACACATCTTCATCCTATCTTTCAGTCTCTTCCATCCTCAATGGATTGGGATATGAATGAAGGGATGGGAAAGATGGAAAAATATGACACTCACTGGAAATTGGCTTTCAGACATTGTAAGGAGCATTTTGTGTGACCTTGTTGGAAGGTCCTTTCCATTGCCCTCTTCCATGAAGGGGGAGATAAGCTCCAGTTTGACTTCTCCTGCAGTTTGTTGTATACCTCACCCCATCTTTATGGGATTATCTTCATCTAGCCTAGCAGTCAGCTCTCATAAATGACATAGCTCCAAGATAAATCAAACTGAGCTTCCTTCTGCAGTATCTACTTGATTCCTGGAAAATTCTTATATTCCTACCAAATCAAGCAGTATGAAAGCAGCCTGTTCAGTAGCTGCCCCCAGTCTGGACCTACTCTCTTGAATTTTCTTTCCCAATCCCATTCCCCACTTCCATTGCAAAACAAAGCCTGCTGGATAAGCAGACATCCAATCAAAAAATGAGATGCCAGGCTCTTCTTCTCATAGGCATTTCTAATCTCAGCGCCTCCATCACTTAGTTTGATGGGAAGGAGTTACTGAGTGGACCACAACCATGGGGAGGGGAAGGGAAAACCTCCTCAATCAACCATTTATCACACTACTGATATGCCTTCTAGTTCTTTTTAATTTATAGAAGCTAGGAGTAGGAGTCATATTTTAGGCTAATAAAAAATATTTGGCTCCATTACAAGATTTGAAGGGATATATGCACTCAGTTGTTTAGTACTTCATTTTTAGACACAGCGTCCAGGAAAAAGTCCAATTCAACATCCAATTCTACTGCTTAGCTTCTATTATTTTAAGATTGAAACTAGTGTATCTATCAAATATGTAGAAACCTTTGAGCTCTCTACAAATAAAAGCTTCTCTAACACTTGTGTTATTTCTTTCTTCCCTATTTTGTTTGAATATTGATATTCAAACAAAATATGACACAACTAAAGTCCCAGTAGAAAGTTTTTCCCTACCCTGAAATTATGTTATAGTCTCATGAAAACTTAGCAAAGGGAAAAATTAAGCACCTAAACTCTAATTTCCAATTTACTTACACTACCTAAGATCTATGCTGCCACCCACAAAGATTATGCCATCAGCATTGTAAAATAATTTGTAGGGCAAATATTTTTAATAATCACAGTTCTGAGTTATTCTGCCTCATTCATTATATCCAGCCCGAGTGTGGTGTCTAGTTTTAAAATGTCATTACTATCACTCAGAACTGTCAGAGTGAAATCTTACATTTGCTTATGAAAAAAAAATGTGTTTTCAATGTGCTTTAGGTCATACCATGGAGTACCCCAGTTGTACTGTGGAGTGTTGTACTCTGAAGCATTCATGTACACATAATCATAGGTTTCTGCTTCAGGCATTTACCACATGTAGTCGTAATGCAACTTTAGTTGCTTAGTTCTAGCAAATAGTAAGATCAGTTGAATGTTCAGAGGACAGAAATAGCAGTTCAAAAAAGACATCAATGACTTTAGAACATAAAGTTCTTTTCCTATATGCTTTTTCTAAGTCTCAAGATATAACCTTCACATTTAGGTCATTTATTCATTTGGAATTATTATGTATATGTTTCTGTGTGCACCCATGTGTTGTGAGGTAGGAAGGCAATATTATTTTTTCATATGTTGAGCTATTTTCTCAGCATCATTTCTTGAACAGTATATTTCTCTCTAATCACCTGCAATGATACCAAATCATATATTGAATTTCCATGTATGTAAGGTTTATCTCTGGGGTTTTTTTTGCTCAGTTTTACATGGTTAATTTGTCTTGCTTACCATAGATTTTTAAGTTTTAAATTCTGCTACAGTAAGCTCCTGGGGTTTTGTTTTTTTTCTCTCTCAGAATTGCCATTATTGGTCGTATTCTTCCATATACGTTTTATATTTAGATTTTGTATGTTTCAAGCAAAACATTAGCAGAACTTTTATTGGCAATGACTTGAATATACAAATTGTTGTGGGAGACTTAATTATTCCATGGTTTGTTATCAAAGCTACCCAATTAAGTTGATTCCTAACATAGCTGTCTTAAAGTAGGTGAATGTGGCCTAAAATTATAGTCTAAAATTTATTTAGGAACAAAGGGAAAAAGACAAAACAAACAAACAAACAAACAAACAAAAACAAAAACCCAGACTTTTAGAGAACAAACTTATGGTTATCAGAGGGGAGGTGGGTGAGGGCGTTGGGTGAAACAAGTGAAGGGGATTAAGAGTACACTGATCATGATATGCACTAAGTAATGTGTAGAATTGTTGAATCACTATATTGTACACCTGAAACTAATATAACACTGTATGTTAATTATAGTGAAATCAAAATTTTTAAAAAAGGAAGTCTCCCAGGCAAAAAAAAAAATTTTTTTTTTTTTTACTTTATTTAGACTTGTATGGACTGGTCTTCATCCAATGCAGAAAATAAAGTTCTGTAATTATTAATTAGACACATCTCATTATTGTGTTATTTAAATTTTCTATATCCTTGCTCATATTTTCCTGTTTTTTCCTACCAATTCCTGAGATGTAAGTTCCCATTATAGTGACATTTGTCCTTATTTCTCTTCATAATTTTCCACTGTTCACATTATATATTAGTAGTGTTATATCTTACTGAATTTATCATTTATCACTCTATAGCATCTTCTTTATAAGTAACAATGTTCTTTTTCATTGTCTTAAAGTCTGTTTCCTATAAAATTTATGCAGTTAGAATAGCTTTCTATTTATTTGCATTTTCCTGGTGATTCTTATCAATATACTTACTTCCAACCTTTGGTGGCCTAAGATTTTAGTTTTCCTTCTTACAAGGAGTATGAATATAGTTGATAGTTGCATTTGGTTATACTTATATCTATATGATTATGGACACATTTGATTTTTTCAATCTTGTTTATTTTATTTCCTATATTTAGTCTGATAGAGTTTATTAAGCTGTCACTTTTGAATGTTTTATTCTTCTGTGTGTTTGATGGCTATTCACTCTAACCTGAGGGTAAGCAAACTGCAGCCCCTATGTCATATTTGGCCTACTGTTTTTGTAAATAAAGTTTTATTGGAACAAAGCAACGATCATTTCTCTACATATTGTCTATGACTGCCTTAATGATACCATGACAGCATTAAGAATTAAGAATTATTACAAAGACTGAAGACTGCAGTATTTGGATTATTTATTGTTTTACAGAAAAAGCAGGCTGTCCCCTATTCTATTATATATTTGTATCTTTAAAACTTTAATTTGCATGCTTAATGTGAAATCAAAACTTAATCAACACCTTCATCTTCTTCTTAACAATACTAGTTTTGGAAGAAACCAAACACTCTTACTCCAATTAATTCCTCTCATCTTAACATGTCATTTTTTGGACAATGTCATAGACTCCAAAATTGTTATATGAAACAATGTTTGTTTTATTTTCATACTTTTAACACAAATTTTATTGTTAACAGTAACTTCACTGTTTTATTAATTTCATTCCACATCATTAATTTTTATTCTTTCTTGAACCTCATATCTTTCTGGGATTTTTCTTTTTCTGAAGTATATTCACAGATCCTATTGCTAGTATATTCTCTCATTTTTATTTTTCTAAAACTTGTTTAATCTGGTTCTCTTCTTGAATAATTGTTTATAGGTACATATTATGTTAACCCTTTTATTTCTCTCAATATTCCAAAGGAAATATTTCATTATTTCTTTGCTCCTATTATTATTGAGAAGTTCCCCATGCAGTCATTGCTCTTACCTGGTAGGAATCTTTCGTTTCATTCTTACTTCATTACTTACTTCTTCGAATAACTTTTAAGTTATTCTTTTTAGTGTGTCTTTGGATTCTGCATTTTTAGTAAAGCCAGATAGGACTTTCTTTTTAATCATACTATTTGGAATTTGCCATTAATATTCATTTCTTTTATCTCTTCTGAAAAGGTCTCAACTATTAGCACCCTGAATGTTGACTGTTGCTTCTTTATACTGTACCTAGATATACACTGAGACAAAAACAAGAACTTTTTATTCTGTTTTCCTTGATTATTAAATTCTTTTTTATAACTTTGATCTCTTTATCTCTCTAAATTCAAGTCTGCAGAATTTCCTCAGATTTTCCTGTTCATTAATTTTCCCTTTAACTATGTCTGTTCTACAATTTAATGTTTTGGGATTATCATAACATTAAATATCAATATTTATGTATTTATCTTAAATGTTAGAGGTATTGATTTTTCAAAATTCCCTGGTTACTTATAATAATCTCTTTTCTCTTGCTTACATTTTCAATTTTGCTTTTTATCCCTTAAGTGTTTATTTATACTTTTAAAATACATTTTTCTGATTATTTCAGTATCTAATATTGGGCTCTAATTATATAATTAAATTTTTTTTCTGATTTTCTCTCATGATAATTTTTTTCCTATTTTTAATTAAAATCATTTAATTGGTTGATTAAATAGTTATCTTGAAGGACATGGTATAGGCTACATTTCATGAGAGTAATTTGCTTTTGTTTATGAAAGGTACTCTGGAGTGTTCTAATCTGTCATATTTCAAAGTATATGATTGATTTTCACAAACATGATGCTTTGTAGGTGAAACAGTTCTTAGAATATCTGTTTTGCAATGATACTGGGAAAGAAGTCACCTTTTCCATTATACAATGGTAACAAAAGAACTACTATAGTATTCCAACCAAATTTTCTCAGTGTTTAATTGTACATAAACAGATGTCTGTAGTCTCTTTTAGAGCTATTTTGACATGCTCACCTCTACTTTAATTTGCATTCATAAGTACTTAGAAAATTATAGGATAAAATATTTTTTTAAAGATTTTATCCATTTATTTGACAGAAAGAGAGATCACAAGTAGGCAGAGAGGCAGGTGGTGGGGGGAGAAGCAGACCCCTGTTGAGCAGGGAGCCTGATGTGGGGCTCAATGCCAGGACCCTGAGATAAGGACCCAAGCTGAAGGCAGAGGCCCAACCCACTGAGCCACTCAGGTGCCTCAGGATAAGAGATTTTTTTTTTTAAGATTTTATTTATTTATTTGACAGAGAGAGATCACAAGTAGGCAGAGAAGCAGGCAAAGAGAGAGGAGGAAGCAGGCTTCCCGCTGAGCAGAGAGCCGGATGTGGGGCTCAATCCCAGCACCCTGAGATCATGACCCAAGCCGAAGGCAGAGGCTTTAACCCACTGAGACACCCAGACGCCCCCAGGATAAGAGATTTAATACTGCTTTATGAATCATACTCCTCCCTTGTTTGTTTGTGGGGTAGATTTGTGGACATAGCATATAATTTTCCTCAAGTGTATTGATTCTAAGGTTCTCTCCAGTTTCTCCAATTATTTCCAAATCTTTCAGCTTCCCCTTACATTATTTTCCCCTATTCTGCTTTCATCTAAATCTTCTGTGTTATAAACAAGTAAGACTCCTTTTTTTTCTATCTATTCTCTCAAGTCACCAACCTTATAAGCATGTACTAAGCATCAATAGTTCAGGTGTTTCTGGCAGTGAGCCAACCAGCATATAAACTGCATCAGAATTTCTGAGAATTGTTTTTTGTTCTTTTAATATTGACTTTGTATAATATAGTTAAGACTTCTAGTAAAAAATCAATGTCCACTGCTACATGGATCTTGTTTTCCAAGTGACCATACTGAAATATTAAGGTACTTTAGGAGATTTTAATTTTTTTAAAAAAGATTTTATTTTTTGGAGAGAGAAAGTGAGAGAGTACAAGTTGGGGGGAGGGGCAGAGGGAGAAGGACAAGCAGGGAGCCCAGTGTGGGTCTCCATGCCAAGACCCTGATATCATGACCTGAGCCATAGGCAGACACTTAACCAACTGAGCCACCCAGATGCCCCTATATAGGATTTTAATTATAAAGAGAAGTTTCTGGTAAAAGAATTTTTTGTGCATTTTTATATTTAAGAGCAAAAGCAAAAATAAAGCAAATTTATTCTGTATAATTTATACTGGTTTCTATAAGAATTCAGTAATTTTGGTGTTGAGCTGAAAATATCAATTTCAAATCACTATTAAACTTCTAAAAAGACCTATATTGGTGCCTCTGAAGGAAGTCTAAGGAATTCATAAGCCAACTTACTAATTTTTTAAAAAAAGGCCTTTGGGAAACACTCTTAAATCTCAACTGGTCACTGCCGAAGCAGGCTCTCTGCTGAGCAGACAGCCCGATGCGGGGCTCGATCCCCAGGACCCTGGGATCATGACCTGAGCTGAAGGCAGAGGCCACCCAGATGCCCCAGTAGACACTATTTTGTTCTTTAATGATTAGATATACTCCTTTAAATCACTTAAGTTTTAACTTAAATATAAGCATATGAATTAAGTGGATAACTAGGTAATAAAATCAGATCAAATAAAGGTCACATTTCGTTCAACTATTGTGAATTAAATGCAATTTCTACTTTATGGAGTTTGTGGAAAATCATCCAATGTATTTGTGTGTGTGTGTGTGTGTGTGTGTGTGTGTGTGTGTCTTATTGGATATTAAATTAAGTTTTATCTACATAAATAAAACAGAATTAATATATGTTGCTTTATTTAGACCCTGTTGTAGTAAGGTAGCTAAGTAAATGCTGGCTGGGTGGGGTATCAAAGGATGTATGTGGAATAGTGAGATGGAATTTCATGTATCAGGAGTTGAATTGGGCTTTGTGTAGAGTGGTATTCTGGATCGAAAGCAAATCAAGCAACATAATAGGAATATACAGATGATCTTCACTTCTTTTGCCATCTTATTCCAATCTCTTATTATTTATGAACATCTGCACTCTATTTTTTTTATCTTATAGTTTCTGCTTCATCTTTTCTCTCATGCCTCTGGTCTGTTATTATTCCTATGTTCTTTTCTACTTTATGTCCTTGATGACAAACTCATTCGCTGAATCTCCTTCTTCTTCATCACATTAGCTTTACAAAATTCCCCAGGTCAAATTTCTAAGAGTTAGAATATAAATGTCCCATTTGTCTATTCGTAGGAGGCCACATCATGGGTTTTTGAGCAGCCTATTAACTGCTCACCTCTGCTTTACTTAGCCATGTCAAGAGATAGGCAAAGAGTCATACTGTAGGAATCATAGCTCCGCAAGACTACCCATCCCCACAAGCTATGGTTGGAGCATGCTGTACGCCTTTTAGATACTTTGAAGTAACTAACCCATGGTTGTAAGAAATGACATTTCTTCCAGACTGCCAATCACCACTTACTAACTGACTGCTCTATGTTAGAAGAACTTAGAAAAGAAATGGTATCTAGGTCCTGCTCTCAGAAAACTTACAATGCTGACTCATTGAGCTCTCTGGTTTAGAGGATTTTATGGCATATTTTTGTCAATACCTATTCTTCTTTTCTTTTTTTTTTTTTTTAAGATTTTATTTATTTGAGAAGGAGTGAGCAAAAGAGCAAGAGCATAAGCAGGGGGAGATGCAGAGGGAGAAGCAGACTCCCCATTGAGCAGGGGGCCCAATGCAGGGCTTGATCCCAGAACTGTGGGATCATGATTGGAACCAAAGGCAGTCAACCAACTGAGCCACCGAGGTGCCGCTAATCCTTATTTTCTTATCTTTGAAAGTAAAAATGTAACTGATTCACATCTTCTCTGAACTTCTTTCCATTCAAGCAAGCAGTGGTTAGGCTTCCCTATGTTTTCTAAATGCTACATTTCTATTAAAAGAATTCAAAGTTGATCATTAGTTTTTGGTTCTACATGTAAGGATCTTATAAATTGCCACTCTGTCCTAATAACAAGTAAAAAGCTAAATGAACTGAAATATCAACAACTCTTTCTGGAACCTTAAGAGATGGGAGGAAATAGGACAAACTGTTGGCCTCAAAATTGGAAAGACAGGCAGGCTATAGAAGGAGTCATGGCTCATAAACACACAAACAAAAACAAACTTGAAACCAGTGCAAGTGTAGGAAAACTTGCTGAACTAAACTCCTGAAGGCTTGGTGTGATAAGTCCAAGAGTTAAAAACATGACGGGGGGAGCAGTCATAGGAGAGACCCCACAATATTTTGAGATTTACTTCTAAGAGCTTCACAAGTTCCCACAGTGAGTATCAGAGAAATATCACTTTGTGTTTCCAGCAGAAAGAGGGGAAAAGGAACAATTTAGAAATACACTTTGTTCTTAACAAGGCCTACCTTTTGGGCAATGTAGTTAATCAGAGCCTAACCTGCAAGGGTATTATCAGAGCATAGCTGACCTGTGTGTAGGAAAGTATCCAGCTCAGCTCCTTGTAGCCAACCTGCTCCACCTAAGTGGGGATAAAAAACCTGAGAAAAACAAAAACCTCACAGTCCAGAGGCTGAGGCTCACTAAAAGACTGACACCTAATCACAGGACTTTAGAATGTCTCTCTTCCCCCACCCTTCACCAAAACATTACTAAAGGCCTGTTTATAATGTTTCCACTATATCATGTTTGACTATCAAGAAAAAATTATATGGCATTCCGAAAAAAAAAAAAAAAAGGACAAACCATGCAAATTAAAGAGACAGAGCAAGCATCAGAAGCAGACATAGCAGGGATGTTGGAATTACCAGACTAGAAACTAAAAACAACTATAATAATATGTTAAGGGCTCTAATGGGTAAAATAGATAGCATCGAAGAACAGAAGAGCAATGTAGGCAGAGATATGGAAATCGTAAGAATTAAAAAGAAATGCTAGAGACAAAGTCAGCCGCCACTCAGAATATTTCTAGAAAGTTGGCAACATCAATCAAAAGCCTCTGATAATGAAATTCAAATCTAAGATTTTACCTAGGGAAGTAGTCAGAGTCATATATATACATTTAAGTACAAGAATATTCATAGTAACACTATTATATGAAAATAGTAACAATATGGAATGAAATTGATTGCACAGTCACATGGTTTAGTACTGCAGGTATTTAAAATTTTAAAAAATATTGCCACAGTAATATGTTCATATTAATTGAAAAGAAATTTATACAATAGTATGAATAATTGTGACATAAACACAAATAAAAGGATAGAAAAATATGTTATGAAATATTGAAATTGGATCGCCTCAAGTTTTAGGTATAGAAGTGATTTTTAATTTTTTCTTTATATTGCTCCTATCCTTCCAACCTTCTGTTTAATTGAAATTTTTTTTAAATGATTGTTCCTTGTATCTTTCAAGGGTTTCAACTATTAAGCATGACTGGTAAGACACAGAATCAATCTAGGTGTCACTAGCTATTCAAACTACTAAGGATTTGCACTATCAAAAAAACCCATGCCCAAGACAACTAGAGATCCACATTGGACTACTTCACACAACATAAAAATTAACTCAAAATGGAACAAAGACTTAAATGTTAAAAGACCTAAAAGCTAAAACTATAAAACTCTTAGAAGGAAACAAAAGTGTAAATTTCCACAAACTTGGATTAGCTAATAGTTTCTTAGAATAACCTCAAAACATAAGCAACCAAAGAAAAAATAAATTTCATCAAAACTAAAAACTTATGTGTGTCAAAGGACACACTTAAGAAAATGAAAAGAGGGGCGCCGGGGTGGCTCAGTGGGTTAAAGCCTCTGCCTTCAGCTTAGGTCATGATCCCAGGGTCCTGGGATCGAGCCCTGCATCGGGCTCTCTGCTCAGCGGGGAGCCTGCTTCCTCCTCTCTCTCTCTCTCTGCTTGCCTCTCTGCCTACTTGTGATCTCTGTCAAATAAATAAATAAAATCTTAAAAAAAAAAAAAAAGAAAATGAAAAGAGAGCTCACTGAATGAGAGAAATTACAGTGACCTTTGAACAACATGGATTTGAACTACATGGGTCCATACATATGCAGATTTTTCATACTACTCTTAGTATATTTCCTCTTTCTAATGATTTTCTTAGTATCATCTTCTTTTCTCTAGCTTACTTTACTGTAAGAATACATTATACAATAAATATAATAAACAAAATATGTGTTAACTGACAGTTATTGGTAAGGCTTCCAGTCAACATTATGCTATTAATAGTTAAGTGTTGGGGTGGGTCAAAAGTTATATGGGGATTTTCAACTGTATGGGGCATCAGCACCCAACCCCAAATTGTTCAAGAGTCAACTATATTTGCAAATTATTTATCTGATAAGGGTCTGGTATCCCAAGTACATAAAGGACTCTTCTAACTCAATAATAAAAAAAGATATATAATCCAATTTTAAAGGGTTCATAAACTAAAGAAGAGACATTTTTTTCAATAAAGTTATAAAAATCACCACTTGGCATTTGCAAAGATTCTCAACATCATTAGTTATCAGAGAAATGCAAATCAAAACTAAAATGAGCTAGCATTCCATGTCTATTGGGATCACTATTATCAAAAATAAAGGAAAAGAGATTTGGCAAGTATCAGAAGAAATAGGAATTCTCATATATTGCTGGCAGGAATTTAAAATGGTACAGTCACTGTGGCAAACAGTTTGGGAATTTCTCAAAAGTAAAACAATTACCATAAAATTGAAGCAGCAATTCCAACCCTCGGTATATATCTAAGAGAAGTGAAAACATTTTCACAGAATTTTGTACATGAGTATTCATAGAAACATAATTGCCCCCAAACGGAAAGAATTCAAATATCCTTCAGTTGATGAATGAATAAACTCCATGTGGCACATCCACACTACTGAGTATTATTCAACCACAAAAAGAAATGAAGTATTATTACATGTTACAACGTGGAAGAACTGTGAAAAAAATATGCTGTGTGAAAAAAGGTAGACATACGAGGCCACACATATTGAGTCCCTTTATATGGAATATCCAGAATAGGCAAATCCACAGAGAAAGAAAGTAAATTAGTGATTACAAGAGGAGCAAGGAGAATACGGACTGACTACCAACAGATATATGTAGGGTTTTGGGGTTTTCTACTGGGGTGATGGACGTATTCCAAAACTGGGTAGTGGTGATGGTACACAACGTAGTGAATGTACTAAAAAAAACCTCACTGACCTGCACACTTAAAATGGTAAATTTTTTGTTATGTGAATTATGTACCAGCAAAAATAAATCCATGAGTAGCCCTGTCTTACCAAATCCACCTGTTTTAGATTTGTGATCTCTGGCTGTGATAAGATAATGACCTTAATAACCAGATCATTTCTTAAAAAATTTTTCTGTTTCTACACTGGGAATTGCAATGAAAGAGATATTCATTTAGGTATGAGAACTTTCTTATAACCAATACTGTTGTTTCCTCCCCTTGGACAATTGAAACATTGTGATTCAATAATGAAGATATGTATTAAACTAGTACTAAATGTCATATATAACTTCATTAGAACCATAGACATCAGGTACAATTAATACCCCATTTCGCAGATAAGGAAATTTGTACTTAAGATCAATAACTTATGTGGATATATTACAGAATGTTTGACTCCAGAGTACAGACTTTTCACTGTTAAATTATTTTTGTGTGTTTCACTTAAACTATTCCATGGATGAAAGGTGACTAGCCAGCCAGAATAGGTTTATTGTTTCAATGTTTCTCCTTCAGTACCACAGAGCAGGATGTAACAGTTTTATGATCTGCTTACTCTACTTGGTAAGCTAAAACATTATTATCCCATTTTCCGTTCTCTTGAGGGATCACAGGCAGCTAATGGAGATTTTCTATTAAAAACTATGAGGCAAGCTATCTAGAATTACTAGCCAAGAAGATAATGAACTCTCAACTGAACCACCTACCATCTCTGCTTAAAAGGTCTGTAGCCCAGATCCCTGATCCCTCAATGTATGTGATGGCTGAAAAAACAAGAGTCACAGGAATAAAAAGGTAATTTGGGGTCCATTACCATCACTACTACTACATCTACAAAAGTACATGTGGCTATATTGATTCATACATGTTACATAGGGTTAAAAAAATTAAATATTAGCAAGACCATCTCTCTCTCTCTTAGTTTATTATTAATAGAGCTGCTGAGAAAATATACAACTGTTCTCTACATTCTCATTCAACTAATAGATATTTAGGCTACCTATTTATGGATTTAATTTCAGTATGTTTATGAAATATAAGCATATTAACTTAATGATTCCAAGTTCTAAGAGCAAGTTGGGGCAGAACTATATGCCTATGTGGATTATTTAGGACGAGTTTCCACTGAGATCAGCTGACCAGTACATACCCTGGATTGCTGATTCCAAGTAGACCACTGGTCATTACAGTACAAAATTAAGAAAAAGTCAAGCTATCTCTACTTTGAGGGAAGATCAGATTGACTATAATAATAAAAACAACAATAAATGCTATTCATGTTATCGAACAGTTATGGGGTATTGCTAGAGTCAAGCAGCTTGCCAGCATTTCACACGTTTTTGATGGCTGGTTTGCAACCCCAAGCAATGTAGAGAAGAATGGCACAGTGTTTCCTTGGTATCAGAAGGAGCTGCCTCTTTGCCCTTACGCAGTCTGCTTTCCCAGGGGTTCTTCTTCCCTTTATTTAGTATTCACCTCAAAATCCCAACATCTGCCTTCTCTGATTGATTCAGCCTGCAGACATCTCGGTCCAGTTAAAATTCTTTGTGGGCAATAGGAACTGGCCCCGACTTTTTTTTATCCCTGGAAGAAGAGGAGGAGCACTTACAGCTCTTGCTTCAATACCATGGGAGTCACAAGCGTCCACTATACTCTCAACCTTGGAGGGTGTTCCCAATGTGAAAATAAAAACAGAACAGGAGAAAGAAGCCCCAGGAGACTTGTTGGCAAGCAGCATTAATGTCGGCCATACTGTGAGATTGATTGCCAAGGTTATACCTTACCCACGAAGAATGAGTAAGAGATAGATTATTGGGTTTCCACAGTCTCTTGTGGATGACAATTGCTGTAAAAAATATCACGCACTTCTGGGAATTGGAAAACTCTTTGCTATCATTAAAACCAGAAAGAGCACCTATTGGAAGAACCCCTGGTCCACCTTCAAGGAATAGAGGAAACTAGAAATATGAAGCTGAGTTCTGTGTCAAACATAAAGGAATTTTCTGAAATGAATGCCAACCTACAATACTAAAAGGGTTGCAGAAGGACAGATTTCTTTTATTTATTTGTTTTCCTTAAGTAGGCTATAGCTTAAGGTGGGGCTTGAACTCCTGACCCCAAGATCAAGAGTCTTGATCTGTGATCTATGGACTGAGGCAGCCAGGCACCCCTGGGGGATTTATTTTATTTTTTGGGGGGTGGGGATTTATTTTAAATATTCAAGTCATCTATTTACCTTGATAACAGCCTTAGGCAATAGTTATAGGCCTCTTTATTGTAACTCACCACTCAACAACAATAGCATAATTCAACAATTCAGTGTTTTCTAATGAAAACACAAATGAACTGGCTTATATTTCACTATGATTTCCTGCAGTTAACTCTGTACTTGATCCATTTTGTGGCTAGCTGTGTTCTGATTTCACAACTGTATATACGAGGTGCAGTGTGCATATAAATGATCACCAAGTAGAAAATCTAAATAATCCTGAACTCTTTCCAGATGTAAATTATACTTAAAAAATAATAATAAACTCACTGCTACAAAAAGGCCAACTATGATTATATAAAGAGAACAAGGGCTTAATTTAAGTAAGACTTTGATTTGTAGAATGAGCTTTAGTACACAAATAGCCAGAGATTTAAGAAGCAGCCATGTGCAAAGGTAAATAGAGTTACTAAAAATATGCAACAGTAAATTCCCCTAAAGGCTGGACAGTTATCTAAAACTAAGTCAAAAAATTAATGAGATGCAATCAATTGCAAACATTCAATACAGCACCACAACTTGAAACTGTGACAGAGAAATATGTGAGTCCACAAAGATATTACTATGACTGTCTCTCAGGTCACTACTATGTACATAATACACTTTGTTTGAACTCTATGCATAGTTCATTTCTTACATTAGTGACATTAAGAATATTCTCTGAGTTTATTTGAATATGCACAATCAATGAATAAACTATATAAGAGTTTAGAGAAACAGAAATGTGATCGCATTCTTTCCTCCTCCAAATAAATGTTCTGAGCCTTTACAACAAGATAATGAAATCAGCTTTTTCTTTATCATGAAGTGGAATGCATACCCAAATATACACATACACATACGCGAATGATTCACCCTAATGCTCTCCTTTCTCTCCCAAAATCCAGTCATCCAATAAGTTCCAACTTCATGCTATATCTCAAGTCCAACAATGTCACAGCCTTCACAGGTTAAATCCTCATCTTACAACCATTTCTCACCCTCCTGCCAGAGCCTCCAATTGTCCTCCCTGTGTCCATTCTGTAGCTCCCAGCCCACACAGGCAGTAGGGAGGTTTTTTTTGTTTTGTTTTGTTTTGTTTTTAAATAATACCTATCAGATTATGCTCCTTCTCTGTCCAGAACCCTCCAGTGGCTTCCTAAAACATTCATAAGAAAATATAAACTTTTCATGGGCTATACTACCCTGTATATCCTGACCCTTCCCTACCTGTCCAGCCTCATGACCCACAACCTTCTCTGTCTTTACTTCACTCCCGCTATCCAGAGTTTTGCTTCTCAGTCACGTCCAGCATGTTCCTGCCTCAGGGTCTCTGCACTTGTGACACCCTCTGTATATGTCCTTTTTAAACAAACAAAAGAACCCCAGCTTTATTGAGATATAGTTTGCATACTGTACAATTCACCCATATAAAACGTATAATTCAATGTTTTTTTAGTGTGTTTGCCAGCTTGTATAACCATCACCTCTATCAATTTTAGAACATTTTGTCCCCACCAAGACATCCCACAATTACTCACACTCACTCTTCATTCTCCTTTATCCCTCTCAAATGCTATACAACCATAAATTTTTCTGCCTCCATAGTTTTTTTTCTGTTCTGGACATTTCATATAAGATGGAACCATACAATATATGGTGTTTGTTACCGCCTTCTCTCACTTAGCATAATTTTCAAGGTTTATCCATATTGTAATAGGTATGAATACATTATTTTAATAAAATTGTTTATTTGAGAGAGAGTGAGAACAAGCTAGGGGAGGGGGAGTAGAAGAGGGAGAAGCAGACTCCCCACTGAACGCGGAAGCTGACAAGGCTGGGCTTGATCCCAGGACCATGAGATCATGACCTGAGCCAAAGGCAGACCCTTAACCAATTGAGCCACCCAGGTGCCCCAATACATCATCTTTTTTGGCTAACACTCTATTGTATAAATATACTACATTTATTTAACCATTCATCAGTTGATGAATATTAGGTTTTTTACTTTTTAATTATGGATAATGCTGTTGTGAATGTACATGTATGAATTTTGGTAGGGATATAGGTTCTCATTTTTCTTGGGTCAGAACTGTTGAATCACATAATTATGTTTAACATTTTGATGAACCACCAAAATCTTTTTACAGAGTGGCTGTGCCATTGTATATTCCCATTAGGATTAAAAGTAAAAAGACTAATAATACTAAATGTTGGCAAGGCTTTGGAGGAACTGGAACTCTTGTGCTTTGCTAGTTAGAGTGCAAAATAGTTCCACTCTTTTTGGAAATCTACCTGGCAGTTTTTCATAAAGTTAGACATATATCCACTTCTATAACCTAGCAAATCTCTTTCTAGGTATTTGCCTGAATCTGAGCAAAGTAGCTGCGGGAAAAAATTAAAACAAAAGTTAAAACGAGTGTATGAACTTAGAATATCATAAATAAATGGAGAATAAGCAGGCTGAGTTTACTCTTAGAATATCATACCAGTTCATTTTTATATCATTGCATCAGGATACAAAACATTAGTCCCATAAAATGTTTTATTTCAAAAATTTACTCAAGAAATGTGAAGAAAACAGCTATACAAATACCACATAATTTTACTCACATGTGTAATCTAAAAAAACGAAACAATTACTTAAGCAAACAAAAAACAGACTCGAACCTATAGAGAAAAAACAGATGGTTGCCAGAGGTAAGGGAGATGGGCAAAATGGGTGCAGGGGAATGAGAGACACAGGCAACCAGTTATGGAATGAATAAGTCATAGGAATAAAAGGCACAGCATAGGGGAAATAGTCACTCCAATAGCGGTGTATAGTGACCAGATGTTAGCTATACCTGTGGCAAAAAAAGCATCATATATAGATACTGAATCACTATGTTGTACACCTGAAACTAAGGTAACACTGTGTACTCAGAAGAAGAAGGAGGAAGAAGAAAAAAGGGAGAAGGAAGAAGAACAAGAGAAAAAAA
Source organism: Lontra canadensis (assembly GCF_010015895.1). Classification (NCBI taxonomy): domain Eukaryota; kingdom Metazoa; phylum Chordata; class Mammalia; order Carnivora; family Mustelidae; genus Lontra; species Lontra canadensis. Next base: position 31,401,532 of record NW_022630996.1, read on the forward strand.
AGAAAAAGAAAAACACAGCTATGTGGTTTTTCTTCTTTTTTTAATAGTTCAAAGACTAAAAGTCAAAGACAATAATAAATGATAATTCTCTTTAAGGGATATGTTATGATTGGGTGCTATAAGGGTAGTTTGAGTCCAGTAATTTGAGATGCTTATGAAGGAAACAGAAGAGGTGACAAACGTGCTAATTAAATTTATTGTTAATATTCAGGTAGGAAGTGTTAAAAATATCAGTTAAGAAAGGTGATTACAACTGGCTAAGTGTGGAAATTAATGTAAAAAAGGACCATTATTCTGGTATTTGTTTGTGCCTTTTCGATGTATAGTGATGCATATTAAAAATTTAAAAGCAATCATAAATAATCTGAGACAGGGACCTAGGAATAATATGACTCTAAGTGTGTAAATAATGGTTGACCTTCCTCCAAGAGATTTATTTAGTAGGTTATTCTCAGTCCAGTGTTCCCTACTTGTGGAATAGAAGCACTTTGATTTATTCCCCTCCGTTGTGCATTGATAAAATCATTGCACGCATAGTGCCTAGTTCAGGGCAATCACATCTCTTAGGGGGGAACAAAAGGAATAAATAACAGAAAGCAACTGGTTTTGCATTCTGAAAGTAGTGAGAATTCTACATATCATCCTGAACTACCTATAAAAGATTCTGCCTCTTATCTTTGGGGACCAGCCTTACCGAAAAACAATGGGGTGTGGTAAGGTAGAATTTTTTAAAATTATGATGGATTCATCTATATCTAGTTTTAGATATACACATAGTATATAAGATACACATGTAGTATGTAAGATACACACATAATATATAAGATAAGTTTATAGTGTCCAAGATTTATTTATAATTAGATTTATATTGAAGAGTTGCATGGATACACACACACACACACACACCCCAAACCCTACAATCCCATGATTTTTCCAGGTAGAAAGAAACTAAGAGCCAATTCAACTTCATGAATTCATAAGGAAATTGTGCCCTTACAAAGGAAAGGAATGTACCCAAAGTCAGAACCACAATTGGGACACAGAACACTTCAAGCCTAGAGCTTTTCCCAATATCCCCCACTGCCCTCAAATGAGGTTCACTCCCTGGAATGGAAAGTGAGTAGTCATGTCATCTACGCTACACTACCTACTATCTCTTTAACACACGATTGGTCTTGGTATTCAACTATAAATGTGACAATTATGTTACTCTTTAAAAGATAGTTAAAAATAAAATTAATAGCACAAGAAGAAGAGTATTTTTTGAGTATTTCTATCTTAAAAAAAATAAGGGAAAACTCAGTGTAACAATCAATCAAGTAGAAACAAAGGATTGAGCAGATTTTGTGGAAAAAAGTTTCCAAAGGTAAAATACCCTACAACTAAAAGAAAAAGAATAAAACAGGGTTGGAAACATATACTGTGTGTTAATTAGCTATTAGACCATGCAATAGAGGGGTAGGAACAACCTCACTAAACTATTCAAAATAATTGAATAAATATGGTGATTAATGCTTTGATTATACTAAAAATATGCTTTTGTCCTTGGAATTAAATATGCAATAAAAATGCATTGTTAATATTCAATCAAGTTGTTCTTAAGCCAAGAGTTCTCTCATTAAATATGCTCAATATTCAAGTCTGGAATATTCCCTTGAAAATTAGCAATATAGGGCATTGGTTGAATTGGGAGAATGTGTTTCTACAGAATTAATATCCAGGAATATTAGAAGTGACATAAATTAATAGCTATATAACCAGAACTAACAGCATCTCTTTTTTTTTTCCTTCATTACTCTCATTAATCTGTCTTTGTAATAGACTATAATGCAGCAGCCTCGATTGTTTCAGCCAGATAGTTTTAATGCAGCTGTTTAGGGTTGAGGGTGGTTCATGTCATATAGTGATGGAGTGAAGATAAATTTTCTCTTACTTTTGTCTATCTACCCTACCCTCAGCACTCCTTAATTCTAGATTGAAGGAAGAGGAATACAACACTTAGCTTCTGCTATGGAGTTAGATTACCTTTTACGTTTTTACAGATGAGGAAATTGAATCACAAAAGATAATGAATCTTTTCCAAAGTTACACAAAGATTAAGTAGGAGATCTGATCTTATGCACAAGTGCATGTTCTTTCCATTTCAAAAGTATGACTCTCCATAATGCTGGAACTTATGTCAGGGGTGGGTGGAGAATAGATGAGACCTGTGGTTGCTAGGAATTTTTTCAGTTAACTGAAAACAGTTTAAATAGGAGAAGCAAATGGTTTCAAGAGAAAAGCCACAGGCTTCCAAATCAAGCAAACAAAGTTGGAGTTTTGTTCTGCCAGTCACTAGTTTTGTTAAATTGGGCAAGATGCTCAACATTTCCTCAACACTGTCTCCTCATCTGTAATATATGGTGATAACACCATATCTCTTATAACGTCATTGAAATGAGTAAATGTAAAGCGTTTGTTACAATGTCTAGTACTACTAATTGTTTAGTAATTGTGAACTATTTCTACTTTTTAAAATTGTAATTAAATCAATATTGCCTTTTCTTTCTTTCTTTCTTTCTTTTTTTTTTTTTTTTAAGAAAGAGAAAGAGGGAATGGAGGGAGAGGGAGAGAGAGAATCTTAAGCAGAGCCCAATGTGGGGCTCAATCTCACAACCCTGAGATCATGACTGGAGTCAAAATCAAGAGTCAGTAGATTAAATGACTGAACCACCCAGGTGCCCCAGTATTCCTACAGTTCTTAATTCTTTACATTTATAGAAAGCTTCCTTCCACTAAGCAGCATGAAAGTAGAAATTAATGGACATACTGGTACAGAGAAAAAAAAAATCACCTTTTCTAGATTTTTCCTTAACTATAAAACTTTCTTAAAGTATTTTGGGGGCCCAGCCATCTGTTTTTATAACTATAAGCCAAAGTCTCCAGCGTGGTCAAATTTTTAATAACAGCAGTCCAGCAGGCTATATAGTATAGGTCCAGCACTAGGTGAAAGATTAATCTAGGCAGTTTTTAAGTTCCTTGCTAACTTCGAGTTTATTAGATGTCAAACATACATTGGTACATATTGGTAGGATATTTTTGTTTCCTCCAGAAAAGCAGTTTATACTTGTTACTAGAACGCATTTTGGAGGGTGGCATCCTGATGGTCACATCATACATCAACCATGCAGCAAACCACAAAGTATACATGAGACTAAATACATTTTTGGAAAAATGTCTTGTTTTTTGACCACAAAAACAGAGATTTTATCTCAAAAACTCTGTTACAGGTAGAAAGCTCTTGGTGCGGCCTCTTACTTGCCTTTGAACTTAATATTCTTCTTATACGTTACCAGGATATCATAAATATTTTGTCATTAAAATTTTGTAGCATTAAAAGCAAGTTAACAACAACAACAACAAAAAAATACTAGCCCTTTGATGTTTATACTGGAAAGGACTGCAAGGTTTTAGTAACCTTAAGGAAGCCATGAATCACTCCTGTCCATTGATTTAATACTAGCTCTGGATTAGACAGAGGGTGGTTAGACCAGACGCCTTCAGGTATAAAGTCAATGGCTGTATGCTAAGCAGATCAATTTAAAGCTGAAGTCAATTTAATAAGGATACAGAATAGAAGATCTACAAAAACAGCAATAGAATACCTTATTCTATAATTTCTAAAGAAAGGATTATGTAAGATTTCTGGAAAGATTATCTCATGGTTTTAAAATTCTTTGTTTTGTTTTTTATTCAATTAATTTTAGACTTTTTCCCCTAATCTAGAAATATCACTGTTTCTTTTTGATCTACTAAATTGATATGAAAAATTTCTCTTAAGGATTTTAATATCAAACCCAGTTGAAAATTCATGAATTATAATACTCTTTGATCAGTGATGGTTTCCTATTTTCTTCAATCACAGAAAGCAAGCGTCTACCTTGCATATAAACATATAATTATATGTATTAAATCTTTCTTTTTGGACTTGGTTCACATACATTCAAGCAAAGGAAAATTGAATCATCCTAAACTTTTATGTCATTTCAGATTAATGTTGATAGGGCCTAGATGATTTCACTGTGGTAGGTTCTAATAATATTTAATGATGTCTTAACTTTTCCACTAAAAATTCCCATCTCATTCAGACAGGGGTTTCTCAAAATGTGATCTGTGGATCACTTGGGCCAAAATCACCTGGGAATGGTTGTTTAAAATGCGGATTTCTGGGTCCATACCAGATACAGTGAATCAGTTTGAAAGGCTAAGGGCATCACACATTCTGCATTATAAAGCAACTTACCAGATGATTCTTATGCACAATAAAATCAGAAGCTTTGTACAGATATGGTACCCAGGTATTAAATGGTAGCTGCTGTATAAAACTGTGAAGAGAGCCAAGTAACAAATACAAGAATTATCTTTCCTGTATATCTCCAAGATGAAAATGGTAATAACAGTTTATGAGCCTTGGCACAATTTAGTCACTCCCTTGTACAACCTTTTACAAGGTACTTAATCTTCCTAAATCTTCATCTCCTGATATGATAATAGAATCTATGTTACAAAGGAATTGTCTTTCTTTACCTTTAATATCTCTTTAATTCCACAGGTCCCTGTGAAAATGACAAATAGTGACACTCTTCTTGCTATCTTTTCTGTTTTGCAAATGAGAAAACTGGAAGCTAATAAATGAGTGGTCTAAGGGCCTTCAACCAAAAAAACATGTATTTTGTCCTATTGTAATACCTAAATCAAACTGTATTCTGTGGTTACTGTTTACCAAATTTCTAATTCCTCTTTAAAAATCATAGTCACATAGGGGCGCCTGGGTGGCTCAGTGGGTTAAGCCTCTGCCTTCGGCTCAGGTCATGATCCCGGGGTCCTGGGATCGAGCCCCGCATCGGGCTCTCTGCCCGGCAGGGAGCCTGCTTCCCTTCCTCTCTCTCTGCCTTCCTTTCTCTCTGCCTGCCTCTTGGCCTACTTGTGATCTTTCTCTGTCAAATAAATAAATAAAAACCTTTAAAAAAAATCATAGTCACCATTTTTGCTAGTTTTTTTTTAAAACAGCAAAATACATAAAACAAACTATAACTTGTTCTATGTTTGACTTTGGTCATACTGCAGAAGGGGGTTTGTGACATTCACAAACAAGAAAAAACAGTGTTCTTAAGTCTTATATTACTCTACTTATCTAGGTAATGTCTAATCTTTCTTACTAGATTGCAAACTCACAGAGGGAGCACCCTCTCTTCTCTATAGACATTAACAATGACGTTTTGCATATAGACAGATATCAATAAATAATATTAGAATGAGTAAATGGATTTTTATTTTGCACCTTTTTACATGTTCATGTCTGTTTTACTCTAGGTAGAGGTGGAATATGGTGTTACTTCTGCAATTACTTTAACTATTTATTTATTTATTCTATTAGGTTTTATTTGTAATAAATGGCAAAGCTTTACATGAGATTCAGTGGAAATAATTACTCAACAATCTTACTTATTAAACATATAATAAGTACTCCCAACTGTTCAAGGGGTTTTAAATATTACCCAAGGATTCCAAGGAATATAGTACAATGTATAGTAATAATGAAGGCTATATATGCATTTGTGTATGTATAGTAATAATGAAGGCTATTTTTCAGTGGGTGCTTATTATATATCAGACTCTATGAGATACATAGTAAGGGCTCTACTTTACTAATAAATCCCACTTTGCTTTTAAGTCTCTGAGTAAGTGACCTGAACTCACAAAGTGTTCCATCTATCTAATGCTTTGTACATAAATGTGGAAATTCTTTGGAAGGTTTCATGGGCACTGTGGGCTGTCCTAGTACATTAAGTTAGGAAAAACTTTAGAGATGAGCTAACCTATCCACTGACTGCAATTTATAGTTCCCATTTCTTATTTCCCAGTATAGAATCATGAGCTCTTTCACCTCCTGATGGCTCTAATGGCTTAAACATCTCTCTCTGGAGGTAATATCTAGGAATTTTAGGCCCTGCTGAAAGCTAGTGACCAAATCAACAAGCTCCAATATGGGGACCTCTGACTGTAGAATCCTCCAAAGTCAGTGGGCTTCTGGCTTCCTTGGTCCATGTCATTGTTTTGTGGAGCATGGTGAACTTTTCAATTTCAGGGGATTTCACTGCGCTGACAAAGATCATTAGAAACAATGGCAACCACCCTTTTTTTTTTTTTTTTTTTTTTTTGCTCTATAAGCTCTGTTTTCATAATGACCTACTGATTATTTCAATAGCCTCTAGTTTCCCAGATAACCAGGACCCAAGCTAAACATTAATCTTCAATATGTATAAGAGATAATAGAGGCATCATTTCTAAGTAAATTGGAATCAAAGTGTGGAGTTCACTGAAAGTTTATCCTACAATGTCCCCATCATTTTTTGGTAAAATTCGTTCTTCCAGGGATGTAGACTGACTGCTTGTGTTACAGTGGCAACATAGAGTCAGCTAATGGCATCAAACCTTTTTAAGCATGCTGAAAAAAATCCTGAACATAAAGGTACTTTTTTTTTTTAAAGATTTTATTTATTTATTTGATAGACAGAGATTACAAGTAGGCAGAGAGGCAGGCAGAGAGAGAGAGGAGGAAGCAGGCTCTTCACGGAGCAGAAAGCCCAATATGGGGCTTGATCTCAGGACCCTGGGATCGTGACCCGAGCCGAAGGCAGAGGCTTTAGCCCACTGAGCCACCCAGGCACCCCCATAAAGGTACTTTATGTCTAATATTTGTATGCCACTGGGAAGAATGGCCAGACAAATGGCCCATTGTTGAAGCTGTTGGTACTTCCCCATTTAGTAGTTTATTTTACTCCCCCTTTAAGTTAGCTACTTAAAAAACGAACCCAGGGCCATGAAGATATGTAAAATAAACCACAAATCTCATTAGTAATATCTGATTCAATCATATGAACTAAAGCCACTGAAGTTTCATTCACAACCAAGGGAGTTCTAGAAATCTAGAACTTTATAAAAGCTATGTCTTCATTTTCCTGGAGGTATTCCTTAGAGCTTTTGTGAAAGACTTTTATGAGACTCATTTTCAGGATTTATTGATTGTTTTTATTTTTGTTGTTATATGAACTCTTAATTCTCATGCTATCAAGTGCCCTTGTTGCTTTTTGGTACCACATGACGTTCAGCTGATTCTAAATCTATAGGAAATAACCCATTGGTCTTAGCTGGAGTGGAGGAACTATTCCAAACCATTGCCCTATACAGTAGTAATAGACCCCTTGAAAAATTACAATAAAATAACCATTTTCACCTTTAACGAGTTGGTAGATAGTAAAAAGTGTCTAGGATCTTAAAGACTCAAGAAATTTCAGATCTCAGAGGTAAAGAAATCTGCCTGACAGAAAAGTATGTATTTTAAAAAGTATATATTTAAAAGTACATGTTTAAAAGTATGCATTTAAAGGAAAAAAGTATAAAGAATTTTAAAGATTTAACATCTAAGTCAATGTTTTATTAATTAAAAACTGCATATTCATTTAAAAATATTTACTGACTACTTACTGAAAGCCAGAAACCGAGAATAGGAATATTGACTAACTTGTCAATATACTGTAATTACATAACTATTTGTCAATATAATATAAATAGATGGCAGTCTAAAATGATATGGAATTAGGGGAAAGTCACTAATACAGCCAGTATTATTTTTTAATAAATATTTTTAGATACACAAATATTTTCTATATTTCAGACAATGTACTAGATGCTAAGAATATAGTGTGAGAAATTAATGGACTCATCTATTTACACACATCCAGAGTCCCTGCCTTCTGGTTGTTTTCAGTGTAATGCAGGAATTAAGAGTAAAGAATAAATAAGCAAATCTGAAATCATGTGAGGATTCTGAAAGAAGCACAAAAGGAGAGAGCATCTGCCCCATTGTAGGGAGGCAAAGCTTCCTCGAGCTGATTGTGCATGAGCCATGTCTTAAAAGTGAGGATTTAGCTAAGCAAAGATTATTGGCAATACGATACCAGGCAGAGAGAACAGCATTTGTGAAAAGATCTAGGAAAGAGAGTCATTGGCACTTGTAGGTACATAGTTAGTTAGGAACTATATAATTAAGCAGAGAAGGTGAAGGACAAAGAGCAAGGGGTAAAGCTAGTCTTTGTAAGACATATTAAAGAAATGAATTTTATCTTAAAGACAATGTAAATTCATTAAAGGGGGATGAACTTGTTCATATTTATAGTTTAGTTAGATCAGTTTTGAGGTAGGATAGAAAGAGGATTTATTTACTAAGATCACTTTTGAGGTAAGATAGAAAGATGAATGGTGAGAGTCAAAAATAAAGTGGGAAAACTAGGTAGACTGCAGTCATTAACAGGAAAGACCTGTGACGATGAAATGAAGGAGTGACAATGGGGAGGAGGAAGAGAAGAAGAATGAATAAAAAGACATTAAGGAAATTGACATTAGGATAATTTTAAAGGAAAAGGTCAAGAAGGATGGTATCCAACTTTGTGACTTAGGCAATCATCAGATTAAGGATCAAAGGAATGGGAACAAGTCCTGGACTGCAGAGCAGACCTCAGTTTTTGGCATTTTGTGTTCTACGTATCCGTGGGAAATATCCAGGCCCTTGAATATGTAGATCTGAATCACAGGCAAGAATTCTGGGATGGAAATTATTATATTAATGAATAACTCACATTTTGGAGCACTTAATATGGGTCAGGAATGACTACACATTTTGTATAATCTATAGCTTGACCACGATTGTGTTATTTTCCCATCTAACCGATTACAATGAATTGAGGCACAAGTTAAGTTTTTAAAGTCAGAGACACTAAATGGGACGAGTCTGGTCAAGATTTTGCTGGAATCCTTGGTGAGCAGTTAAAATGGAGCAGAAGAAAAAAGGAAAAAATTACAATATGTTGAAGCATGAATAAAAAATAAGGAATGGAAAGTAATGGGTATAGTTTACTGTTTCCTATCATAAGTACCTAGGTCTTACTAGCCACTGAGGTAAAATGAGATGATATTAACCTCTTCTATTTGTTGATTCCTATATAACCACAAAATGACCATCAAAATCCAGAAACCTGCACTGATAAGGCACTCCCATCTAGTGATTATATCTCATTCAAACTTTAATAAATGTCCCAATGTTTTTTATAGCAAAAGACCTCTAGTTCAGGATGACACACACTTAGTTGTCATTTCTCTTTAGTTTCCTTCAATCTGAAACCATTTGCCTTTCCTTGGTTTTTAAGGATTCAATAATTTTGAAGATTATAGGCCAATTATTTTGTAAAATATCCCTCAATTTGAATTTATCTGGTATCTACTCATGATTAGATCTAGATTATACATCTTGGGTGGGAATAGGACAGAAGTGATACTGTGTTCTCTCTGCATCTATCAGGTGTCACATTACTACAATTGTTCCCATAACGGACAGTGGCAAATTTGATCTCTTCATTAAGGTAGTGTCTGCCTGCATAGCAACTGCGGTTGTTCTTTATCTCTTTGTAATCAGTCAATATTTTGTGGGGAGATATTTTGAGACTATATAACTATCCCATTCATGATCAGATATTTGATGTACTCATTTATACTAATATGAACTCATGAGTTACTCTTTCATTTAATGGTATGATTTATGCTAGTATTATTTCAATGTTCAAATTGTGCCATACTTGACACTGGAAACCACTGGTAGAGGTAGATAGGTTCTATTCCCTTTGTTGTGTCTGCACCCTTCTTTTAGCAAACCCTGACTTCGTAACAAAACAAAATTCCCAGGCTCATCCTGTACTTTGTCTGTTCACTCCTGGAGACAGACTTTTTCTCCAAGGAATCCTGGTTCTTTTTAGAGAATGGTAGGTTGAAACCAGGTCATGACACCCCTTGCATTGAAATATTGCTGCCAAGGCCCTAAACCCCCATTGCCTCCATTGCCAGATTATACCTCATTCTTGAATGATTAATGGAGGAATATTCAACAACTTCAGAGAAAATATGCTCCCCATTCAAAGGAACATAGCCTTTCCAAAAATTTATTCAACATCAGTACTTTCAGCATCATTCAGACTTATGTGACCCTAGGTATTGGAGCCAGTCTGGTTCCTTCTCTCTATTGCACTTCAATGCCAGATGCAGCACCTGGTACTGATTCCATATTTTTTCTACAGACATCTGTCTTAATTACTTATCCCTTCCTTAACCTCTTGAATAAGAATGCCCAAAACTCCCCCCTACAACAACAAGTAACACTTTGCAGTACTGGGCATTCTCAATTTATCAAGACCAAAAAATAGTTCTCACATCCTCCCACCACATAAACAAATACAAAGAACATCTCAGAGATGCTCTGTGTTCCTGGAGAAGATAAACAATTTATATTACAGAAAGAGAACATTTAACTTCTCATTCCAAAAAATCTGTCAGATTTGGGTTAATATTGTTCTATTCTCCACAAGAACAATAGGCAAATAATTGCTTTATATTTATCTAATAAAAGGGTCAAATTAAATATTTTTTCCAGAGCAAAGGAACATTTTATTCTGCCCTTACAGGAAAAAAAAAAATTCTTCAAGTTTTGAGATCATTCAATTTCCAGTTTTTATTCCTTCAGTTCTTAAAGCTCCTATGGCCTAGTGTCTTAGCTAGGATATCCCAACAGCACTTTTAAGAATTTTAGACAGTGAAAGAAAGGCAAGGAATTGGTCAATAGTGTGGACTGAGGATAGTTCATTATTTTTAATGTGGGAAGAGAACTAAATGTATTTATATTTCAGGATAAAGAGCCCACAGTGGGGAGAGACCGGTGATATAGGAAAAGAGAAAAACAGTCATTGTAGCTGGTTCTTATGGAGACTGGGAGGGATGGGGTTCAGAAAGCAAGTGTAGTGTTTGGCCCTGATCAGTAGAAAAGAGTACTCTTCTGAAAGCAGAAGGAAAAGGTGAGGAAGAAGAGGGTAGATTCAGCAAAGCCTGTAAATATGACAAAATGGAAGAGGCTCGAGTGTTCCTGCTTGATGGCCTCCACGTTCTCAATAAAGTTAGAGGTACAATTCAAAGTATTAAAGTGTTGAAGGTTTTAAGTTGTTCTGTGAAATTAAAAGAGGTAACCTATGCCATATACAGAACATACAAACAAAGCCAAAGTTCATCCAAGGTTAGAGATCACAAATCTGCAGTTACATATTTCTAATTTCATTCAATTATAGTTGGATAAAACATTTTATATAGTTTCAACCCTTTTAAATTTATGGAGAGCCATTTATGGTACAGTCTATCCCATACAATATTTCATGCGTACTAGAAAGAACATGTGTTCTATTATTTGGGGACTGAGTGTCTTATACATCTATTAGGTTTAATATAACATTGTTCAAGTCTTTTATTTTGTTCATCATCTAATTTTTCTAATTCATTATTGAAAGCAAGGTAAATAAACCTCCCAACTACTAACTGTTGAATCATACATCTGTCAGATTTTGCTTCATATATTCCTGTCAGGTTTTGCTTCATAGCAATTTTTTCTTCATGTATTTTGTGACTCCTATTAGATATATTATATATCTATCTATATTTAATATGTATAGATATATATAATATATATCTAATATAAAATGTATGAAATATTATAAAATGTCATTTTTTGCCTATAGTAAAATTTTATCTGATATTTTGTCTGATGTCTGCATTGCTACTTTTGGTTACTGTGTGCATGGCATATCTTTTTTCCATCATTTTATTTTCAATCTATTTTTGTCTTTAGTTCTCAATAAGTCTCATATACACCATATAGTTCAGTTATCTTTTTTAAATCCATTTTGTCAATTTTTACCTTTTCATTGAAGCATTTAGCCTATTTACATTTAATGTAAATATTATGTAATAATATAAATATTGTAAATAAAGTAAATAAAATATTGTAAATAAAGTCTGATTTATGTCTACCATTTTGCTATTAGCTTTGTGTAGTGATCTTCTATACTTTTGTCTTTTTTGTTTCTCTTCCTCTATTACTGCTTTCTTTTGTTTTAAAGGAGTACACCATTTTAGTTCTCATTTCTTTTATTACATTTTTAGTTATTTTGTTACTTACTTCACTACTTATTACAATTAACATGCTAATTTAGTTTAGATTGATAACAACTTAAATTTAATAGCACACAAAACATTTGCTCCAATACACCTCCATCATCTCTCCTTTCCAAAGAAGGGATACAGATGGCCAACAGGTACATGAAAAAAAGGTGCTCAACATCACTAATCACCAGGGCAATGCAAATCAAAGCTACAATTCTGTTTTATCTCATACCACTTAAAATGGCTACCATCAAGAAGACAAGAAATAACAAGTATTGACAAGGATGTCAAGAAAAGAGACTCCTTGTGCACTGTTGATGAGAAGATAAATTAGAGCAGCCTCTGTGGAAAGCAGTATGAAGATTCCTCTGAAAATTAAAACTAGAACTATTATATGATCTAGAAATTCCCCTTCTGGGTTACTCAAAGAAAATTAAACCCTAACTTGAAAAGATATATGCACCCCCCCCATGTTCATTACAGGATTATCTACATTTGCTAACATATAGAAACAACCTTAGTACCCACTGATGGGATGATTGAACTAAAATGTGGCATATACACAGTGGAGTATTATCCTGCCATAAAAAAGAAAGAAATTTTGCCATTTGCAACAATAGAGATGAATCTTGAGGGCATTATGTTAGTGAAATAAGTCAGAGAAAGACAAGTACTATATGATTTAACTTATATATGGAGTCTAAATAAAGAAATAAGTTCATAGGTATAGAGAACATAAATGGGGTTGAGGGTAGTCGAAATGGTTGAAGGGGTCAAAAGGTAAAAATTTCTACTTAGGAAATAAATAATTCATGGACATATAGTGTATAATATGGTGACAGTAGTTAATACTGCATTCTCAGATAGCTCCATTTACCCTTTCCCCTAGTTCTCAAGGTAAATACCTTAAAAAATAAAAATAATAAAATATATAAAAGCAAAAGTCTATAAAATTGATCTTATAAACTTGATTTGTTTATATCCATGAAGTAAATGTACTAATTATATAGTGAAAACAAAATAAATCTCACCCTGCAGTTATACATTGGTATGTATGTGTAAAAAATATTACTACTAATGGGACACCTGGGTGGCTCAGTTGGTTGGACAACTGCCTTCGGCCCAGGTCATGATCCCAGAGTCCCAGGATCGAGTCCTGCATCGGGCTCCCAGCTCCACAGGGAGTCTGCTTCTCTCTCTGCCCTTCTCCTCACTCATGTTCTCTCTCACTGTCTCTCTCTCAAATAAATAAATAAAATCTTTAAAAAAAAATTTAAAAAAATATTACTACTAATAATACTGCAGATTTGAAAGTTGTTAAGAGTAAATCAAAGTTCTCATCTCTCTCACACACACACACACACACACACACAAATTTAACTATACACTGTGATGGATGTTAACTATACTTATTGTGGTGATCATTTTGCAATATACACAAATTTGAATTATTATATTGTATACCTGAAGCCAATACAATTTTATATGCCAATTATACCTCAACTTAAAAAAAAGGTAATAAAAAATAACTAATAAAGAGCAGGCTTTTAACATGAGTTTAATTTATATCTGTAAGAGGAAAAGATAAGCTAGGACAACACCCTGGTCCCACTGAGTCCCAGTTTAAAATTAATTTGGGCCTGGAGGCACTTATAACCTGGAAGAAAAGGAATCGCTCCCTAAATTTTGCAGCTCATCATGAAGTTTCATATTTCACCATAAGTCAAAGAATACTCCAAAAATGTTACCAAGGAAAGCCTCAAAAATGTCCAGAAAATAAGCCGACCAATGCCTTTCCTTTAAGAATTCAGACTTTTATAAATTAATCATTCCAATCCAAAGAGATGTCTAAGGAATATGGCATTTGCTTTTACCTCCTTAACTATCTAGTACTGGGCTTATTAGGAAAACTCCAACATAACAAGTTATTTACAGAAATTATTACTGAGCCACTAAAATGTTCCAAAAGCCCAAACTACACCTGAGGATATCAAATCACCTTTAGGGAGAAAATAAACTGTAGAGACATAATTATAACTTACTGTAATAAAACCTAGTATATTGGAATGTTTAGTGTTAAGAGACTGCACACAAATGGTAACTGACCTTCCAAGAGGAGTTTGACAAAAACAGACATAATGTAAACTGAATTCTAACAAATTAGTTTAACTTATTGAAAAGGAATGGGGGGGAAGAAATGAGGTAGGTCTGTATATTGAAAAGCATAAAAAAATTACAGCACAAAATATTATGATTCTACTCACAGAAGAATGTATGTACACACATACACAGTTAAATACATAGAATAGAATATAAATAACATGACCCCACTAGGTACCAGCTGTTACTTTTGGAAAGGGGAGGAGAGTATAGGGCAATAAAATGAGACAAATGTGCTCTCTATAGTTACACACAATTTGGATTTTTTTCAGCATATGACTTTGCATGTTCATGGTCACCCAGTTTCAAAATTCCAGGGCTGGTCATTCACACTGAAAGATAAGTGAAGGGCTTGCCCAAGGGACTGTGCAGTGTATCTTTCCCATAAATTGTAATGTGAGTGAAGCCTCTGGAGTGCTGTGCAACTTGGCTATGATCAGCAGTGTAATATATACGTATATCTAATTTCAGTGGCCTTTTAAAGAGGAAGAACCATCCGAGAGTGAGCATGTAGAAGAGAATAGGCATGGAAATAGCCAGGCCCCAAACACAAACTCAAAAACTTCATGTGTTTTAACATGAACATTGTATACAAGCAGACAGACAGAGGAAATGAATCTAGAAATACAGATCTGGGTCAAATCATGAAGGAGATTTAGATTTTGTTTGGGATACTTAGTCAGGAGGGTGACACGATCATGTTTGACTTTTAGGAGATGACTGGAAACAATGGGAAGGACCAGTTGGGAGTAGCATAGCAGCTGCGATGGAAAGACTAGTTAGAAGGCTGCTGTATCAGTTGAAAGAAGATAAGACAGGCACTGAGACAAATGACAGTAGGAATGATTGGGATAAGACAAATGTAATCAACATTTAATAGACAATGAACATAAGAAATGAGAAGGATGTCAAAAATGACTCTAAGATCCCAAATCAAGATTTCTGGCAGTATGTCTGGGAGAACAAGTTATGATGCTGACTTGCATGCTTGGACATGGAGGTTCTGACCTAAATCTTGACCTGGGTCGGAAATGGTCTCAGAGCCTCAGGTGGGGTTGAGCCTGCCAGTAGGCACTCACTAATTGGTCCCACATTAGATGTACCAAGTCAGATAGGTCACTGTAATATGAGACAGCTTACATTTCTCCATCTTATTACCAAAGATATAACAACTTGGTCAAATTCCTTGCTGCATTATGTCTATAGCCACCCCCTTAATCTGCCAGTTAAAAGGCAGCAACACATTTCATTTGGCTGCACTTGTTCTCTGTAAACTGAAGCTGCCTCTTGTTAATACTGTCTTTTGTTCCCAACCTCTCAAACCCATTTAAAACATCAATCAGATGTTTTTCCTAGATATTTACATTAGGACTGTCACACTCTACAGTTTTCCAAATCTAATTTCCCATGATTTCAGTTCTCTCTCAATAGATGAGTGTTAAGAACTGAATGTTTATATTCTCCAAAAATTCATATGTTGAAACGTTTCTCCCAGTGTGATTGAAGTGTGGGGACTTCGGGAGATAATTAGGTTTAGATGCGGTTGTAAGGGAAGGACACTAATGAATGGGATTAGCGCCCTGATAAGCATCATCAGAGAACTTGCTGCTCTTTGCTCTCCTCCATGTGAGGATAACCATGCAAAGATAGCAATCATAAACCAGGAAAGGTGCCCTCAACAGACAGGGCATCTGCTGGCACTTTGCCCTTGGACTTCCAGCTTTCAGAACTCTGGACATGTTTGTTATTCAAGCTACCGCGTCCATAATAATTTGTTATGGGAATCTGAACTAAGACAATAAGTAAAAAGTCAACACTCTGTTTTATACTTCAATGCGGATTTCTCACAGTATGATTATCTAACAACATACAGCAGTAATAATAGATACTAGAGTTCTTTACTACTTAAAAGAACTACTATAAACTATGATGCTCTTTACTTACAAAATTTCACTTATTTCTTAGAATAGGGCTTTAAGTCAAAATATTGACATTGAAAGAATAAACTCTACTGTAGATATGTTAACTGAAGAATTTTTATTATAGGATATTAAGTAGCTTATAGAATCACTGAAAAGTTTGAAGAAGCAGATTCTGGGTTAAGTTTAAGGAGAAAATTGCGAAAAGCCACACCACAAAATCAGCGCTGCCTCTTTTAGATTAGAAAACCACTGGCCCAAAAACACTGGTTAGGAAGCCACAATGGCCAGGTGGCCGCCACAGAGAACGGCCATAAATCACAAGCTGCCCTAGCTGTCAGCTTAGGAATCATCCCCTGCTAGCTACAATCTGCACTAGCACAATAGATGTCCCATGCCTGCCTCTTGGCATCTACAAAGCGAATAACTGGACATGGTGAACTCTGCTTAACGCTGACACACAACAAATTAAATGCCTCTACTACCTCTTTGCCAGCAAAAAAGGCAGAAGCTTCAGGAGCCCATCATCTACCTGACTTCAGCCTTTCAAATGTCAAGGACAGTATCCTTTTTTTTTTAAGATTTTATTTATTTATTTGACAGAGAGAACACAAGCAGGGGGAGCTGGAGAGAGAGAAACAGAGTCCCCCGGAGCAGGGAGCCCGATGCAGAGCCTGATCCCAGGACCCTGGGATCATGACCTGAGCCAAAAGTAGACACTTAAATGACTGAGCCACATAGGCACCCCTTAAGAAATTTATCTTACTGGTTAATTCATACGCAGGCCCCTTGAGGCTGGAAGCTGTAGTTTATTTTTTAGTTGATTTTACTGACATACAAATTATATAAAAATTCTCCTGTGGTAAGTGCAGAGATGAGTTTTGAGAAGTTACACAGTTATGTAACTACCATTACAGTCAAGATCTAGAACATCCTCACTACCCAAAAACGTCCACAGTTATTGCTTCCTCATAAATTGTCCTGCTACCACAATCCCCAAGCAACCATGGATCTACTTTCTATTATTACAATTCACTTTTTAAAGAATTTCATATAAATGGAATCATACATTATATTGTCTTTTGTGTCTGGCTTTTTCACTTAGTAGAAGGGCTGTTGAGTTTATATGTTGTTGCAGGTATCAGTACTGGTTTGTTTCTTTCTATTGCTGATTAATATTCCAATAATGGATAGACCATAATTTCTTCACCCATGAGCCTAACTGGACATTTAAGTTGTTTCTAGTTCAAAGCTGCTATGAATAAAGTGCTAAGACAATTCACTCACAAGTCTGTTCCCTATTATGTTTCCATTTCTCATGAGCAAATCCCCAAAATAGAATTTTTGACTCATATGGGACATGTTCAACTTTACAACAAAAGCTCAAGCCATTTCCGGAAGTGATCATACTTTTGGATTCCCACATGCTGTGTATAAGAGAAGCAGATATTCTATATTCTCACCAATATGTGATATTGCTATCATTTTCTTATCTATCCTAGTGAGTGTATTGTGGGAAAATTAGTATTGTCCTAATGACAACACTTGATATGTGAATCTTTTCCTATCATTCTAGTAGGTGTGCTATGGGAAATGTAGCATTGCCTTAATAATTAATGATGATGAACAGTTTTCATGGTATTTTCCCCATCTTTCACATATCTTTTTGTGTGAAGTATTTGCTCAAATATTATGCTCATTTTTTAAATCATATTTTTTTGTCTTCTTAGTATTGGGCTGTAAGAGTTGATTATTTATTATGGAAGTCTTTTGTTACAGAAGTGATTGACAAGTATTTTTCTCCAGTCTGTTGCTTGTGTTTTCGTTTCTTTGAAAGAACAAAATTTTTGACGATGTCTGATTTTTTTGTTGTTGTTGCAGTTCTTTAATGGTTTATGCTACCTTCTGAGGCCTATCTAAATATCTGAGCCTAAAGCACAGGATTTTACCTATGTTTTTATCTAGCAGGTTTATGGTTTTAGCTCCTGTGGTTAAGTCTATGATCCATTTTGTGTTCTTTTTCTATGTGGTATAAGGGAAGGATTAAAGTTCACTTTTCCAAATATGCCTGCTCAACTGTTACACATCATTTGTTGAAAAGATGATCCTTTTCCCATTGAATTACCATTGTACTTCTGCTCAAAAGCCACCTAATGTATATTACTGGTCTATTTCTAAACTTTATTCTGTCCCATTGATCTATATAAGTGGCTCTCAAAATGTGATCTAGATCTCAGACATCCTTTCAGAGATCCCTGAGGTCAAAATTAGTTTCATAATAATATGTCATTTTACCTTTACACTTTCATTCTTTCATAGTTTTTCAACAGAGTTTTCTAGAGGCTACATTAAATGTGATATTGCAACAAATTAAATGCAGAACAGAAATGAGAATCTACCCCCCTTTTTTGCTTCTACTTACAGATTTAGTAAAAAAAAAATTTTTGCCTTTATTTAAATTCCAGGTAGTTAACATACAGTTTAATATTAGAGTCAGGTGTATAATGTAGTGATTCAATACTTCCATACAACACCAGATGCTCATCCATCCCAGGTGCACTTTAATCTCCCTCACCTATTTAACCCATCCCCCACCCACCTCCCCTCTGGTAAATATCAGTTGTTATCCATAGTTAAGAATCTGTTCTCAGTTTGCCTTTCTCTTTTTTTTTTCTCCTGTATGTGATTGTTTTATTTCTTAAATTCCACATATGAGTGAAAGCATATGGCATTTGTCTCTCTCTGACTTATTTTGCTTAGCACAATACTCTCCAGTTCCATCCAAATCAACAACAGAAGAAACACAAATGTTGGTGAAGATGTGGACATAGGGGCACCGTTTTACACTGCTGGTGGTAATACAGGCTGGTGCAGCTACTTTGGAAAAGAGTATGGAGGTTCCTCAAAAAGTTAAAAACAGAACTACCCTATGAGCCAGCAGTTGCACTACTGGATATTTACCAAAAAAAAACCCAAAATGTTAATTTGAAGGGATTATTGCACCCTGATGTTAATAGCAGCATTATCTACAATAGTTAAATTATGGCAACAGCCCAAGTGTCCATCAACTGATGAATGGATAAAGAAATGGTATATATAAACAATGGAATATTATTCAGCCATAAAAAATAAACCTACCTGTCTTTTAATAAACCAGACATTAAAAATTTTTCAAAAATGAACGTGCCACTCTTCTAACTTAATTAGAATTAATCTAATTAATCTAAAGGAGATTGTGAACTTAGCTATTTTTCAAATTTGTTCATATTAAGTTCAAATTTGCTCAACTAAGTTAATATTTAAAATCATTCTAATACACATTTTTTAGATTCAAGTTTTTTATGTTAAATAGAATTAAAATTCATAGTATACATCAACAGAGAAAACCCATATAACTCATATAAGCAAGGAATACTTCTGGATGCATGTAAATTGGTCCTGACACCAAAACTTTTGAGTATTATCCCTATGACAATGCCATACTACATTGATTACTCTAGTTTCATAGTAAGACTTGAAATCAAATACTGTGAGTCTCACAAATGTGTTCTTTTAGAATACTGGTATATTAGTTTTTCCTGTAACAAGTGGCTTAAAACAACACAAATTTATTATCTTACAGTTCTATATATCATAAGTCTGACATAGGTCTCTCTGGGCTAAAATCAGTGTGCCAAAAATGGCTATGTTTTCCTATGGAAGTTCTAAGAGGGAAATAATTTCCTGTTGGCAGGTGGTTAAAGTAATTCAATTCCTGTGGTTTTAGGACCACTTTTCCTTGCTGGCTTTCAGATAAGAGTTAGTTAAGAATGTTCAAGCAAAGAAAATTCTAGCCTCCAATTCCTTCACTGGTGATTTCTACATTTAAGGAAGAACATACCAATTCTATACAAACTCTTACAAATATAGAAGAGTAAATGCTTCAATGAAAAAATTATAAACCGCCACGTATCCAAGTATAGGGATTATTTAGTGAGTATTTTCACAGGCTGTGTGGCTTAAAAAACGCTTATTCCTCACAGTTTGGGAGACTAGAAAATCCAAGATCAATGTGTTAACAGATTCAGTTCTTGGTGTAGGCCCTCCTTCTGGCTTATAGATGGCTACTGTTTTGCTACTTGCTCATATAGCTTTTCCTTGGTGGGTGCAAATGGAGAGAAATAGCACTTGTGTTTTGTTTTGTTTTTAATTTAAAAGTACTATTTCCATCATGAGAACTCCCCTCCCTCAGGACCTAATGTAACCTCACCTACCTTCCAAAGGCCCCACCCTCCAAATACTTTCACCTTGGAGATGAGGGGTTCAACATATCAATTTGGGGGAAACACAAGCATTCAATCTTATTATAGCACTATCCTTATTTTTGTCAATCTGCATAAATTTCTGAGAGTTATTTAAGTTTTTAACTACAGGTGTAGATCTACCTTATCTTTCAGTTTTACCAGATTTGGAGTCATGTATCTTGAAGCTCTATTATAAGTATATATTTAGGACGGTTTTCTTTATCAAAAGTTCATTTTAATTATAAAATGTTTCTTATCTCAGGTAAAAAATCCCTTTTAAGTCTATTCTGATATTAGTATAGCCACTCCAGCTTTCTTTTATGGTTTGCATAATATTTCTTCCCCTACCCTTTTGTTTGCTTAATATATCTTCCCCTATCCTTTTCATCTCTTAATATGGTGTCTTGCTTTTTTACCCAGTTGGACAATCCTTTGTCTACTTTTGAGTGCTTAGAGCATTTACATTTATTGTGATTATAAATATGAACGTTTTAAACATTCCATTTTGCTGTTTGTTGTTCTAATTAATTGTCCCATTTGTTCATCGTTCCTTTTTCTTCTCTTTTCTTGCCTCTTTTGGATTGAATATTTGTTTATGATTCCCTTTATCTCTACTAATAGCTGACTTTATTTGCTTGTTTTTTAGGGACGGCTCTATAGTTTATAATACATCTTTATATTATCACAATCAAGTTTCAAAAAAAATACTTCCAATATAGTTCATACCACTACAGTAGTATACTTGTATTTCTTCTCTCATTTCCTATACTTTCATGTTTTTACTTTTACATGTGCTAATGAACCACACAATATGCTATTTTGTTTTTAGCAATTATCTTTTTATCTTTTAAGAGATTTTCTAAATAAGATCAAAACATGTTTTGTTTTACCAACATATTTACTATATATGTCAATCTTCAATTTTTTTATTATGTTATGTTAGTCACTATACAGTACATCATTAATTTTTTATGTAGATTCATTGTTTGCTTATAACACCCAGTGCTTCATGCCATCTGTGCCCTCCTTAATACCCATCACCAGGCTCATCCCTGCCACTCCCTCCCTTCTAAAAGTCTCAGTTTGTTTCCCAGAGTGATAATCTCTCACAGTTCATCTCCCATTCCAATTTCTCCCCCTTCACTTTTCCCTTCCTTCTCCTAACGTCCTCCATGCTATTCCTTATGTTCCACAAAGAAGTTAAACCATATAATTGACTTTTTTCTGCTTGACTTATTTCACTTAGCACTTAGCATAATTTCCTCCAGTTCCATCCATGTTGATGCAAAAGTTCATCCTTTCTGATGGCTGAGTAATTTACCATTGTGTATATGGACCACATCTTCTTTATCCATTCATCTATTGAAGGGCATCACAGCTCTTTCCACAGTTTAGCTATTGTGGACATTGCTGCTATACATTGGGGTGCATATGGCCCTTCTTTTCACTACATCTTTGTCTTTGGAGTAAATACCTAGTAGTATAATTGCTGGGTCATGGGGTAGTTCTATTTTTCATTTTTGAGGACTTTCCACACTGTTTTCCAAACTGGTTGCACCAACTTGCATTCCCACCAGTTTTTTTCTGGTGCCAATTTTTTTCTTTATGAAGAAATTCCTTTTACATTCGTTATGGTGCAGTCTTACTGGCAAACAATTCTCTTGGCTTCTAATTGTTTGAAAAATATATTTTCATTTTTGAATGGCAGTTTTTGTCTTTTCTTTGGCAGCTTTTAAGATATTCTCAGTATTACATTTTTTAATAACTTGATAATGTTGTACTTTGGTGTAGGTCCTTGTATTTTTATTTGGGTCGGGATTCTTTGAGCTTCTTAGATCCATGGATTTAAGTTTTTGTCAATTTGGAAAAATCTGAGCTATTTTCTTTAAATGTTTCTATACTCTGCTGTCTCCCTACCCCACCATTTTCCTTTTCTTCTAGGACTCAAATACATGTTGGACATACTAATATCATCCCAGAGATTACTTGTACTTTTTTAAGTTTTGTTCAGTCGTTTTTCTCTCCATGCTTTGTTTTTAATCATCTCTAGTGCTATGTCTTTAAGTTCACAAATTATTTTCTTCTGCTTTAATTTGTTATTTATCCTTTCTGGTGTATTATTTTTTTTATCTCAGATATTGTATTTTCATTGCATTGACTTCTACTTAGGTCTTTTTTTATATTTTTCATTTATCTCTTAATGTTCACTCTTTCATGTTCAACAAATTTACAAAATACTTAACAGCTGTTTAAGGGGACTTTCCTGTCAATTTCATAATCTCTATCAGTTTTTTATCCTTTATTAATTTTTCTCTTGGATGATATTTTCCTATCTCCTAGCATGCCAGGAAATTTTCACTAATGCCAAACATTGTGAATTTAAAGATAGTAAGTACTAGTTTTTATTGTATTCTTTTTACAAATTCAACTTTATTCTGACCTGCAATAAAGACTTTCAGTTCAGTTTGATTCTTTTGTGGCTTTACATCCTTCCCTCCTCCCCTTGGCATACACAAAATGGTCTTCTTTCTGGGATAATTTATCTTCACTGCTAAAGCATGACCTCTCTGAAGACTCTTACCTAGTGGCTTATGTGTAATGGAGGTTAGCCACTTTGGCTGGAAGAAATGTGATGTATTCCTAGCCTTTTCTCCTGGAATTATTTGACCTACTGACTTCCAGTGCTTTCTCTTTCCCAAGCTTCATGAAATTGCACCTCATGCTGACAGAAATCAGTACTCAAAGACTAAATAGGATCCCTCTGCAAATCTCTGGAGTTTTTGCTCTTTACAGCTTTCTCCTTTATAACATTTGGTCTTGCAAATTATAGCCTCCTTGTGTTCCATGGTCTCTCATCTCTATGCCTTTGATTCAGCATAGATACTAGGCATTCTTTGGCTTCCCTTCCCCATGATGTAACCCAGGAAGTGTTCTTAGTCAGTAAACTGAGCTAATTGCTGGGCTCACCTCATTTGTTTCTCTTCTCTCAGAAACCACAGTATTGCAGTGCTTGCTGTCCAATTTTTGAAAAACACTTTTTAAAATAATATTTTGCCACCCAAGGTTCTTATGGCAGAAGAACAATTCCTATGTAAGTTCATCCTTCATGGGAAGAAGCAAATAAGTTCAGAAATACAGTTTTTAGTTTTCTATACTACAGAGAAGGCAGACTACAAAGAAGGTAGAAGGATTTGACTACTTATCCACCATATCCAACCATATTTCCCCATGATACAAAGAAGAATACTTGGGCACAGTAACTCATGAAGACAGCAAGTGGCAGAAATAGGATGAGAAACACAATCTGATTTCAGAGCCTATGCCCTTAGTCACTCTTCTCCACTTCCTCCTTAATTCTAAATATTCATACCTGTAACACTAGAGAACTCATGAAAGGAGTCACCACTCTAACAGATAAAGGAGAGAGAAAAAAAAAATTAAATCCATAGTCCTTTATCTTCAGGTCAACCTGAACATCCAGGAGGATTAAATTTCTCATTAATGCTCAAGATATATCTCCTCTAAATGCTCTTAGCATCTCATTCTCCTTCATTTACTACTTTCTTCCCAATCTTTTTATTTAGAATTCTTCTTAACTTAAAAAAAAAATGGTGGAGCTTGTACTTTTAGTATTAGAATTAGTGAGAAATTAGGAACAAAAATTCATGTAATTCAATGTCTGGGTCAAGGAACTCTATTCTAGAAAGGTTTTATCCAGCTGCTGTATAAAGTAACGTTCTGTTACTTGTCATTACAGTTCACTCTCTTTCAGCCAACAAATATTGCTCAATCTCTGAAATCATGGCTTTATAAATCATGTAAGGCAACAGAGGTTTTATTTATAAGCAATTCTCAAAGGTCATATCGTGTCCCCAATTCACATGCCAAACTCCTACTGATATCTAGTCATGTGCAGGTCAAGGTCATACCATGGTTAATATTCTCACTTTCATCTTTATGTGAGACACTAGGGTGAAAGCAAAAGTCCTTTATATCAGTAAAGTTCAAGCTCCAGTGTAAGTGAATGGTGTCCAAGGCCAAACACAAAGGCTGATTTTTTTTACAGAATTGTTGCCATGGCTTGGTCACCTCACAGATGTGCATGCATATCAAAGCAACAGGCAAAAATTGAAACTGCTCAGACCAGAACCAACCAAAGGACTCAGTCACTCAATATTCAGCAGAGTCACTGCCTTGGAGCTATCAAACAACAGGCTATTGATCATCCAGAATCTATAGTTACACTCCTGCCTCCCTCTCACTTACCTACTCAGCTTCAAGCTGAGATGATTGGGAGATGCAGAGGAGAAGTGAGTTGCGGGGGAATCGGAGGGGGAGACAAACCATGAGAGACTGTGGACTCTGAGAAAAAAACTGAGGGTTTTGGGGGGTGGTGGGGGTGGGGTGAGCCTGGTGGTGGGTATTATGGAGGGCACATATTGCATGGAGCACTGGGCATGGTGCATAAACAATGAATTTTGGAACACTGAAAAAAATAAAATTAGATTAAATTTAAAAAAGAAAGAAAAAAGACAAAGAAAAATGAGAGCTCACAAAATTGTTAGTCTTCAACCTGCTTCCTGCAAAGGTAATTCTCTAAAATGATTCTTATCTTTCAGTGTCTTGAGTAATTACATGATTTAGAAACTTTATCCTAATTTCTGCCTTGTTTGTATAAAGTAGTCTATTATTTTCTTTTCAAGGTACAGAGATCATAATTTCCATGCCACTGTTGTTTTGAATATGAAATATATTTCTTACTACTTCAAAGAGCACTTGATGCATTACGTTTACCAAGTATCCAAACAAATCAAGTGAAGGAGATCTTGTAATAATGCAGACATTTTTGTGCATTACTCACTCAGGTGAAAAGGTGAAGTCAAGTGTACAGTGGCTGGAATTTATGAAAAGATTCAGCCTCCTCCACTTGAAAAAATATCACGTAGTCATATTCTCCTGTCTTTCAGAGCCAATATTAGAGGTGATGGTCCATTCTAGGTCATAACAACAACAAAACTGTTGCACTCATTTTAAACTGGTTTGCTAAGAATTAGAAGCCAGTGTTGCATTGTCCTCATTTTTCCTTTTTATTTCAATAGATTTTTTTTTTCTGCTTCTGCTCTTTAATGCAGGCTTTATGCCAAAATCATCTTAGAAAGTCTGTTATGCCAGATGTCACCCTTTTGCCCTTTTGCTCTATCTGCAGATTTTCTCTTAACAACAGCTGAAGCTCAAGTTAGCAAGCATGCATTTTCTATAGTAAAAGAGGTATTATGAATAACACCTTTTGTATTTTGAATAACACCCTCAAAGTGCACATCACTTTATTCATGCACTACATCTTTAAAAAGAAGGATTATTCATGGCTCCTTTAGATTTAAAGGGAGAACTTTAAGATTTTAGCAGTTTCAGATCAGGATCATCACCTGTAGTAGAAACTGATGGGTGAGGTTTAGTATACTGATGGTTTGTTTTTGCCTTTAAACTGATGGTTTCTAGGAGGAAAAAAAAAAAAAGAAAGAAAGGAAAAAAAAAAAACAAAAAACAAAAAACACTGCTTTCCCAGTTAGTGCTTTATGTCTACTCCATTGCCACAACAGATCTGTAGATAGTGAAACTATGCCACTCCCCTGCAGGAGCTAGCTACCTGATGGCTAAGTGCCACTGTAAAGAGGAGTGCCCTGAGTCAATGGTTAATTAAAGCAGGAAGAATTCCTGGATAAATTGTTGGGCCAACTTTGGCTTTTCATATATTTGTGTACTTTGTCAACTTCCAGCTTTGGAAGTTTTTGTCTGAAAGTTGGTCAACAATCTAGGAGCTAAATACAACAGACAAGATGACAACCTAATAAGAGTGTAGGACATTAGATATTCCAGATTTTAGAAAACTGAAGAGGTAAAGAGAAAGGGAGGTTAGGAATAAAAGAATTCTTTATCTCAGGGAGAATCTATTCTAAGTATCCAATTCTGAGTTTCACATAACTTTATTTCTACCCATCTCAAAATTTATCTTACCCTAAAGAAGCCAAACTACAATATCAGAACAGTTAATATATAAGGTTCTAGGTGTTGCTCTCTTAAAGCTGAAACAAATCTAAGAGATCAGCTAGTGTTAAACTGAAGAAGTAAAAACAGGTATGAAATGAACTAACATTTTTAAAAACTACTGAGCAGTAGCCATTAGCTAATGGCCTTAACTACTGGGACAACAAAGCAATACACTAGCAAGAACTCAATAAAAAAGAACAAAAGGTGAAAGGGATCCAGCCATCTCATTTCATAAGTGATGAACAAGAAACTCTGACAGAGGAAGCAGCTTGTTCCAGGTTGGAGATGAGTCTTTTCCCTTTTATTCCTCCACTTTTTTCACTCCACCATACTATAGATTATTCTGGGCAATTGGTAGTTCTGCCCTGAATCACTCTTCAGAAGGATTTTGAGGTTACATCAAGGACCAGTGCGAAGATGTGATGACTGATACTCCATGTCTATCTTAGGCTCCAAGAAAGGTGGTGTAGACATTAATACCATGTGAATTCTATCCTCAGACTAGCTGGCAAAATTGGGTCCATCAAATTACCACATGCCATCACAATCAAGCTATGAGGTTAGGAGAAGAAATAGGTTGCTATTTATCTGTCACCAGGATATCTTCTGGAGAACTTTCTGGAGCTAATGGTCCTGCACTCAATTCAGTTGTACTTTATGGATGCAGACATAAGAAATCTAAAGAATGAATTCTGCCAATTTTTAATCTGTTGAACAAAAACATTTTCTTTTCAGTCCAATTCTGCATTTACCCTATTAAAAATCAAATCCCGACTAGACCAACTACAAACTTAAAAAAGAAAAAAAACCTGAAAACAAAAAACAAACAAGAAAATGGAGAGCAAAAGGGAAATTAATTGAATTCAATTAAAGCAAATACTATTACTTGGGCATTTAAAACACTTGTCCAGTCCTCAGCGCCAATCTTTGGTTTCGAAAATCCTCATCACCCATTAAAGCTAAACACTTCAAAATAGTTTGATAAGCATATTCAGACTTGTGCTCACATAAGTACTTGAGCTCTTAAATCAACTATCTAGAGAAAGCAGTACTGTCTTGAACTTGAACTGCTTCCTGCCATAGCACCCAATCTTTACTCAGAGTAGCTTTACAGTGGAGTTGGAGAGTCGATCTACAAAAACAAAACAAAACAAATCAACTAACTCTGCTCTTTCCCAATACTTCTGCAGTCACTTAATTCCAACCCTGGCTGCCTCTCAGAATCACTTAGGGAAGCCTTAACAACACACAAACTTTCTGGCCTCTACCCCAGAGATGCAGATTCAGTAGGTGTGAACCCAGAAAGCTTTTTGATTATTTTTAGTTGAGTTCTCTGGGTGATTCTTATGCAACTAGTCCAGGAAGGAGTCTTTGGAAGGCAGAATAATAGCTCTCTGAGCCAGAATCATGTTTCGACTGGTAAAGTACTTGCTTTTATCCATTCATTTCTTCCGTGCCTTTTTACTTTCAAGTAACTGTACCCATCAGAGAAAGGCCTATATCTCAAAGGAGAAACAGAAGTGAAATAAGAGTTCCTATAAACACAACATACCAAGAAAATCATAATATATAAAACCTGGAAAGAAGTTCCAAAGACCTTCTACAACACAGTATGAGTCAAGGTTGGAAGGACATGACCATTCTGGTTTGGCCACAAACTGCGTCTTATATTATTATACACTGACCGTATTAATTAGCACACTGGCCCTAATCCCCTGGCTTTCCCATAGACAGAGCCCTGAAAAGGCACATCTCCAGAAGGCAACAGTAACTAAGGATTTTCCATTCATACAGACTACAATATGAGTATCACCCCCTGGAACTGTGCTCACCCAGTGGCCCTGACTGTAGGAATTTGAGCTCTTGCCCTCTGATCCTGTCCAAGACTCTCATTTTTCAGACCTGGAAACAGAAGTCCGAATATATGACGGGACTTACTTTATTTTTTTTTTTATATTTTATTTGTTTATTTGACAGAGAGCTAGAGAGAGAGCACAAGTAAGGAGAGCAGCAGGGAGAGGGGGAGAGAGAGAAGCAGGCTCTCTGCTGAGCAGGGAGCCCAATGCAGGGCTCAATCCCAGGACTCTGGAATCACGACCCGAGCCGAAGGCAGCCGCTTAACCAACTGAGCCACCCGGGCGCCCCTGGGGCTTACTTCAAATTGGATAGTACAGCAGTGTAGTGACAGAGTTAGGTAAATCCCATACCCCATATAATAAGAACAGGACACTCAATGCAGACATCCCAGTCAATAATCCGGCTTCAGAGAAAATAAGCAGAATGTTGAGATAAAAGAGACAACCCACAGAAGTAAAATAATCTTGCCATTCAGCTCTGTATTTCTCATATACCTGCTAGTCAGTCTGAAGGGATCAAAAGCAATGAGTTCAGATCTACTGCAATGTTGTTCTTATCCCAACAAATTTGGGTATTTGATAGAAGAAAGAAGAAAGGCAGCCATGTTGTTAAGAGTAAAGAAGGTGGTAATAACTTGTTCCACAAGTTTAAGAAGGGGTATTTGTAGGATTTCCTCTTACCTGTTCTGTTCTTTGTCATCCTAGAAGAAAAATGCCTAGAGTAAGTCAGAAAAGTTGTAGAAGAATCAATAATAAAAGGATTAACTGACCAATTATAGAGTAGCACTCTCTCTCTCAAAAAAAAAAAAAAAAAGCATTTTCAAAACAATGTTTTGGGGCAAAGGTTAATAGATCCTGAATTGGTACACTCACTGTGTTCCATTCCAAAGTATGGGCTGTTGGGTGACAATAATCCATGGATATCTGGTGTTATGAGAAGCATTGACTGCCTTTGCTTCAAACTATCTTTAAAGGGATATTTACTTGAAGATAGACTTGAAGATAGTGATACCATTTCCTTCCAGGGCAAAGGGTAAATTTCCTTATTGTCCTATATAATAAAGATAATGTCTCCATCTGGGCCAAAAGACAGGCAGGCTTACTGCCCATTATGAAAGATTTAGGTTCCCTACCTCAGGATTCCTCATCTGTGATGCATAACCCTGTCGTGTTTATTCCATTTGTTGCTGCAGTAGAGTCCTCTATGTCTGATCCTGGAGTTTCAGGTCTTCTGCTAGTATCCATGAAACTGTAGCAAGCAAATATGCTAGCTTGCAATTAGGGTAAAATCTCAGAACATACGCAATTCTTGACATAGGAAAATTTCTCAGTAAGAAAATAGCTAGACTTTCTCTCACCATAATATGAAAATAAAGACAAGTTATTTCTTGCTATCCATACAAACACTAATAAAAAATATGAACAACAAACTTTTATTTTCTATTGGTAGATCACAAAAAATACCAGACTACTGCATGAGACATACTAAAGTCAGGCCAAATTATAAAGAAAATCACCAGTTTCTGGGTTGGAGCCCAGAAATTCCAATTGGAAGTTCAAGGCATGGTATCCTAAAATGCATCAGACTGAAGCAACAAGAATTGAATAGTGCTTGGTAGAGGGTTAGCAGGGCTGGAGAAATCCAGATTATCAGAAAGGTAGAGGAACAGCTAGGTTCCTGGCAAAGCACTAGATATGGTCATTGAGTAACATATAGGTTTGAGTGCAAGAAACCATTTATTCTCTCAACTTCTATAATAGGAGGATGAAGAGTGGCCATCAAGAACTATATTAGTAGAAGAGATCCAAATGATCAGAGAGACTGGAAAACTGCACAGGCCTACTGGACAGAAACAGAATGAGAAAAAATTTGGGTTTCTGTTACAGGACTGGGCTAAAGAGAAACAAGAAAAACATGGGGAATTTGAGACTCAGAAGCTGCACAGACCTCAGTGCCATCCCTGGCTACCAGATACTGGCTTGAGACTAAGGCTTCCAACATCTTTTTGCTCTGTCCTGAACTGCTCTAACAATTGCATGGCTCTGGATCTGCTACTGGAAACATCTGCAGATTCAATATGAAGAATAAATGCAGAGGGGAAAAAAAAGAAGAATGGGAGAAAATGCCATTAGTCAGTAAGAATTATATCTGGTTTATAAAAAGTTACATTATGGGATGCCTGGGTGGCTCAACTGGTTAAGTGTCTGCCTCCAGTTAAGGTGACGATCCTAGGGTCCTGGAATTGAGTCCCCCATTGGGCTCCCTGCTCAGCATGGAGCCTGCTTCTCCCTCTGCCTGCCACTCTCCCAGCTTGTGCTCACATTGGTTCTCGCTCAATCTCTCTCTCCCTCTGACAAATAGATAAAATCTTTAACAAAGTTTAAAAAGTTACATACTAAAAGTTTTTCATTTTTA
This sequence comes from Lontra canadensis, assembly GCF_010015895.1. Lineage (NCBI taxonomy): Eukaryota > Metazoa > Chordata > Mammalia > Carnivora > Mustelidae > Lontra > Lontra canadensis. Next base: position 31,432,286 of record NW_022630996.1, read on the forward strand.
AAAAATTAGAGAGCTGAGTCCTATGACAGCCCATTAAATCAATAAACCATGCCATTCTGATCACAAAACCAACCACTCCGACACCAAAATGAAAAGTTATATACAAAGTTTAGGTTTGACCTATGTGGGTAACAGCTCTTTAAACATTGGGGAGGTTATTTTCTTTTTAATTGCCCCAACATAAATTCATAGTTTTGGACTGAAACCAGTCGCCCATAAATCCTGTGGGGGAAGGGATGGAACAATCATTACAGCACATACTTGTCAGGGTGTTAGAGAGTCCTTCCTTTTGGCAACCCAGTTACCACCTCAGTTAATGAATTATAGGTATGAAAAATGGCTCAGATCTGGAAACTAGACAGAGATCACAGTATTTTATTGGTAAAAGTGTTTTCAGTACCCGCCCATCCATTCTCAGTTTATTTCTGTTTATTTCCTTGACATTATGTATATTCAGCAGTAACTTCATTGTCTGTCCATCCATTCTGCCCCTGAAAACACCATGTTTATTAACCATCTTTACAATTCTTTGCAGGTCAAGCTCACTTTATTGTCACTTAATGGCATCTGGAGGTTAAGTGTCACTACTTGGTCTCTATTCCTTCAGGATCCCATAGTCCCCACTTCTATCAACAAGCCAACCTCTGTAACACTGTCTCCTACCAACAGCCCTACTTTCCAGAGGAAAGCCACCACTGAATTTCTTGATGAAGCTCGTTCCCTTCTCACTATCACATTCCTAATGCTTTTGGTGAATGGTGGATCCTCTAAGAATTATCCAGCAGGTCTTCTGGACTCATGTTATAGCTACTCCAACATACCCATTTTCATGAACATTTTAAACCCTTTGCTCTGACCTCAGCTAAAACAATTCAGGCATTTCAGTATGTCTCATCCCAGGCAATCATTTTTTCCAGGTTTCTGGAAGACACCCAATAAATGAGTTTGTGCCCTCTTCTGAGGTCCCTGTCAGGGTATTACATCTCACATCCCAAAATAGTTTCCTGAGGTCAATTAAATCTCCCTTCTTTAATCTTATTAGCAAGGTCCCCTTGGTCTAGTACTCTCAAAATTGAGTGGTACTGGTACTCCACCAGCTTCTTCTAGTACATGTTGGTTAATTCTTACAGCCCCTTTGGGGCCTCATCAGGCCCATGTCCTTATCTGGGTTAAAGTGCAGTTTAACCCCAGTTATTGATCTGGTAGCCTGAAGTAGAAATAGGAGATCCCAAGGGGGATTCATGTAGCCTTAAGGGGCAGAATTTTTTCCCTAAGGTAAGAGATTTGGTTTCCAGTTGATTTTCTGCTTTCCTATTATAAGAGATATGGGCCTCTTTATAAGTTCTAGCAAAGAAGCTTTCTGGACTACATACTTAGTTTTTAATTGCCTGCTCACTGTCCCCGGATTTTTAAAAATCTTTTGTAGAGAATCTATAAAATCTAGTAAGTCAATTTCCTTGTTCTCCCCATACATGTTTAAAGCCTAAATCACTGCACCTTTAAGTTTCCTCTACCAAAATGTTCTCCCACATCACCAGCAGGGAAGGCTTTGGCAATTGGTCCACCATCTTGTGTCAGGGATCACCCCCCATACCACCTCATCTTACCACTTGCTTTTTCAGAACAATACGGACTCAGCTGTGTCAGTACCAACATCCCAAAAGCAGACACTGAGACTGAGTTAGGAATGCAAAAGTATAAGGAATGGATATAAAGCAAGATTGGGCAAGAAAACCATCAAGTCATGGTGCAGATCTGTGGTCCACATTTCATATTAGAGGTTCTCCTTGCTGATAGAAATGGCTAGACTGTTCATCATAATTCTGGTCAGTCATTGGCTAGGGTCACCGCCTAAAAAAGTTGTGAGTTCAAAAGAAGGCATATCTGAAGAAAGTTAAGAGCTAACACCACTCCTCCAGCAAGGAGAGTATAAGAGGAGTCAGAGGGACTTATCTGTTTGGCCACATTACTCCTCTTCACTTTCAGTTGCACAAAGCCAAACTACACACACATTTGATGTCTCTTAGTGATGGGTCCCCACCAGTATGTACCTTGGGGTTCTGTGGTAACAGCTAGTATGTGGTAACATCTAGTATTTGCAGTGGCAAATGTTGAGCATCACTTTTTGCTTTTGCTTTCGAGTCAATTTTTATGTAAGGATTCAGAAACACCCTAAAATTAGTCTGCCATTGTTGTTCTCTCCCAGAATTAAGTAAGGGTTTGATTTTTTAACCTACCTTAAGTAAGACATAGAACACTCAGTGAGAAATTTGATATCTGCTCCAGCATTTACACTGAATCAAGCAGCTGAAGGAATGTCATCAGGAAAGAAGACATTTAAGACAAAAGATTAAATTGCAAGTTATCATACAGATTTTTAAACCAAGAAAGTGATGTGCCTGAAACAGATTCAGAGAATAATGAAATGACCTTGTGGCCTTTTTTCTACCTGTCACATTCCACAGCTAACAATATAAAATCTGAAAGACACAAATTACAAAGAAACCGGAAACTACAGTAAAAGATAAATACATATAGTATTTAGTGACAAAAAACCCTAAATTTGCACAAATGTTCACTTTTGAAAATGGAAGAAAGTTTATGCTTGTTATTTCACACAAATGGATTCACCTAACCATAATTAAAGACTCTAGCCAATTAAAGTTGTAATAAAACCACAGACAGCTAGCTATAAAATGAAAAAGAAAAAGAATAACAATCCTCCTGAGGAGTCTGGAAACTGAAGGTTACTATGGCTCTGTCTTAGATCTTAGACTTTGAGAAAATAATGAATCTCGGGACTTTCATGGTTTTGTACAAATTCTTTCCATTTGAGAGTATTTGCTTCTAAGATTTTTTTTTTTCCCTATGTTATATGACAGGTGCAATCAGATGGGCAACATATGTGATTCCCATATAAAGTAGCCTTTGAGGGGCACCTGAGTGCCACAGTCAGTTAAGGTTTGACTCTTGGTTTTGACTCAGGTCATAACCTCAGGGTTGTGAGGTCAAGCCCCAAGTTGGACTCTGCACTCAGTGCAGTGTCTGCTAAAGATACCATCTCCCTGTGCCCCTTCTTTCCTGCTCTCTAAAATAAATAAATAAATAAATAAATCTAGAAAAAAAAATAGCCTTTGAGGATCAGATAAGCCTTTCCTCTTCCAGGTCCATACTCTCAAGAAATAGTCTTTCAATCTTGGTAGGAGTCAGGACGGTTCAGTGGAAGGGGAAGGAGTTTGACAGTACTAAGGCAAACTTGGATTCAAATCCCAGTGCCACTACTGATTAGAGAAGCCTTGGTCAAGGGGCTGAAACTCTCTGAGCCTCAGTTTCCTCTTCTTTAAAAGGAAGATTATAGAAATCATTTTTTACAGGCATCAAAATAATTAGAGATAAATGTTTAAACACCTGACATATAGTAGATGTTTAGTCAATGCTTATCATTTTACCTTCTATTAGTTTGGAAACAACATTATGTACAATATCCCAAGTCATTGCCATCTATAGGTCAGTAAAAAATATTCTATTTTCTTCTGCATAGGTCAAATCAGATGGCTCTTTTATTTTCATGTAGACACAGACAGTGCTAGGGCACAAAGGAGGAACAGAAGTAGACTGGGGTCTGAATATGGAGACTGATGCTGGGCACAAAGAGGTTACAAAAACAAAGTAAAACAGAAAAAAAAGGCTTTTCACTCATACTTTCCATTGAAACTATTATTAAGAGCAAAACTACTCTCTATAAAAGGGAGGTAAATACAACAAAAAAGTAATAAAAAGTCTGTTAGTGGTTTTTTGTTTGTTTGTTTTTATTCCTCTGAAGTACTAACAATTTTGTCTAAATGAAAAAAATAATCCAGAATGAAGATTTTTGCCCTTATTTTCCCAACAAACTATTTAGATCTAGCATTGTTAAAGTTCTGGTGTTTGGTTTTCAGTTTTTCTTTTTAGCCTTTTTTTTTTTTTTAAAGAATTGAATCTCATGATTAGATTAAAATTCATCTTTAGAATCAATGGAATCTACCAATTCAAAATATTTTATGGAAAGTTCCAATTACTTCTTTCCCTATTACTGCTACTTTTATGTGTGTGATGTAAAAGAAAGCATTAGAACTCTATCTTGCCAAGACTAAGTGTCAGTTCTTCTGCAAGAAGAACATTGTACCTTTTATTGAAGGCAAGCTGCCAAATGCAAATTGACAACTACAAGGAAATATCTGATAATTTATTTTAATATCAGCAAATATGAACCTAAAGGTTGATGGATAGTCATATAGAAGATGATATATTTGTGCCTATGACACGGTGGTTAATAGCCAATCTCTTTGAGATAAACTATATTTTTAAAACATCTTTATTTAATAAATTAATAAGTACATTCCCTACCCCAACTATAATAATTAAGGGTATCTAACCATGAAATGGATGACTTTTGGAGGCAGTAAGCTCATCGATAGTTAAAAGTTTATTAAAAAGCTGGATTTTCATCTGTTAGGAAGATCATGAGGGAAATTCACACATCAGAAAAAGATATCAAATACCTTTCCAGCCCAAATTGATTAGTAGGGAATGCCTAGACCTCTTTATAGGGAATATCTGTGAAGCTACATCTACGTTAGGGAAGAATGGCATGATCTTGTAGCAAAGTATGCCCAAGACTGGGAGTAGGGCACAAGTTATTCACCATTTCTTCACCAGATTTCCTTTACTAACATATCTTATGCACAAATCTTATTAGTTATCCCAGTCTAGCTGCTGATCTAGGTAACAATATCTAACATTAACTATGTTCTAAGCACTGTACATGCATTATCTAGTTTAATCTCAACAGCCCTCTGAAATATGTGCTATTATCCTTCTTCCATGCATAAAGGAAACTGAGGAATGTGATGTTAAATCTCCAAGTGGATTTTAAATGACAGAGGCTGGATCTGAATGTCATCCTTCCTAGAATGAAGTCCCTGCTCATTTGTCCCCTAAGAATACAGGTCAGGTCCTGCCAGATTCAGCTAACAGGAAACCGAGCCCACCAACAACTTGCTCTGCTTCATGGTTGAAAACCAATGGCCAAGAACTCAGGAAAAAAAAAAAAACCAACCTTCAGCACTGAGCCATATTTGCTCTATTTTTCCACCCTTGGCTGATCCCAACCCAGTGTCTTTGGATACTATAGATAGATCAGCGCATTTGCTGCCTGTGCTCTCATCCATGACCTTCCTCCCAAGACTGCCTAGTCCACAGCAGACCACTCAGGAATCCAAGCTATGATCCAAGGTGAGATGAGATAACCTCTGAAGGCACTTCTAAATCTAAGATTCTACCCTGTGACCCCGAATGTTAATAAAGTATGTATGTATATGTGTGTGTGTGTGTGTATATATATATATATATATATATATATATATATATGTATAATTTAAGATTTTATTTATTTGACAGAGAGAGAGAGAGAGATCACGAGTGGCAGGCAGAGAGAGGGAGAAGCAGACTCCCCACTGAGGAGAGAGCCTGATCTGGGGCTCGATCCTAGGACCCTGAGATCATGACCTGAGCGGAAGGCAGAGGCTTAACCCACTGAGCCACCCAGGTGCCCCAATAAAGTATATGTTTTTCAAACTGAAGCTTCCAAAGATCATGAATCTTGCTTAAGATCACATAGCTGGTAAGTGGTAGAGACAACACTTCAACCTGTATATAAATGCTATAAACGCTTTTTTTTTTTTTTTTTAATGGTTAAGGAAACTGAAGCTTCCAAAGATCATGAAGCTTGCTTAAGATCACATAGTTGGTAAGTGGTAGAGACAGCACTTCAACCTGTGCTTGTCTCAATCCTCATCTTGTTGCCATTTTAACCTATGTTGCTGTTTGCTCCATGGTCTCTATCCTTGAAATGCTTACCACAACCATGGAGTCACTCAATTACTCAGCCAGATTATCACTGGGTCTTTTAAGTAGCATGAGACTGAGCAAATGTTCTCAGTTAAAGACCCAAGAGGTCATTCAAGCCCAGCCAGGAGACTTCACAGTTCTACTTAGGGTCTTCATTCCAATCCCAGAATCCCTGCAAGGAAAATTTTTTTCTCTTCTTTCTCCTTTAGCTATGTTGTCTTTCATCTCTCTGCCCACAGATGCACACAAATCCTACACAAGCACCGTTTCCCCCACAACTTCTCACACTCAAGCCCCCCCTCCCCCACTATTTTAATCCTTGGTAGTCACCTTCTTAATAGTCTATACTCACTTTCCTATTTACTCCTAAATCTTTTATGATTTAACCCTACTACTCCCAATACTTTTTCTCACTATTGCTTCCAAGTCCTCCTTTTTAGCAAATATAGGGGAAGTGTTTTAGAATCCTCATTCTCTTTGAATTCCCCATCTTTTGTGGCCATCTCTTTTTCAAAACTTCCTATTTCATTAATTGGTTCTCAAGAGACTGCATTATCAGTATTATCCTGCTATGATCTCCTTCTTCCTTAAGGATGGCCCATCCTTTTCCTGGACCCAATATGTAGATGATCTTTAGGATTACATCCTCTATCTTCTTCTGTGTCTGTATAGTAACCCTAGGTGACTTCATTCCCTACCAGGTCCTGTAATCATCTCAGCAGATGATTCCTAAGCTCACATCACTAACTTCATCCTCCGTCCTAAGCATTAGGCCTGCATTTCTAACTATCTTTAGAACATACCTAAATGACTTATCCAAACCACAAAACCAACATGTGATAAATCCAACACATTTACTCTGTAAGAAAAACTTAAACCTACATGACTTTCTATTTTTTTTCTCACTAAACTACATCCAGATTTTGGAGGTGGTCACCTTTGCTTCTCTTTTCATGATGCATAAATTCGCTAAGTCCTATAAGTTCTATTTTCTCATTGTTTCTCTCTGCCTAGATTCTTTATGGGTTTTTCCACTATCAGCATCTCCCTATCCAAATCTACTGTGCACACCACTATTAGACAAATTTTTCTTTGTCACAGAACCAATAACAATGTCAATCATAAACATTTAATGATCATCCACTTTGTACAATGAGCAACACTATTATCTTATCAGATTCCCATAACTCCTAAAAGTAGGCAATAAAAAAAAATCCTCATTTTCGTTGTGAAAAAGGAGAGCAATGTTCTCAGAAATTTAGTCTTAGTAAAGGAAATGCACAGCATAAAGAACAAACAATGGATTTACACCAGGGTCCAGCAGATACCCATACCCATGCTTCGAATCATCTGCCTGTCAAAAGCCATCGAGAACTCCTTTGCCCGCTTTCATCACCTGGTATTCCATGCCCCCCCATCAGCGAAGCCCCAGCACACCTTCCCAGCCTTGTTACTTACTATTCTCCTCCAAATAGCTTCTAATTCAATCAAACTCTACACTCAGCATGTCTAGCACTCCTAGGTGATTGCAGCCTATAAGCTCTAGTTAGATTCTCTGCAAGAGAACTCTCCTATCCAGATTCTACCCTTCTTTTAAGGCCAATCTCAGAAGCCCCCTCCTGCAAAAAACACTTCCTGGTTCTCTGAGTTCAATCTCTCTGTCCTCTGACTCTGTGCAATATTGGGTTTGCAACACTTGACAAATTTCTCACTGTGTGTTTTGTATGGTTTTCTGTCTGCCCTTCTCTTATCCTTCATTTAAATGTAAAATTCTTGATATCATGGACTGACACTGACCCATCTGTGTGCTGCCCATAATACTTGTATCAGAGACTCCTACAACTGACACTAGACAATCAATGAAATTTCTGTTCAACTGAATGTGACCCTAGGGACTCAAGAATTTTGAAGCAAATGGGCAGTGGACCTGGTTCTTGATTTTGTTTTAACCTTTGTCCATAAAACAATTCTCTAACCTCTTTACATCTCAATTATGATTCTACTACTTTTTAGTATTTGTTTTATCCTAAGACCTTTCCTCAATAAATAGTTACTAGTTACTCCAACACAGAGTAAAGGACCAGCACTTTTATTCCAATGTACTGATGTCTCTTTACTTAAAGCCCCAAATAACCTTCAACTCTCATTCTGCCATTGCATGTCATGCTCATTTCCAATTCTGTCAGTAAATCAAAGGGAAACCATTTTTAAAGTGCTTATTTTTTTGGTTATTCTCACTCTGATGAAAAAGGATGCCATGATTTTTTAATAGTTATGTTCTGTTGTAAGTCAGTGTCCCCACTGAGTTCTATTCAATAGCTTTTTACAATTTAAGATCATTTATAATCTCTATAATTCTGAATTAAGTATCTGAAGTATATTAACATATCCCTTTTTTCTATCTCTTATATAACATTAAAATGTTTTTCAAAAACAGTGCCACACATCTTTTACTAAAACAGTGCTTTCCTTGAATAGAAGTGAGGAATTTAAGGTCACTTCTATAGGATACTCTTTAGGTGACCTGGTTCTTGTGTAAGCAACAAACATACATACCATTCCATTTTTACGCTAACCTAATACAGTAAATTCACACGGTGTTCAAATCATTAGCACTCTCTCAGGCTACAGCTGTTTGTAAGGACTGATGACGCATTTGCCCAAGCAATCTTATTACTAACATCCGCTAGTAAATAGGTTGCTAGAATGATATTGACTTCTTTGGAAGTAAGTAAAAAAAAGATAGTCAAACGAACGTTACAATTTTTCCTTTTGTAATATCCTTGGGAAGATGACTTTCCTTTCATAAAAATGACTTTTACTAAAGTATTACATTATATATTTTCATTTCCTAATGCTGTTGAATTTATGAATATGATTCATCATTTCTAATCAATGAAATTGTGTTGTAGTTTGGCTAAACAGCAACTAAACTTTAATTAAGTGTCAGTCTCTCTGAAGGGAAAATCATTGTTCTTAAAAGGAAAAAATATTGATCACTTGGGAGATTTTAAGGGATTAAAACTTATGCCACAATTTGACTGGGTATTATATCTTTGATAAGCTGTTCCAACATATCAATATAAGGGCATATATTTTTCAGTTCCAGGATTTCATTAATATGAAAAAAGGTGTAGCAACTATTTGATGTGCTTAAGTGTTTTAATCTCTCTAACTTCAAGTGAGGAAAATATCTGTTTCACTTATCTGTTTCAAGCATGGTGAATGATGTATCAGAACATTTCATAATATAGAGAGTTCTATAAAAATATTAATTCCACTCTTTGTCAACTGTTCTGTACAGTTAGAAGCTCATTATATCTAGACTTAAAGACATTAGTTTTTGTTTTTTAATTGCTATTTTCAAAGAGATCTTTACCTATTTTTTCATCTGGACAGAAATCAATACATACTTTCACAGAACTTTGCCTAATATTTACTGTTATTTTAAAATTTTTTTAAAAATGTAAGAACCAGTTCCATTAAATGTAGATGTCATGATGCCTAGCAGAAGTAACTTCTATTAACTGGAGAGATAAATCGAAAGTCTCAAGATATGGTGGTCACAGCACAGGTTTTTAGTCAGATGCAGGTTCAAATTCTCCACCATTTACAAGCAGCATGACATTAGACAAGTTGCTTAATGACTTTAAGCCTTAGGAAATACCCAGATCATAGGATTGTAGCAAGGTTTTGTGTACAATATTTAGCCCAGTACATAATAATAAATTGTAGCTTCTATACAATTGTGTGAAGCAATGTATTTTTCCCAAAATCTTATTGCTTGTTTCTCAAAACACATCTGTCAGATACATGGGGCAGATAAAATATGCTGGAGACTCCCTGAACCGTATCTGTAGTCCAGAATGCTAAACTCCAGACCTCTGAATGCTAAAGTTAGTTACAGAGCATATCTACTCATTGTGCTATAGGCATAAGCTCTACAAGTTAAAGACCAATTCACTGTAATACTTTCATAAAACCCACACCTATACCTGAATCTTTTTGTGAATGGCTCCATTATTCTCTCAACTGGCCCAGCTGGAATTTAAGGCATCAAACCTGACTCCACCATCTCACCCCAATATCAATCCTGCCAGTCACATGAACCTGCCCAATCTACCTCCTCAATATCCCTTAAATAATCTATTTCCTTGTTGTCTTATTGCTGTGGTATTAGTTCATGTTGTCAGTGTGCCTCCTCTGCATTTCTAATTCCTCTTAAGAACCTCTCCATGCTGTTACCAGAGAAATCTTTCTAAAATACACACTAACCCTTTCATAATTTGCTTGTCAGCTTCCACTAGTAAACAGGATTAATAGTATATAATCTCTTGGTGCTCTCTTCCCCACCCACTTGCATTGTTTAAACTATATAGTTACTCGGATTTGTCCAAACACATCACACTGTCTCATGCCTCTGTGACTTCATACTTCCCTCCCCTCAACCTAGAATGCTCTTTCATCACTCGTCATTAACTCCGTTTGTCTTTTAGCTCAGGGCCTTTCTCCTTCATAGACTTTGCTGATTCCACCAGCGTGTCTTAGCTGTCCCTTTGGGAATCAGTAGCCCCCTATGCATTACACCTATTACAGATATCTGCATGTTTACTCCTCTGTATCCCTAAGTTATATGCCCTTTGAAAGCAGGTGTCAGGTGTACTGCTGTTGTTCTGTTTCTAACCAAGAGTATGATAAATCTAGGTTGAATTGGTTTATAGCTGAAAGAAGGAAAGAAGGATAGGAAAAAAAAATCACATTCATTTCTGTATGAATGAGCTGAGGTCCATCAGTTTCTCAACTCCCAAGACAGGATATTTTCTGCACCCTTCCCTAAATGAACTATGGAAGACCACAGTTTCCTGATGTGATACAGTTTATTGCTATAGTATCAGTTTCGCTATATCATGGGTCAAATATCAAAGGAGGAACTAAAATATTGTTAATAACTTAAAGTATCCCCATCGCTTAGCTTATATAGGAGAACAATACCATTATAAAAGAAATATACATCTTACAAAGTATCTTTTAGACACCCTATTTGGAAAGATAGGGTAATATGATGGAAAAAATAGGAACTGTAATAAAAAATGAGTTAAGAGTGATTCTCTTTCCCTGTTCTGATGATGAAGCCTTTTTTAAATTTCCTTTGCATTTCGATAAGACTCCTTAATTTAGGAAAGGCAAAATGCCAAATATCCAGTAATGGAAAAAAAAGCTGAATAATAGGAAAATATCCATTAAAATACAGAACTCTGAATGTAATGTAGAGCCTAGTGGTAAGCATATTTCTTGGGATCTTTTCAGGTGCCTGAAGTTTTAAAATACTATAAGTAGAATGAATACCTTCACAACATATAGGTCTCTACTAAGAACATTTACTGAGTCTCATTTGCAATCATACAATCGTGCACACTTATCAATTTGTTGATTCTCTTTCAATACTAGCATTCTCTTGAAACCTTCATGAAGGAAACTTTCTTGAAGATCTAAGAAGGCTTTTAGGATATTGCTCTAGTTAACTACTATGGTATGGTTTTTCCATAGGATCTTTTATCAGTCTATATTCTTTTCAAAGTAGTAGAAAATTGAAATGTAAGCAATGATACTTTATACTTACAATATTTATTAATAAAGTAATGGTGTTTTATGCATTGGACTGGGATGTAAGAACAAATTTTTCCCTAAGTTTTCCATTGCCTCACTGCTTAATGGAAAGTAGTTCATCCTAATGAAAGTTACTTCCAGTTTTCTGCTAGGTTTGTAAAATATAGTAAATGTATCAAGGAAGTAAAATGATTAGTGTTACTTTTGCAAGGCAAACCTTCCTTTTCAAACAAGGATAAAACTTTGGGGACATAGTTTACATGATCCAGATCATCTGAATCAATACTAGCTTTCTTTGATATGGTAGATGTCACATCAAGATTCTTTTTACATCTAAAAGCAATGTAAAGTAAAGTGCTTGCCAATCAGACAAATTGTAGTTTTGTGGCATATGTTTGTATGGGAGAGTGAACTTGTGTGCACACCCCTTGCTCTCCAGCTCTTGACAATCAAAAAAATAACCAAGGGTAACTTCCAATATTGTTTGATTCCTAACTCTTCATTGTAAAATTTGGCAAGATTCCATGTTTTAGTACACTCCTAGTTCATCTAAGGAAAGGTCCAGCCTCCTGTCTTTTTGTATGCTCCTTTCTTCAAATCCCTATTTGTTTACAGAGCAGAATTATGTTTGGGCTTATCCTAAAGGCCACTAAAATCTTGAGGACGAATCTAGAATAAAGTGTCTGGATATTAATTTCACACACCAGTTCAAATCCTTGATTGATTGCTATGTGGGACTCATGAACTTTGACCAAGAGTCTCAAGTGTGAAGTGTATCTGAGAGATTGACAGGAGTCTTTATATATAACAAGAGTCAGTCTGACCTTATGGGAAATAGAATTTAAACTAATATAGATTATTTTAAATGAAGTCTAAGACAAAACCCCCAATAAATCCAGTTCTCAACTATACTTGTCTCCAAAGTGTTTTCTGTAAAAAAATCCCATTCCTGCTAGCTTCATGGCAGAAGTCCGCTTGTGGCTGAATCTATGATGATGTCTTCAAAAACAATTAAATGAGACTCCAATTAAGGAATTCCCTAAATCTGCCTTGCACTCAAGTAACATACAAAGTTGAAGAAATGTCCAATTCAAATTTTAAAATAATGAGATTTTTTAACATTAAAGATCTAGAAGGACCCCATGCAGAATTAGACAATGTCAAGGTCATTGTGTCGATCACCATTTGGTCAGAGAAAAGGAAAATTCTTCTCTACAATAATCACTAATGGTATTAAAATTATTCATTGTCTGCATGTTCAAGTTGCTCACTACTGTGGTTTTTAATATTCAGTAGACTTCGGAGGTAGCCTAAAATCTGGAGGAAAAGGACATAAAATCAAAGGATCTCTGAGTTATTTTACCAAGTGAAGTGAAAATGGTAGGTAAGAAAGAAAATAATCAGAGAGAGAAGGTAAAGGGTCACCAACCAGGTAGTCAAAAGACTAGAATTCTGAAAAATGATGTGATCTTAGCTAAGGTACTTTAAACCTTTCGAACATTTATTTTCAACTCTTCGGTAAAAGGGAATTAGAACTTCTGGTTCTAGCAAATAAGTAAAGGCCACTGAAGAAACTCTTTCTACTAGTATGTATGAGTACAGGGTAAAATGCAACTCACTAATTATGCCTGAGATTTATGAAAGAATGAGAAAAAAAAAATCTCCAGATGGCAGGAGAGAAAAGAGCGCTGAGAGCCAAAGTAGCATCTGGAGTCTTAGGAATGGCTGTAGGTTGACTATTACTCTCCATGGGACACATTCTGAGACCTCGGACACTCGAGGAAGGGCAGTGGGCATGGAAATCTTATCTAAATCCCAGTCCCTCTGAGGGCTGCAATCTTAGTTAAGGAAGGATTGAAATAACCTCAGTTCTAAAGCTAGGGAGAAGTCAAGGAAGTGGTGCTCTAACTTGGTTTTTAATAGAAAATAGCACTTAGAATTTTCATATCTAGTTTTGTTTTTCTTATGAGTTTGGAGTACAGATGGACACTAGACATGTGGTACAGAAAACCCCAAGTCCAGAAATTAATAATGGTGACAACAAAAATATCCCTGAGGTTCTGCTTTCCCATGCTTGTAGCAGAAGTTTAAGCAAAACTGCTGTGACAGACTCTTCTACCCACCCAGACCTTGTTTTATCCCCATAGAGAAAAGTCAATACACATTCAAAATTTTTGAAACCCAAAGGAAGGAAGTAATCTACTGAGCAGACATGAAACCAATTAACACTCCAAGTTCTCAAATTTTAGATCCATAATTTTTATCAACTGTTATGAGTAGAATTGTGTCCCCTTCACCAAGCCCTTAGTATTCATACATTAAAGTCCTAACTCCCAGTACCTCAGAATGTGATCTTATTTGGTAACAGTTATTGCAAAAGTAACCAGTTAATAGTCCTTACTGAATAGAGTGGGCTCTTAATCCTTTATGACTGGTTTCCTTATGAAAGGGGAACTTTGGACAGAGACAAAATGCAAAGGAGAACACCATGTAAAAATAATGCAAAGATCAAGAAATGCCAGAAATTGTCCAGTCACAACTCTTAGGAAGGACCAACACTGCTAATAAATTGATTTTGAATTTCTAGCCTCCAGAACTGCCAGACAAAACATTTCCATGTTTAAGCCACCCAGTTTCTGGTACTTTAGTATAAAAGCCCTAGGAAACTAATACAGAGGTATCAAAATGCTCAAAATAACTAAAGAGATATAAGAAAGTAAAGACCACTTAGGAATAAAACATCATGAAAAAAAAAAAAAACAGATGTTCTAAAAGGAACACATACATGTATTACCAATTAAAATTTCCATGAGCAGATTAACATGTCAGATGCAACCAAATAAATAACAATATATAACTGAGGATACACAGAATGCAGCACAGAGAAATGAAGAGATTGTTATTTGAAGATTAAAGGACACAAATGATAAGATAATAAAGCCTAATGGCTAGCTGAATAGATTACACAGAGGGGAAAGAACAGAGAACATGGAGGACATCACTTGAATCAACAGTTAACAAGAATCCGATCAAAAATTGGTGAAAAATTTCTCCAACTCAGGAAGCTGAATAGATGCCAAGCAGTAAATAAAAATAAATTCACAACAGAATAATTGTCAGTGAAACCTCAGGAGATCTAAAAGCAGCTAAAGAGAATAAATTACTTAGAAGTAGTAACAATTAGACTGACAGCTGTCTTAACAACAATGGAAAAGGAGAGCAGATAAGAAGTATCTTTAATGTCCTGCAAGAGAAGTCACTCAAAACTAACATTCTGTATGCAGTAGACTGAAGATTGTAGTTCTGGAAAAATAAAATTGAACACAGAATCAGAGAACAGAACAAAAGAAGCAAAGAGGAACAAATGAATTGAAAGCATTATAAATAATTCTACATTCAGCTATAAAAAAATTAAATTGAATCCTATTGGTGATTACATGTAATTCAGCCTAACAATAGTGACTAAGTTTGAGGGTGTTAAAAACCAAATAGGGAGGTGTATTCATTGTCAAAACTCAACTCACCCAATGGTATGCTTAACATGTGTATATTTTATTTCATGTAAATTATAGCCCAGAAGTTGATTTTTAAAGCTAATGAAACTAAAATGCTATATAATAAGTGGCTAGATAAAGATTACACTTAAGAATTCTAATGTATTAATATTGTTCTAGAGGAGATTAGGGATGATAACCTACTTTGCATTTTACCAAGGCAAGAATGGATGTTGAACTTTTAAAGGTAATATTAAAAAAAAAAAGGCAATTGTGGACATTGCTGCTATAAACATTGAGGTGCATGTGCCCCTTGAAATCACTATGTTTGTAACTTTTGGATAAATATCTACTAGTGCAATTGCTGGGTCATAGGGTAGCTCTATTTTTAACTTTTTGAGGAACCTCTATACTGTTTTCCAGAGTGACTTTACCAGTTGCATTCCCACCAACAGTGTAGGAGGGTTCCCCTTTCTCTTCATCCTTGCCAACATCTGTCATTTTCTGACTTGTTAATTTTAGCCATTCTGACTGGTGTGAGGTGGTATCTCACAGTGGTTTTGATTTGTATTTCCCTGATGCCACGTGATATTGAGTGCTTTTTCATGTGTCTGTTGGCCATTTGGATGTCTTCTTTGCAGAAATGTCTGTTCATGTCTTCTGCCCATTTCTGGATTGGATTCTTTTTTCTCTGAGTGTTCAGTTTGATAAGTTCTTTATAGATTTTGGATACTGGCCCTTTATCTGGGAAAACATTTACAAATATCTCCTCCCATTCTGTAGGTTGCCTTTTCATTTTGTTGACTGTTTTCTTTGTTGCTTTTTATCTTGATGAAGTCCCAATAGTTCATTTTTGCTTTTGTTTCCCTTGCCTTTAGAAACATGTCTAGCAAGAACTTGCTGTAGCCAAGGTCACAGAGGTTGCTGCCTGTCTTCTCCTCTAGGATTTTGATGGATTCCCATCTCACAAAAAAACCATTTTTGAGTTTCTTTTTGTGTATGGTGTAAGAGAGTGGCCCAGTGTCATTCTTCTGCATGTGGCCATTCATTATTCCCAACACCATTTCTTGAAGACACTCTTTTTTCCCCCATTGGATATTCTTTCCTGCTTTTTCAAAGAATTGAGGGTCCATTTCTGGGTTCTCCATTCCATTCCCTTGATATTTGTGTCTGTTTTTGTGCCAGTACCACACTGTCTTGATGGCTACAGCTTTGTAATACATCTTAAAGTCTGGAATTGTGAGGCCTCCAGGCTTGGTTTTCTTTTTTGATATTTCTTTGGCTATTCCAGGTCTTTCCCGGTTCCATACAAATTTTAGGACTGTTTGTTTCTGTTCTGTGAAAAATGTTGATGGTATTGTGAGAGGGATTATGTTGAAAGTGTAAATTGCTTTGGGTAGCATAGACATTTTAATATTTGTTCCTTTGATCCATGAGCATGGAATATTTTTCTATTTATTTATGTCTTCCTCAGTTTCTTTCATAATAGTTCTATTGTTTTTAGAGTATAGATCCTTCACCTCTTTGCTTAGGTTTATTCCTAGGTATCTTTTGGGGTTTGGTCCAATTGTAAATGGATAGATTCCTTGATTTCACCTTCTGCTTCATTATTAATGAATAGAAATGCAACTGCATTAACAGATGAATGGATAAAGAAGATGTGGGATATATATATATATATATATATATATGTATATATGGATGGATATGTGTATATATATATGGATGGATATGTATATATGGACATATATATAATGGAATATTATCATTATAATATTATATATTTATTATATAATATATAATGGAATATTATTCATCCTTCAAGAAGAATGAGCTCTTGCAATTTCTAAGAACATGGATGGAACTAGAGGGTATTATGCTAAGTGAAATAAGTCAGTCAGAGAAAGACAAATACCATATGATTTCACACATATGTGGAATTTAAGAAGCAAAACAGGTGAATTTAGGGAAGGGAAGGAAAATAAAATAAGAGGAAATCAGAGACAGAGACAAACCATAAGAGACTCTTAACTATAGGGAACAAACTGAGGATTGCTGGAGGGGAGGTGGGTGGGGATGGGGTAACTGGGTGACGGGCATTAAGGAGGACACTTGAGGTAGCACTGGGTGTTTATGCAATGATGAATCACTGAATTCTAGCTCTAAAACTAATAATACAGTATATGTTAATTAAATTGATTTTTAATTTTTTTTTTAAGGAAAAGAATGTAACCATATAGAATACAGGGACAATGTATTCTTCCTACCTCCTTTGATGTGACTTTAAATATAACAGAAGCACAGAAATTTTTAAGCTATACCCAGTTATAAGGAGTCAGATACAAATTTAGGGGTTCTAGCATAAGATAATTTGGGATGGAAAGAGCACTGAGTTGTTGAATTGGGAATAGTGAAATTACCCCACAAAGTTTTTGTTAAGTTATTTAAATGAAAACAAAAAATTAGACAAAAAAAAAAAAAAAGAAAGAAAGAAAAGAAGCAGAAGAAGAAGAAGGAGAGAGAGAGACAGACACACAGACCATGGAGACCCTCAAGGATATGTCTCCAGGTCAGAACTTCAGGGATTTCTTTTCCAGATAATCAAATCGAATTTCTAAGAGCTTAGCCATTTCATGGAACATAGAAATCTATGAGATACAATGGGGCTGAAATAGAGGACTGGGTACAGATGGCATTAAAGAAGTCAGACTTAGAGAATGTATAGGAAGGATCCCATAAACAAAATGAGTTATACATCATGGTTCATAGATGAATGACTGCAAGACTTTAGAGAAGTGGAGAACCTTTGTAAATTTCTAAGTCAGGCACTTTAATGGATGAAGACAGTGAGGTTTAGAGAGGCTAGTAATTCATGCTACAACATTTGAATTCATGAACAATCAACTGCTACCATACTCTTTCTTCCAAGAATAATTACATTTTCACATCAGAGACAAAGATTTATGTAACACCTTGAAAAAATGCCTTTTTAAAATGTGATATTCAGGACAATTTTTTCAGTTAAGGTAGCTAATTGTGTACTTAAAGTTGTTAGTATATTTGCATGCTTAATTAACTGTAATTTATTTAAAAGTACTCTAATATCAAATTACTAGGGGATGCATTTGAGGCTTAACTTACTCTTTTAAAAAGTTTTATTTCCATCCATTTCTTTAGCAATACAAAGTAAAACTAAAATTTTATTCCATTAAAGGAAAATCAAGTGGAACTAAAAACACAAAATAAAAAAAAAAAATGAATAGGGATAAAATGCTGAAACTAAATAAAAACAGATTAAAAAACCCATTCAAAGATTACAAGAAAAACAATTTAATCCAAGCAAGGATAATTTGCAAATAAAATATTAATGGCAATGTGATATGGTGGAAAGTCCTACAAACTAAGTTAGACTATACTGGATTTTAGTTGCACCTTATCATTGACAACTTGATGTCACCTTTCTTCACTACTGTCATCTGCACAATGGGTTTATGTGGTTAACCTCTAGTGCTAAAGTTCTAAGATTCTAATGTACCAGATTTAATTAAAAGAAAGCAATTTTTCCTCAGGCCAGTTTTATCACCAGATCTGGACTTTGATCCAATGAATTCTAATGGCCTAACTATCCACCCTTGGCTTATGGTAACAAGTGCTTATTGCTAGTGCCTAAATTATTCTCTGCAGATCTAGGAAGACAATTGTTAAGGTATGCACATAGCTGCAATTCATAGATATGTATTTGCATGTATTCATTTTACCAAGATGAAAGGTAGGGAAAGCTGAAGCATTAGCCTCCTGTTTAATAAAAACAAATCCTGAAAGGAAGTATCTTTTATATTGTCATTGTTTCCCTATGCCCAGATCCTTAGTGTCTCTGAAAATGTTTCTGTTCTCCCCACTTGTATTGCCAGTGTCTTAAGTCTAGCCCCAATAGTTCTTACCTGGAGAAAACAGCTTCCCATATTTTGTCCTGTAGTCTCTGACAACTCCTCTCCCACAAGCTATTAGAAGGATCACAGGATAAATGAGATTGTGTTTTCAAGTAGAGTCCACAATTTTCAGCAATATACAAAGCTCTTAAAGATTTGATCCATGACACTTTTTCCAGAATCATCTTCCTACTCCCATTATCAACAATTGAATGTTCTATCCAACCTAAATGAGTTTATGCTAGAGCCCTTCAACTTCCACTTACTGCTTTCTCTGCCCGCCTGATAGTCCCTATTTTTTGCCCTGCTCTGTGTACTTCTTTTCTGCTTGGTTCATTCCTAGCTGTCCCTAGTTCTCTGTCATTTGGGTAAGATGCCCAAAGGGGATCTTTACAAGGTGAAGGGGGTGAAGGGGACATTTACTTAAAAAAAAAAAAAAAAAGACTTTTCTAAGGAGACATCAGCAGAATGGTAACATAGGCAGATCCTGAATTCACCTTGTCCCAAGGACACTCCAAATCTACAGTATACATAGATCATTTCCCTCTAAAGGATATCTAAAAACTAGATGGGCTGTTTCTCCACAGCAAAGCATAGAAAGACTACCTGTATTGGGTTGGAGGCAGAGATATGGTCTCACCCAAAACCTGGGCTCCAGCACAGCAACACAAAATTGGGAAGGATAGCACCAGCCTAGTACCTTTCCCAGAAGAGCGGGAGGCATCCCTACTCCTGGGATTTACAAAAAGGAGATAAGCACCCAAAACATCTGGCTTGGAAAAAAATCTGATGCCCAAGAGACTCAAAGTGTCAAAGGAAAGTGAGATCTCCCTTTTAAAAGGCTTACATATGGTCTCACTCATCCCAAGACACACAAAAAAGCAGCAGTTTTAAAAAGTGCCTAAACTATATGTGAAGGTGACTTAATTGCTAATTTACTGCTGGAAGAGCAGAGGGAAGTGAAACTCTCCCCTGTGACAGAGGCTATGGCAGATGTCAATTTTGTACTTTCCACCTACCCTGCTAGCACAAGTAGGTAGCTCCAACATGACACTATTTTACCACCTTGTTAAGACAGGTGGGGGTGAGACAGGTCACAGCACTATCTTGTTGAAACAAGAAAGCAGAGGCAGTCTTGGTATTCACTTCCTGGCTGGGGCTGGCAAGTGCAAAAAGTCACGGCTTTCTCCTGCTTCTAGCCTGAAGTCACTCACAGAGAGGGCACTCTCCTTTTGCTTTCCTATAACCCTGGGACATGTACAACATGACATTTTCCTTCGGAAGCCAGTGAGAATATCCCAACCCCCTACACTTTCCAGATGCCTAAATAAATCCAGATATCCTTTGCAATCCATATAAGGGATGCCCCTTGATTGCCTGGACTTGGTGGCCAAGTAGGTGGGCATTTTCCTGAGCTTCATGGGAAAATGTAATTGGAAAGGCATTTCTTGACAAGCCACCACCCACAAATGCCAACATAACTATGGTCTTCCTGTGAAAAAAAGTGCCATTTACCTAGCTTGGAGCTTCAGCCTAACAGTCAGCCTTCAGGTTTCCTACATACCTGGAAACTTAGAAGGTACTCCCAGGAAATAATAGTAGGAGACACCATCCTTGTATACCCCTTGGCCCTGTTACATCCTGACAAGAACTCACAGAAAGAAGCTTATATACTCATGTGGATTCCCATTTTTGTAATTGTCACTGAGGGGATGCCTCCATCTGGAGGCCAGCCAGGATTATGACTGCAGCCCCACAGGACTATATATATTTGCACATTTTAAAAGATGCTGCCTAAATGTCTGGCTTCCAATCAGACTGAAAGTAGGTACTAAATGAAATTCCTCCCCTTAGAACACTGACTGATCTTAGCACACCCTCAATAATGGGATATATTAAAAATAAGTCAGGTAGTTTAGACAATCACAAAGATTTGAGAGACAACCAAGAGCTAAGTCAAGTGTGAGCAAGAAGTTTCATCACCTACACAGGCCACTCCAAGATAAGAGGTAGCTACCTTACCTAATATATAGGAACTCAGAGTCAGGAAAAATAGGAAACAGGGAAATATGTTCAAAATGAAAGAATAAGAGAAAACCTCAGAATAAGTTTTTAATAAGACAAAGATAAATAATTTACCTGATAAAGAATTCCCAATAATGGTCATCAAGATGCTCATCAAAACTAGGAGAAGAAAGAATGAACACAGTGAGAACTTCAACAAAGAGATGGAAAATATAGGAATGATTCAAATAGAAGTCAGAGAGCTAAAGAGTATAATTGGAGTAAAAAATATATCAAAGAGTTTTAATAGCAGATTGGATGAAGCAGAAGAACAGATCTTGAGCTGGAAGGCAAGGAAACTGAACTCACCTAGACAGGCCAACAGAAAAGAAAATGAAATTTTTTCAAAGATTTTATTTGAGAGAGAGAGAGAGCCAGAGAGAGTTAAAGCATAAGCAGGGGGAGCAGCAGAGGGAGATAGAGAAGTAGACTCCCTGAGCAGGGATCCCAATGCAGGGCTCAATCCCAGGATCCTGAGATCATGACCTGAAGGCAAATGCTTAACCAACTGAGCTACCCAGGTGCCCCAGGAAACAAATTTAAAACATGAAGAAAAGATTACTTAACAGGACAACATTAATCAAAACAACATTCTTATTATAGGGATCCACAAGGAGAGAAATCATGGCCGAAAACTTCCCTAATTCAGGGAAGGAAAGAGACATCCAGCTCAGGAAGCCCAGAGGGTTCCAAATATGATGAACACAGAGAACCATACCAAAACACATTATAATTAAGATGTCCAAAGTTAACAAGAATCTTAAGTGTAACAAGAGAAAAATTCTTACATACAAGGAAACCTCATTGGACTATCCACACATTTCTCAGGTACAACATTGAGACCAGAAGGGAGTGGCTTAACATATATTCAAGGTGCTGGGGAAAAAAATCTCCCACAAAAACAAAAACCAAAAAACTTCTAACCAAGGATACTCCACCTGGCAAGTTTACCATAGGAAATCGAAGAGAGAGTTTACCAGACAACCAAAAGATAAAAGAGTCCATCATTACTAAACTAGACTTACAAGAAATGTTGTTAAAGGAATTTCATTAAGTTGAAAAGACATATTTGACAAGAAGACAAATGAAAGTAAAAACCTCACTGGAAAAGATAAGTATATATTAAAGGTAGTGGATCAAAGTTTATAAAGCTATTATGAGGGTTAAAAGAAAAAAATATTCATTAAAACCATAAAAATTAGTTAAGGGATACATAACATGAATTGTAAAATGTGACATCAAAAACAAAATGGAGGGGGCAGAGTTGAAACAGAGTTTTGGAATGTGTTTAAGTTGCTATCAACTTAAAATAGTTAAATGCACTGGATGATATACTGAACCTCATGGTAACTACCAAGTAAAAACTTAGAGTTACCACACAAAATAACAAAACATCAGACTTAAACAACATATTAAACAAGATGAACTTGGGGTACCTGGGTGGATCAGATGTTAAGCATCTACCTTCAGCTCAGGTCATGATCCCAGGGTCCTGGGATTGAGCCCCACATTTGGCTCCCTGCCCAGTGAGAAGCCTGCTTTCCCTCTTCCAAACCCGCTGCTTGTGTCCCTGCTCTCACTGTCTCTCTCTTTGTCAAATAAATAAATAAAATCTTTAAACAAGATCAACTTAATAGGTAAATATAAAACATTCCATCCTAAAGCAGAATACATATTCTTCAAGTGCACACAAAATCCTTTCCAGGATAGATCACATGTTGGACCACACCACAAAACAAGTCTCAATAAATCTGAGAAAATTAATACCCTATCAAGCATCTTTTTCTAACCATGATGGTGCATAACTAAAAATGATCACAAGAAAACTGGAAAAATTACCAATATGTAGAGATTAAGCAACATCTTATTGAACAACTACTGGGTCATAGAAGAAATCAAAGAAGAAATAAAAAAGTACCTAGAGACAAATGAAAGCAGAAATAGGATATACCAATCTAATTTAAAATGGTGGAGGATCTGAATAGACATTTTTCCAAAGACCTACAAATGCCCAACAGGCACATGAGAAAATGTTCAACATCACTGTCAGAGAAATGTACGTCAAAATCAAAAGGAGATACTGCCTCATACCTGTCACAATGGCTATTATAAAAAAGATTAAAAAAAAAAGTGTTCGGTAGGAATTCAGAAAAAAGGAAATCCTTGTGCACAGTTGGTGGGAATGTAAATTGGTGTAGCCGCTATGGAAAACAGCATGCTGCTTCCCCCAAAAATATGATGAGGCAATTATAGCCCTGGGTATTTATTCAAAGAAAATGAAAGCTAATTTGAAAACATATGTGCATCCCATGTCCGTTGAACTATTATTTACAATAGTGAAGCTATAGAAACAACTGAAGTAGCCATCAATGAATTAAGTATAAAGAATATGTAGTATATACATACAGACTGAAAGATAACTCAGCCACAAAAAAGAAGGAAATCTTGCTATTTGCAACAACATAAATGGGCCTTGAGGATATCATGCTAAGTGAAATAAGTCAGACAGAGAAAGACAAATGCTGCTTGATTTCATCAATATGTGGAATATGGGAAAAAAAACAAAACTCAGACTCATGCATACAGAGAACAGATTGGTGGTTGCCAGAGCAGAGGGAGTTTTGGGGTGAGGGGGTGATGCTAAATGGACAAAGGGGACCAAGAAGAACAAACTTCCAGTTTCCAAGTAAGTCATGTGAATATAATGTACAGAATGGGGAATATAGTCAGTAATTATGTTTTAATTTGTATGGTAACAAATGGTAACTAGACTTGTGATAATTTTACAATGTAGACAAATGTCAAATCACTATGTTGCACACCTGAAACTAATACTGTACACCAATTATACCCCCAAAAAATTCTTCAATGGACTGTAAACTCTTTGAAGACAACATCTTCATCATCAGTGTTCCCTGTATCTATTACCAGTCTTGTCTAAAATAAGGTCTATATTTTGTGATTGAGTATCTTTCTGTATTTTGCCACAAGATAAAATAACCTTTTCTTAAACACAAACCATTCATTTAAGATTCTAAATACTCAGATTTAAATCTTTATACCTTTCTGTAACTTTGAAAATTATAGAATATATTTGTGAATAATGAGTTTATAGGAATTAATGAAAAGAAAAATCTAGCATTTAGATGGAAAGCATATCTTTTTGCAAATAGTACCTTTAATAAAAACTAAATGCCATTTCCAGAAAACTGTTCATTGATAAATGAAGTTAATTTGTCAATAGCCATTATTATTAAATGAATGTATAGCTTTTACTAACAAGGATTTATTTTTATTTTAAATGTAATAATACCTATAAGAAAAGCTAGTTGTGAATGGCAGAGAACAGTGTCTGAGAGTTTAAGATCAAGAACAAGACCAGGTGTGATTTAAGATATCAGTTGTTCTGTTGATTATTATTGACACTGAGTTACATGATTATTATTGACACTGAGTTACATGTTGTCTTGACCGCCTATAGGGCAAGTAAAATTATTTCCTCTCTTTCACATACGTAAAAACTAAGATACAAAAGAGTTAAAGTGCTAACAGCCATAGCTAGCAAGTAGCAGACCTAGCAACAGTCTCAATACAGTCTGACTTCAGATGTTTTCCATCATTCAGCTTTTAAATTTTAACAAGTATGAAGGATTATCTACCTCATGAAGTTGCCCCCAGAATGAAGATAATACCTAGAGTAGAGTGCATTATTGGCTCCAATTCTATACCGTGTGACTTCTTAATGCCTTCCTCTGAAAGGGTCATTTTTGTACCCTATCACTTGGGTCGGACCATATGATCAGCGTTGGCCAATAAAATTGGGAAAAAGTGATGTTGTGACAATTGATGTGCTTATACTCTACCACTGCCATGGAAAGAACATGCCTAGGGTAGCCCCTGCTCCCAGGAGAGAGATGGAAGACCTGTTTGGGAGCAGTCCAGGTAACCAGCCTACATCAGCCAACTCCAGCTGTTCTTCAGATAAATGAGCTAAATGAATGCCAATTTTTGTATACCTTTAAGATTTTTGTCATTGTGTTCTACACGGCAACACAGAATATATTATCTATAAAAAGAACTCAGTCCAATGGCTCAAATATATGGAAACGTTCTACAGAGATTAGATATTATACTCCACTGCCTCCTTATCTTCATAGTTATGTTTAAAATAATTCCATGAGGAAAGAACTTTCCTAATTATGGGGTAAGAGAACATAGGGGATAGTTTTTTTCCTAGACTATAAACTCCTTGAGGGCAAGAGTTATAGATTTCTCATTCTTTTATGCTCAGCAACTCAACACAGTGCTCAAAGGAAGGGTCAATAATTATTTGATGAAAGGACTATTTTTTTCTCCTCTCAAATCAAATTGTAGTTCCTATAGAACTTAACATTAAATCTATAACAATGAATATGTATAATAATTAAACCTCCTTCAAAAATTAAATTCCAAAGAAAATTAATTTCAGGGTTTTAATTTGCTACTGAAATAACTTATTGCAAAGAACTAAAAAGCACTATGGGAGGAGTCCATCATGCCACCACCAGTTACAAGCAAAACAGACATGCCACAGGCTGTGTAAGTTAAGAATCCTGAACTCCTTCCCCAATCTTATGTCTTCCCAAACACTAAGGAAAAACAGACTACTGACTGGACTGTACCTACTGTGATGATACCAGGTAGAAATTCTGCATGTAGCCATTGGACACTACATATCCTCTGCTTCACCATCTCTATTTAGAGCAGGCAGAGGAATGATCCTGCCAGGCCCTTTGACATTTGAGTGTGTGTCTTTGTGGTAGGGGGAGCCCCACTCTATCCAGGGCCAGGCTCTCAGAGCACTGTCTGGGCCTCTTTTTTTTTTTTTTTTTTTTAAGATTTATTTATTTATTTATTTGACAGAGAGAGAGAGAGAGATCACAAGTAGGCAGAGAGCCAGGCAGAGAGAGGGGGAAGCAGCATCCCTGCTGAGCAGAGATCCTGATGCGGGGCTCGATCCCAGGACCCTGAGATCACAACCTGAGCTGAAGTCAGAGGCTTAACCCACTGAGCCACCCAGGCATGTATGGGCCTCTTTTTGTGTGTGTATTCAGCTTCCAGCCCCAAGAGCTATACTCACCTTTACCAGTTTGGGCCTGCCCTCATCCTCTGTGACTATGACTCCCACTAAATACCCACATCTTAGTAAAGGGATAGGGCTCAATTTTTCATTTCTTTTCCTTTAATCTTCCAAATTTTCCCTTTTTTATTTCTTGCAGAAAGATATGTTAGAGAAAGTGAACTTCACTAGCAAATGCTGTGACACACTAACAATGGCTTTTTTTCTCAACTCAAATATTTTTAATGATCACCTCACCCTCAAACACACGTTCTCCAGGCCAACAAGTCCTTACAACTACATGCTACACGAGTACTACAAGCTGTCATGACCGAAGGACAAGAAGGAGTGGACATTATTTTAAGTACCTTTATGTCCTTTTTTAAACTTGTCAAAGCATTAGGTAGGAGACTTTAAAAACTTTATGAGGATTACCTATTGTACATGCTGGCTGATCTTTGCACCTTCTCCAAACTTCAAGATTGGATTAAAAATGACTCACATGAAGAGTGAAGTTTTGAGTTGCTGTTGGGTGCTGCCGTGCATAACGCCCACGTACTACCAAAAAAATCAGTGTTACTCGTAGTTCTTCCAAATATCAGTATTTTCATTACCCTCAATTGTTTAAGAAAATGGTTAAATTTGATAATCAGCATCTGAATTAAAATCAGAATCTGAACTAAAAAGAAAGGAAGTCTTTAATATAGATTTAATAATGATTTAAAAATGAAGTATAAAAGATTCTTTTAGACCACTGATTTCAGTTTCCCTTTCCCTACTTTAAGGTATGTTCAATTACATGTAATTACTTACAGAATGTGCATTTCTAACGTGCTTGAACATTTTAAAAGTAAGTTTTAAGTTACTTAAACTATCGATGGGAATTTTTAAATGCTTAATTTTCCCCCTAGGAAAACAGTGTAAGCATCTAGTTTTCTTTATAAATTTCAATAGGCATCCATAATTATTTTCTGATTTTTATCCTGAAGAAGATGGTCCTTTCTGTGAGAACAACTTGTAGGACTGAACTACTTGATGTCAGTAAGAGAGTAGGAATTAGCTACAAAGAAATAGTTTCCTAAAAATACTAACACGAAACACACCAAATAGTTCTTCATATTTCCAGCATTAAATTTTTGTTGCTTTTAAAGTAAACTATAGTTTTATGGTTTATAGAAAACATAAAAACAATTGATCAATCTACTTTTTCACTTCGAATTCATTTATATTTGTTGAGAAATATACTGTATCTACATTATCTGATAGAGGCCAATAAATTTAGTTTTGTCTACTGAATACTTATCACCTAGCAACAATGAGCAAGTTTGATCCATTCAACAACAACAACAAAGTCATCAATCATCCAACAGGAAAAACTGTAGTTGGCAGAACTCTAAGGTGAACCCCAAAATTCCCACCACTTTATGTAACACATTCTGCATAATCGTCTCCCCTCAAATGTGGGTGGGGCCATAGATATGAAGTTCCCTCAAGTCATTAGGTACATTACATGGCAAAGCTAAAGGGATTTTGAAGCTGTAAATAATATCCCAAAGCAGTTGATTTTGACTTCATTAAAAAGAGATCATTCTGGGTGAATCTGAACTAAAAAGAAAGGAAGTCTTTAATATAGAAGGAAATCTTGTTATATGCAAGATAGATGAAACTTACATACATTATGCTAAGTGAAATAAACTAGTCACAGAAGAACAAATACAATATGTACCACACACATAAAGTATCTGAGACAGTCAAATTCATGGAGCAAAAAGCAGACCGCTAGTGGCCTGGGTCAAGGGAGTTTGGGGGAATAATCGATGGATATAAAGTTTTAGTTATGCAAGTTTTCAGTTATGCAAGATCAAGTTGTAGGGATCTATTGTACGACTGTGTACTTTGTACACTTAAATTTTTGTTAGGAGTGTACAACTCATGTTAAATGTTCTTACCACAACAAATTAAAATTTTTGAAAATGGATTAGGTAGGCCCTCCTCAAAGTCATAGATTGGCAGATTGAGAGGGCAAGCAGTGGAGAAATAAAATTGGTTCTTAGGGCTCAAGTAAAATGGCTTCAGATGAGCACTGTAGCAGGTAGAATGCATTGTACATTAGTTTATTATTAAGTTTAAAGGGAAGAAAACACTTTAATCAGAGAAGAATGGTCTATGAATAAGGTAACAGGGCATGGAATCCTAGGAGACTCACTTCTGCCCTCTGTTAGTATAAAAAGAATGAACAAGGGGAAACTGGAGCTAAACGTTTTTACTGCTTATCGATACCAGTTTTTCCTCAAACCAGTCTGCAGCTCGTTGCCTCAAAATTACCTGTGGTGTTTGATTTAAAATTTCAATTCCCAGATCTGACCCCACAGCTAGGGAATCAGCATCTCAGGAGGTCTATGAATTTCTTCTTTGGAATAAATACTGAACAGGATCTGCTGTGATGCAGAGTTTGAGAATCATGCATCTAACCACTTCCAGATGGAAGAATTCTTGGTGGGTAAGGTCTAAGCTTGCAGAAAGATGACAGGGACAGAGCCAGAACTTTTCAAAGAGCCTAGATCAGGGAGAGTCACATAGTACTTTTTTGAAAATTTTATTTTAGACAGAGGGAGAGAGAGAGAGAGCGAGCACACATGCACAAGAGTCAGGGGAGGGTTAGAGGGAGAGGGAGAGAAGATGACTCCCTGCTTAGCATGGAGCCCAACATGGGGCTTGATCTCAAGACCCTGAGATCATGACCTGAGCCAAAAATCAAGATCGGACACTTAACCAACTGAGCCACCCAGGTACCTCAGCATTTTGGTAGGTCTTCTTTCTCAGAGAATTATGAGGTCCGAAAAGGAATAATCATGTACACTCATTCTTGAATTTAGAAAGGTTGTGTTCTTTGGAAAAGTATATCCCTAAGACCCTTCAAGTAGAACACCAAACTTCTTATATTTTGGGGGTGAGGGGAAAGACCTATATCCCCAACACAACAAAAACCTTCTCTTTTCCTGACCAGATGGTTTCTTATTCTAATGGGACAGAAGGGTACAAAAGAAAAGCTGAAGTTATTTTGTGACAATTTATGGAATTACAAAACTGGATTTTTGTCCTACTACTAGGAGTGGCAAAAGCTTTCCTATTAATAGGCCATACATTTTTAAACCTGTGTCCCCCAAACTCTTCTCTTAAAATCTAGCACTGTATTCCAGCTAATATATTCAAAAGTAAATTCTTTCTCTCCCCCCTTCTCTCCTCCTGTACTGTCTACCTCTGCAAACAAAACTTCCTCCTCCCTCACCCAAAGTCGGAGTGTATCCATAAGTGTACCAGACCCATTAGTCACCTAAGCAAGCATATTAAAACTGTCAGAATGTAAAAACAATTAGAATGGCTAATTAGACTATTGTAAAGAATTTGTGGAGCAACTAGAACCATCATACCCTACTTATGGGAATATAGAAGGTACAATCACCTTGGGCAATTGGCAGTTTCTTACAAAGTTAAACATACACTTACTCTGACAGAATGATCACCAGTCTAGGTATTCATCCATATGAAATAAAAAATATAGACATATAGATTTGTACAGAAATATTCAAGCAGCTTTATCCTTAACCGCCAAATGTGGAAACAGTTCACATATCCAACAGAAAAACAGTTTTTTTTTAAATAAATCGGTTATATTCACACAAAATACTATTTAAAATAAAAATGAACAAAACATATGCAAAATGGCAGGGATGAATCTCAGAAACATTATTTTGATTGAAGAAACTCCGTTATAAATCACTATATAACAATGATTCCACTTATATAAAGTTCAAATATAGACAAAACTTATCTATGGTAATAGAAATCACAACAGTATTTGCCTCTTGAGAGTGGGAGAGGAGAGAGGAGGGGTATTGTCTGGGAGGATGGAAATATTCTACATTTTGATAGGGGTGTACATTATATGGGTATAAATATTTATCAAAACTCAGTGAGGTGTTTACTTAAGATACATGCATTTTGCTGTATTTGGGTTTTACCTCAAAAAAGTACTATTAATGTCAGAAGTTACTTTCTTTGCTCTTACAAAATATACAAGAATAGTAAAGAAACTCTTCTTGGTATTTTACTTAGAGGGCAATATTTTTCCCCATCCAGGAGATCATCATCTTGAATACACTTAAACCCACAAAATCTATTTACATGTTCTGTGTCAAGCATTTTATTCTCATTTCTTTAGGACAGATAGTATTTACCAACCTTGAGTCATTTCTCTTCTTTGTCCTTGAAAGCATCTATTTTTAACTGCTGGTTTCTAAGTTCGCCAGGGTCCATTAGAGACAGATTGAAGAAGCAGAAAGAGAATGAAGCACCAGATACAGGAAAGAAAATAAAATGCACTGAGAGTCTATTATTTTTTTTCCTTGGAATGAACACTGCTTGCCATAGTAGTGGATGTCAAACAATCTACTAGCCATCACACACACAGGCCTGAGTGCTTAGAAAGAAGATACCAAACATGGGATTGACTAATTGCAGTGGCAGCACCTGAGGATACAAATATCCCTCAGTAGAATTGAAACAAGGCAGGTTCCTCATGTACCGCCCCCCCCCCATAGATGAGGTTTCAGCTGCCATAAAATGATGGTCAGAGTTAATGAAGAGTTGTCAGTGCTAGAAAATGTGGCGTTTGAGTTTGCAGTTGACTGAATCCGACGTATTGCCAAGCCAATCTATGAAAGCAAGGCACAAACAAAAGACCTGGTAATGAGTGATGGCCCCTTCAACCTGAATCATACTCCAAACATTGTCACTACTTGTCATTCATCTGAAAAGTCATTAAGACTGTAAGGCCTGCTTTATACTGACTATATTTGTTCATTCTGTGTCCTTCCACCTCTCCCTCTGATACAACATCCTCAATAGAATTGAGTAGCACTTACTAGAAGAGAAAGTTATTTTCCTACTCTATTTAAATTATAGTCAGAAGCTTCTAAGTTTTAGTTCCCTGGATAAAAACATGCCCCTACATCTTTACAGGTGCTTAAGTATATCGTAAGCGATGAAAGGAAGTTGGGTGTATTTTGAATCTACTGATATTATGCTGTTTTGGGACATCACAAAAGAACACTCTGAGTCTCCGAATGCACGGACTATTGTTTTGAACGCCACTCAAAGCATCCCAGAGATGTCGATCTTCAGGCACAGGAGCTACCAAGGTCTTGTCACATTCACTGAAAACAGTAACATTTCTCCAGGGAAACATGGATTGAGGTAAAAATTTGAAACTGTCCCTTGTAAATTCAGATCAGGGTTTGTTGCAGAAAGAGTCTTCTCTAGTTTTTTAACTAAATTTCATTTTTCAGGGCATTTTGGGTTTCAGATTTACAGACAGCCTGGGCTCGGGGTTTATGCTTGGCTTTCACATAGATTGGCTTAACTGTTACCTCATTAACTCTGATCATTATTTTCTTGCAGCTGAATCCTGATCTGAAGGCAGTACATGAAAAACTAGCCTTGTTTCAGGATCTGTTAAGCCAAGAATTTTCATTTTTGTGCTCTGAGGAGGTAGAGAAAACACATTAAAACCTGCCATTGAGATGATGAAGAAAACCCTTATACAGAGGCTTCTAAATATATTGAGACTACAATCTATTTCAGCATGACAAAAGAGCTCCATGGATGTTTACCCTCTATTTCCAATACTCCCTTAGCATCCACTCTTTCTTAAAAAGGAAAGACAAGCTTTACTTAAATGAATGAAAAAAAAAATGGACTGTTATCCCTTAGATGATAGATGTAGCCATACATAACTTCCTATGCTTTTATTTATTAAAATTTTATTGAGCACCTTTTATATACCAGGAAGTGCTAGTTCCTAGGGATGCTGCTGTGAGCAAGGCAGACAAGCAATCTATGCCCACAGAGCTTACATTCTGGAGAGGTGGGGCAGTGGAGATGAAGGAAAGGAAAATAAACAGCAAGTAGTAATCACAGACAGTGATAAGTATCATACTTATAAATACTATTATCATACATTAAAAGGTTGGAAATAGAAATGGAGAACAACTGGGTAGGGATAGACTTAAGATAAACTGTACCAATCTTTAGAATGAACAAGCTTAGTGGATTTAATGGTTAGAAAGGAGGGCCATACACCCTGCAGCAGTAAGTTATTTTTTTGGAGGTCATTGAAAAGACATGGCCATTGAGAGCATGATTGGGCACTCAAAGGCTCCTAACTCCCTCCTCTGTCCTTGGAATGTACATTCCACCTACTGTCCCCATAGTGGGAGCTGTTCCAAGAAAGGACACAGCCTTGGGAGAGTACGGTGGTATTGAGACCATCAGCAAGATACAGGTGACTGAACTGAGTTAAGGTCACTACATACACTAATATTCTGGCAGGCAGGTGCAGAGACCTATTTGTCTTGCAGCTGCCCAAAATGAGCCTCACAAGTTCCCTTGCTTATTAGACCTGACACCAACCAACCTGGAGCAGTCTATCTCTTTCTTCAGTCTTCCCCTGTTCTCTGTGTATAGGGGTCTATTTGCAAAACACTATTGTAAGATGTAACTAATGAGGTAGGCAGGAGTCAGATCATAGCCTTGTGGATCATGTATTTTACTCTACGTAAAATAAGCCAGTTAAATGTTTGAGCAGGAGAGTCCCATAAATCTAAACACATTTTTAAAATCACTCTGCTTTTCTTGTGCATATTGGATTACTAAAGGTCAAAGAGTAAAAACAAGAAAACGTGTTAGATTTATAGCAGTTTATGGGAAAGCTGATAGTATTAGGATAGTGGAGGGGAAAATGTGCAGAGAAATGTTGAGACTCGCTCATGGATGAGATGTGGATGGGAAAGAGAAGAGTTGGTAGATTTGGGTTTTAGGGTAAGCCATTCAGGGTTCAATTTCATCTGGAGACAAAAATTTGTGAGCCATGGGCATATATAAAGGATGTGATGATACAGGGAGAGAAAAGAGAGAGAAAAGAAGCTAGGACAATGCCCAAAGGCCCTACAATATTGTAAGTTTCAGTGAGGAAGAGAAGCTAGTAAAGAGACCAAGTAAAGAGTCACAAGAGGAGAAAATATGGAAGGACCATCACAAAAGTCAAGAGAAAAATATCTCAACAGAATGGGAGGTTAACCAAGAAACAAGCCAAAGAGAACCCATTATATTTGGCAACATTATAATTTCATAAGTTATAATCTAACATAGCATAAATACTAACACTAGACCCTCAGAAATTACTATAGTAAAGATAGGCAGGAATTACCAAATTTCTATAAAACTCATTGCTCATGCTCTCCCCTCCATCTTTCTCAATCTCTCTCTTCAAATTAAGGAAGAAAGTAACATTTGAGTCTTCTTTGTAGCTCTGACAATGCAAATGCAAGTAATGACCATCTCCATCTGAACAGGCAGAGAGGTATATGACTGAATGGGCATCTATCCCAACTTTTGCCACCCACTATCACACATTCTTAGAGGGGAACAACAGAGAGTGGACTGGCCAGGCTCTGACCTAGTGTTCAAAGTGCACAGAGATTGGGATCCACAGAATGGCAAGAGAAGGAAGAGCAAGGGAAGGAAAATTTGAGTCTGTGGCAACTAGCAATGTAAGTACAGAACAAGCCATACATGAGAACTGGCTAGAAGGAGAGAAAGAGAGGAGCAACAGATCAGGACAAGAGAAGGTAGCAATCAATTCAAACATCTGAACTAGAAAGACCAGATAGAGTGAAGCATGAGCAACTCCTCAGGTTCATATCTGCCTCTTTGAGCAGCAACACCTTTGCTTGTCTTCTGGGTTAGATATGTGTACATAAATAGGACCACAACCGCCAAGGTTCTACCCTACCCATCTAATGTCTCTGCCCCCATGCTGGGTCCAAACTTACCATAACTCCAGTCTTTATTGGTTCTCTTCCCACAGGACTCAAATAAAGGAAGTTTGAGAAGTATGGCCAAGATGGCTGTCCCTGTCTGATCACTCAGGTGCTCCTACAGATAAGGGGATTGGTAACTGTTCTCAGATTACTGGCCACACAGAGACATTTTTAGAAATGATTTACTTATCTTTGGAGATTGAGAGAGGGCATGAGTGGGAGGGACAGAGGAAGAGAGAATCCCACGTGGACTTTGTGCTGCACACAGAGCCAGATGCAGGGCTCTCTCTCATGACCCAGAGATCACCAAAAATAAGAGTTGGGCAATTACCTAACCCTACCACCCAGGCACCCCCACATGCAGGACTTTTAAGCAAAACCATAGTCCCAGGATGCCCACCCAGAATTCTGTCAGAACTAGTTTGGAAAAAATCTGCCAGTTTAAATTAGGTAAGATTTGTATAAATATTACCATGTAAGTCTTTTTTGCAGAAGTCTTTTCTATTACATTGGGAGTCATTAAAAATTCCATGGCTTCACAACTCTGTGTGCTCTCAGGTGCACTCATCATGTTCAAAGTGAAGGCAAAACCATTCCAAATGGATGATCCAGGATGGGCTTCAGAACGTTTGTTTCAATTTCACTGAACACTTACAAGGACTCTGTGCAGCATAAGATAATTTATGATAAAATGGAAATGGACCAAAGGCATGCTGTTATGAGAAACCAGCTGGACTTTGTGTTACTTCTTCAGAGAACAGTGCACACAGCTTGGCAAGGTGAAATCGCTCTACAAGAGAAAAGTGCTATAGAGAATCATGAAGGCTGGGTTCCTGGAGGAAAGACAACAAGTGAACCTGGATGTCTTAGAAGGAAAGAGAGAGATACTTAAGGAGTCAAGGAACAGACCTTACTGGGGCATTGCTGTCAGGAAACTAAAAAGGGTATCAGGAGGTGTGAAGTTACCAAATAAAACTAGATACAATGTTTGGGAAAATAAGTCCTAAACAACCTGCATTTGTCTCTCGAGAAAGGTTTTTGAAAAAAATTACATGTCAGGACTTGAAACAGGATAAGCTGTGTTTTTAGGAAGCTGCAATGTTGTTTATCTAAGTATCTGCTATAAACAAAGCTCATAAAGAATATTTAGAAATACCACATCACAGAAGAAGCAACAGATAATGTCAAAATTTGGCATTTCATATTTATTTCACTTGTTAATTGGATATACTGTTTTTATACACTCAAAAGCATGCATAATTAATATGTTTGACAGCATTACCATTTTTATTATAATTTAGTAGCAAAAACAGAATTAGCAACCATTTATCATGTGTCTTGTTTCAAGGTTTGGCCTTGTGTTGGGCATTATGCCAAAAGATTTCTACATTATGTCACTTTACCTTAAGACTTAGGAGATGTGGGCATGATTGCTACCCCTTAAAATATTATAGAAATGACATACCGAAATTTTAAGGACTATGTTTTGGTCAGACAAATGTCTACATCTTAAAGCCTACATTCAACCAGTAGAACATACTACTCCCAATTGTCAAAGATTTTAGGCACAATCCGGTAAGCTCTTTAAAATTCTAAATTTATATACATTATTTTGATCTAGGCATTTCAGTCACACAGAGCCAGTGCAAAATTCTAATGTAAAGATACAGATTTATACATGCATAACATTTCTCACATTCAGTTAAACTTACTTAATTTGGGGGGTACATGCCATTTGGAAGGAACTGTGCTAGTCCCTGAAGTGCTTTTAATAAAAAATAGCAGAAATCTCTGCTCTGAAAGAATATTAACAATTCATATCAGGGTGCTATACTGCACCCCATCTGTATCAGTTTAGGCTAACACACCAAAGGCTAAAAACCAGCAATAGGAGCCAAAGTGCCCACAATCCAAAGGCTAGATTACTGGTGGCAGAAAAAGAATGGACCTCATTTTGCAACCACCATTTTAATAATCAATGCAGGCAAGAATCATTAGCAGATGCTAAAACATTTAGGCGAAAAGTGATCAGGGATCAAGATAGTAACACTGTCTGAAGTATAAACCACTAGATTACCACTTACTTACCAAAAAAACTGCATACAGGGATCTGGTAGACACAACCTTAAATGATCTAACAGAGCATACTTAATAATGAGATAAATGAACATCACATTTCTCCTAGTGCAATGTTATAGGATGTATACACCATTATCTATGCAGAGCTCATTTTGAAAGGTTTACGTGAAGCCTAACAGGAGAAAATCATAAGACAAATCCAGACAACTGCTCTTCAAAAATCCAGACAACTGGCCTTCAAAAATGTCAAGTTCTTAAAAGAATTAAAAAGGCTGAGGAGCAGGGAGGGAGGGCAACTGTTCTAAAGATGAAAAGTGATCTGACAACTAAATTCAGTAAGTGCTTTTTTGTTCTATGCTGTTTTTTTTTTTTTTAAAGCACAGCTATGAAGAACATTATTGGGTATTTAAAATGTAAATTTAGTCTGTATGTTACATAACAGGACTATATCATTGTTAAATTTCTTGTGTTATTATTGTTTTATGATTATATAGGAGAATATCCTTATAGGTAGGAGATATATGTGAAATATTTAGGATAAAGTGTCATGATGTCTGTATATTAATCACAACTAGTTCACCATAATAAAAATACAGGTAGATGATAAATTATTAAATGAAGATGATTAATCTGTGTAGACAGGCTTATCATCTATATGTATAGAGTACATGATAGGTATATCTAACACAGGTTAAATATTAGCATACTTGTAGTTTGTAAATATCCTACCTAATAGCATAGATACTAAATGTATAATATACTATGCTAAGTAAGATATAGAAAGGATATAGCATGTACTACATAGCATTCAATATAAAGATTACAGATTTATATAAATTTATATATTACCTAATAAAGCTTAGACTAGTTAAAATATATAAAAATATATATCTAAAGATCAGATATTATATATAAATGTATTTTATGTTATATAAGATGGATATTTCATATTTATAGAGATTATGGAAAGATTTAAGAGCTTTATATATGTAAATTAACATGAACAGGAACTTTATATATATAAAGTATGTCTATATGTGTGTAGATATTAGAGGTAGTAGTGCATTATGAAGCTGTTCCTGCCACTTCAAAGATTCCCTCCACTCAAGCCAAATGAGGGAGCTTTAAGAGAGCCACTGAGATAGGCTAAAATGTGTTCCCTGCTGTTTAATTCTACCCTGGGAGACTCTATAGGGAAGGGTAGCTGGAAAAGCACTGAGAATATTAGACTTAACGACCCATGGCACAAATGTTCATGGTTCTTTTGGACCAAAGCTAGACCTTACTAAAGGACCTATAAAAGGGGCCAAGAAAAGGTAAGAGATAGCAGACCTACCAGAATATCAGAGGTTATGATAGATGATTGATCAAATGTGGAGGCTAGAAGAGGCATTGCCTGAATCTTAAGGCTTAGAGTCTAGAAGGGGAGATGGCCATTTACCATACAATTTCCCAACTAAAAAGCAGAATAGCAAATTTTGGTAACAAAGACAGAATCTATTTTATTTTCCATCTTCCTCTTTAATTCTCATCCAAAAAGAACCATGGAATGAAAAATAGAAAAACTTCTCAAATGAAACAAGAGAACTACCATAATTCTAGACTACAGTTTATGGGATGCACTGGTCACAGGCAGTGAAATCTGGGGAGAAGTAGAAGGCCATGCTAGCTACTAATACATACGTCCTTGCACTTCCCTATGTGTCAGCCCTAGAAGATACGTGTAGAGTGGTTGTTTGCAGGTGGGTAGGCCTTTTTGGAGAACTGATTTGACATCATTGAACAGCAAGGGGGGAGAAGATAAAAGAAAGTAAACCCAGTGAAAGGACATTTATATCAACAATCCTGCCTTCTAATAGAGGGAGATGACAGGAGGACATGTGTAGTGAAAGAAACAGAATAGGTTCTAGGTGGTCACCAAATGTAATTTAAAGAACCTGTGACTTACAAGGCTCTGCTGGAAACCCATAAGGCAAAATTAAGAAGAAATATGTCCCCAATTAACAGGAACCAATTTTGGGACAGGTATAACCCACAATTAGCCCAAGACTGCAAAAAGGCTCTAGCTATATTCCCCTTTTGCTCCTTCTGCCCACTGCTATTTTCCAAAGAATAAGTATCACCATTTAAAGGTAAAGCGTTGGTCATTTGGGAATAAGTGGATGATCCACACATAAAAACTTAGGGAAAATCGCTAAAGTTAAAGCCATAAAAACATGGATAGGGCAACAGACCATACAGCACTTATGAACAAAAAATGACCAAGAGGTAAATCAAGGCAACTGATGTGATACATCGAATTGTTCAGGTTTCCACTGAAAATGGACTACTGAGCCCACACTTTACCTCCCATCACTGCTGAGATCCACCAAAATAAAAGATCAAAAGTCCCCAAAAGGAATAATCTCAAGAGAAAAGTTGAAACACATAAACTGTAAGTTGAAATTTGAAACACATAAAACTGGAGCCCACACAAAACAAACTGAGGGTTGATGGGGGGAGGGGGGTTGGGCCAGTGGGGGGTGGGGTTATGGACATTGGGGAGGGTATGTGCTATGGTGAGAGCTGTGAAGTGTGTAAACCTGGCGATTCACAGACCTGTACCCCTGGGGGAAAAATATATGTTTATAAAAAATAAAAATAAATTAAAAAAAAAAACAAAAAACGAGCCCAAACTATGCTACAAGAGCCCTGCCAGGTGACTTTTAGGTTGAAAGGGATTGACCTCTAAAAGCCTTGAAGTCACTTCCTTCAACACTGCATGTGCGGCAGACAGATTAAAACATGAATTTAACTCAAATTTTCACATTTTAATATCTGAAGTATGATTAAACTCTTCTCAACAGAAATACCATATGGACATTAAAGAAAGAAATGGAAGATTCTGGTATCACATTAACTCTTTCCCCATTCCCTCTTGGATTCTTGGAAGCAAATGATCCTTCACATCTATGTTAACCCATTATTTCAGAGAGTGGTTGGAATCTTAGCTTTGGTATTTTCTGATGCAAGGATCCCAGACTCAATAAATATACATTATACAGCACAAATAAAGAAAATTGCACCAAGGAGTTAAAACGGGCAAGGAAAACTTTGTTTAGTGCTCTAGCCATAGAGGAAAGAGATTGAACTGAACTCAGACAAAGCAAAAGGAAGGGGAGAAGGAGTTAGCAGAAAAAGTACTAAAGGAAGTTAAAGAGAGGCCTGGTCCATGATCGCTATCTGTGTTTCCTATCTGGTACCTGCTGAACTTCGGCTCTTTTTTTTTTTACAGAGGCTGAGAAATGGGGGACCATCTTCCTTTCTTGATGATTACATTTCAGTAGGCTTTCAGGTCTGTGAGAAGGACCTTTTTGCACTGGGAGAGTATTTACATTTCAGAGACAGAGGGAGAATTTACAATTACATGTTCTCCGAAGTCAACGCCTAAAAGTCAAGGACCTAAAGTCAAGAAGCAGCATGTTAAAATGTAGTCAAACTGAGAGGAAGGTGAAGGACCTCTCAGGCAGGCATCAAGTCTCACTGGTGATGGCTGTGTAAGGCTTGAGCAAGTCTGTCCCTTGAGAGCTTAAAAATCAAAATGTTGATTTTTGTTGTTTTTTTGTTTTTTGTTTTTTTTCCCAGATTACCCCTTTATGGACATGGGTACTGGCTGGCAAATAAGAAGCCCTTCTCACCTCAGTGGACAGAGGCAAAGTTTTTAAACTATCGGTTGGCTCAGCTAAACTGGATGGAGACCCAGTTTACTACTTCACAAAAATGTGAGGATTAATAGGCAATATTTATAAAACTTTCCATTTAGATGTAGAAAAAAAAAGAAAACCATTAAGGACAAAGTAGGATTCCTATCAATTCAGAGGAAAATATGATCAGCAAGTTTGTAAAGTGCCAAACTAAATTAAATCTCCAAGAAAACCTTAGCTATTCTTTTTATCAAGACAATATTTGCACAAGAGCTTCATTTCCTGTAGAATTTCCCTGTGACTATAAATGAAGAATTATAATAAGCTGTTGTGTAAATAACAATAGTGCAGCACAGGTCCTATAACATTTAAATCTGTTATACATAATGGGATTTTCTCTATTTCTGCAGACATGCCACAAATTTCTTAAAAAAAAATCAACTGAAGTGATTAGTTCATAGTATTTTTATATGCTGTAAATTATAGACAATTTCAAAGCACACAGATGAAGAAAATAAAATCCCCAATAGTCTCACCACCTTAGAAATTAACACATCAAATAAAAAAGAAATTAACCCATCAATGTAATTAATAACCTTTTTGTTCTGAAAATATTTGAGTTCTAATCATAGGACATATGATTTTATATTGATGTAGCATAAAATTATAGGTTGGCTTTCATGTAAATTTGAATAAAATAACTCAAGAATCTCATCTGAGAGAAATAAGAACTGGTAATACTTTTATTTCCTTACCCATTTTCCCTCTAGGTCAGCATTGTTTTTATGGTACTACATGTTATATCCTCACCCCTGTCCATTTCTTTGAATTTCTCTTCTTTTTATCTATCAAGTGAGACTGGGGCTTTAAATCTCACAGAATTCCTTAGCTAAACAAGAGTTTATTTGCAGCACATGTGCTGGTTACAGTACTAGTGACTTTTTAAGTATTGTTATCTCAGGAACACTTATTGGCCTTAGATGAACTAGAATATGACGAGAGTTTGACCATAGATAACGATCTCCCACTGGTTTCCCACTTTTAATTAAAAAGCAGAACCCAGGTCACTCAGTATAAAGATTAGAAAGTCATTACTCCAGGTCTTTGGTAATGCAGATGGCCTTTTATATCACAACTTCCGTGTGAGGGACAGAAGCGGTTGTTTTAGTAAATATTGCTACACACAGTGTATTGTACCAGTTGTCTATTTGGTGCCTTATTTTTTCTTTTTAGAGATAGCTTTATTGAGGCATAATTCATGTATCATATAATACATACATTTAAAGTATACAATTAAGTGGCTTTTATTTATTTAAAGATTTATTTATTTGAGAGAGAGACAGAATCGGTGGCTGAGGGACAGAGGGAGAGGGAGAGAGAATCTCAAGCACTCTGTGCTGAACACAGAGCCCCATGTGGGACCCTGAGATCACGACCTGACCGACATCAAAAGTTCCCCTTCTAGGAGAATGAATGAGAAAGTTGTACAGAGTTGTGGGCACAAGACTTGGAATGCCAGTCAAGAGACATCACCTGTTTGTATTTCTTCAAGCAGACACAGCCCTCTGCTATGGTGTTCCTTGAGGAAGACCATGGTCAAATTTCATTCTGTTCCTGCCCACATAGTCACATATGTGTAGGGCACAACCTTCAACTCCATGTAGTAGCCCTAATTATAATTATGCCTGTATCATTGTATAGGTAGGTATTTGTATTTATACTTACCGATTTATAGATTTCTGTATATTTAGAGTTAGAACCAAATTATCTTAGGTGGTCTTCAAACACAGCAGGATATTACCTTAACTGTGGATTAACTGATTTGATTTAGTGCTTAACAGAAAAGACATTTTTTCCACTACAGAGAAAGGTGCAGAATTAAGAGAGGAAAGATTTAGTGAAGTATTATAGGTCTCAGGTTTGGATCTAGATTACGGAAGTAGTGTGACAATACTTACTCTAACTAGGTATGTTAATTTTGTATAAAATAAGGAAGCACTTGAGTTTGATATCCTCATACTCAAGTTATTCATTTTCAAGTAATCATTATGTTCAGTGGCCTTTATCAAAGACGCCTGTTAGACAATGGATCTTATTTTCTGAGTTATTCCATACCTTCCAGATGCTTTGGTCTTAAATATGAATGACAATCACTACAGGTAACCCATACTTCTCTCTTAAGATTTCCCACCCCCCTCCAAAGATCCTGATATACTGGTTATGCATTTTATGCTATAGAAGAACAGTTTGGGGTCCACCTGATTTGTTACTTTGTAAACAGTAATTGTTTACTCTGACTTCATGAGTGTTTAAAATTTCCCCTTTATCCTTCCTAAAAGCTTTTGGTGGAATGGGTTTAGATGTGAATCTCTGTTTTTACATGGGAAGTTTTCAAATTGCATTCTCAAATATTTCATTTAGCTACAGGATTAAGTTGTATTCTTAAACATTTTATTCTAATGTCTAATTCAGGAACACCCTTAAGTCCTAGACTGAATCTGTTCTATTATTTTCTTGGCATTAATGTCTTCATGCTTTGTATTCATGGAGAACTTGGTATTTGTTCTTACTCATTTTCCAGTGTCATTCCCTGATGCACTACCTCCAATATAGGTTTTCATTCTGCCTAACTTTTCACCAAAATTTCTTTTCTCCTTCTGATGCACTCTTGAAGCAGCAGCAAAACATTATGATGTTGTATTTCCAGTTCTGCACGGATTCTGAAAATAGATCATTTTCAGTGGCATGTACTTCCTGTAATGAGCTGAAAGGTTATTTCCATTCTCTTATCCTGCAGTTTTGTTGTTGCTGTTTTTATAGATACAATGTAGTCTTTACTTACCTGTACATGGGGAAAACTCCATTCAGACCCAACATTTGCCAAAAGACAGACAATTTCCCATGACGATGCTCAATTCCCACGTAGAAGTATGTGGCTTATCTCTTGGACTTAAAGTCGGAGGCAAGCTCACAGACCCAGATTGTTTTCCAATTTCTAGTACTTATCAAGCATTTAGCTACATATTTCCCTTATGCTAAGTATAATCTATTCCATATCTATTTTCCCCATCTCTGAAACCTTGGAACAAGATTCTTACCACTTCAGCCGCCACCTACAGCACTGTATTTGAGGTATTTACAGTTGCCACAATGCTTAAGCAATCACCAACCTCCCCTACTTCCCCATTCTGTTCATTGAGGGAAATTATTCACCGAAGAGATGTAACAAGGGTAGAGATGCAGAAAGGGCAGTGATCCTAAGAAAGCACCATTTCTACCATCAACAGCAGTTTACCCGACTGTCTGCTTGACCCAAACTTGGTCTATGGATCTAGAAACTAATACTGAGAAAGGGAAAGTATATTTCTGGCTCCTATTAAGTGAATTTCTCTTTATGAGGCAAAGCCTGGGCATTCATCAGTTGTTTTTCTCCATCCATTTTTATTGCCCTTATGGTTAGTGGAAGTGGAGTGAAGCAATCAATTGCCTGTCAGCTTTCATTTCTTAGATTGTTGTGAGTGGTGATCTTT
The DNA here is from genome assembly GCF_010015895.1 of Lontra canadensis. NCBI lineage: Eukaryota > Metazoa > Chordata > Mammalia > Carnivora > Mustelidae > Lontra > Lontra canadensis. Next base: position 31,475,539 of record NW_022630996.1, read on the forward strand.
TCTAAAAATTGGCATTTTTTTCCTTCTGCTTTTCCTAATCACCAGTGTTGTCTTTGCTCCATCTAAGCCTGAACCAAAAGCGTCAGTTAAGTGTCTTTGTTATTTCCAAGCCTTGTTGATGTTATGTGAGATTTTTCTGAGGTCAAAGGATAGCCTACCAACCAGGATCCCCCATGACAGAGCTGGGATTGTCAGCAAGCTCATAAATAACTAAGTCAGTCACCAAAGCTTATTTCTAACTCCTAGTAACTCTAGAATTCTCTTACATATTATCATATAAAGCTATGATGAAGGTAGATCTTTAGTCTTGGGGAGTGGGGTACTGTGCACATGCACGTGTCCTCACACAAACACAGGTCATCATGAACACAGTGCACTTAGGACAGCCACATACACACCCTCACATAGGAACATACTCATTTGTCATTAGGAGTCCTAAGGAGAATGATGAATAGGAGAAGGATGTGCACTTTACACATATTGTTAACTTTCCTATCAATTCACATAATAATTCAAGGAAGCTACCAGGGCTCAAATAAATTCAATTATTCATTCATGAAGTGTTTTAGGTACCTACTGAGCTCAGCAGTATAACAGAGGCTCAGAAAGGTAACAAACAGTAAACTACCTAATGACACTGGTGTCAAATCCAAGTCTAACTGCATTGTCTATGTTTTCCACTGCCCCTTGTTAAAATGCAGGATATTTATAAATTGGTTCTTTCTAGAAGGTAAGTCTTACAGAAGTTTTTTTCTAGCAAATTCAAATAGAAATATAGCATCATTTAATCTAATAAAACACTGAGACAGGTCTTTGATGTAAAGTTTCCGTATAGTTTTTCTATCTCAGAAATGTTGAATTGAACTTAAAATGCTGGCTTAAGAAAATGATGGCAGGAAAATTTTTGGCTATCTGAATCCTACCACCTCCCATAACTGACAGAGCACCTAGGATAGCAAAATCCAAATCTCACAAAATATTTCTGTAACAAAGTAGCTGCAAGGAGTCCCCCAAATCTGAAGATATGAACTGGGAGATCGAAGACACCAATAGCAACATGACCCAGATAGGATCTGCAACTTTAAGAAAGAAAGCAAAAAGCAAGAAGCCATTAGATGGCCTTAAGACCCAGAAAACGTACAGTACCAACCAGAATATTCAACAGGCCATGCAGAGTGCAGCAGCCAAAAATGGCAGGAAAGTTTACGGACCCCAGTTTGCAAGGTAATAGGGGAAATATTAAGGTCAGATGGTGGTTGAGTGGTTCTGAGCCTTTTAAACTCTAGAAACTAGATGAAACTTTTTTTTTTTCTGAAACAGAATTCTACACTGAGGGGGAAAAAACAGTATTGGGAGTAGAATCCAAATTGAACAAGAGGAACAACAAAGCAGAAAAGGAAGGTCCATATGAAAGTAGAGGTGAGAAGGAGGGCTTCCATATTACATGAAGTACAAGGTCATCATCTTAAACCCTTTGTGAAAGTAGCAGAAGTAATTCTGAAGCTATGAGAAAAGTTATCGTGGCCCATCTTCTCATAAAAACAGCAAAAATGGTCACACTTCAATATGACTAACAGAAAAGGATTAAGATAAAACCCCATTCAAAATCTCTGTTTAATAGAGCAAGGTGAAGAATAAGACAAATGCATGTACATCATAAAGATAAAAGCCTGAAAAGGTAAAAACTATAATCTACTACTTTAAAATAAATTTAGAAACTAAGAAAACAAAAGGATATAAATCTGATACAGAAAAACTTCAGAATTTAGATGACTGAAAAGTTTTAAGTATATTTGGGAAAACACAGGAAAATTAAGGAAAACATTTCAGAAATAGATGAAACACAAGTGAATGAACACTGAAGATAATATATTAAGACAAGCAGCATGAAAAGAAGAAAATCTAAAAATTAAAAGATATGACAATATATAAAAGACTGAAGGGATAAATATAGAAATAGGGAAAATAAATGTAAAGAAAATCCAATATATTCAATCATAACACAACCAAATGAACTTCTAAAAATTTTAATTCAATAAACTTTGGAAATAAAAACTTGAAATTATAACCAGAATAACCAACACAGAAAAACAAACTAATAAAGCAGAAAAAAACAGAACCCATGGGGCAGCCAGGCAGTAAAACCAAGTTAGCAATAGGAGAGGAGAAGATGGTCATCAATTTGTCTACAGAAATTTAGGGCAGAAGACCTTGTAATAACAAAGACACACAGGGGAAAATGTAAGCTAATGACTTAATACTGAGCACAAATGCCTTCCGGTATAAAAGCCATGATACAATGTTATGAGAATTCAGGACTTCAAAGAATATCGTGTTTATAAATTCTTTTTCAGAATGGCTTTCTGATAATTAGAGTGACAATGACATTAGGACTAGTGATGGACATTAAATATGTTCCTGAAAAACTAAAGCTAACTGGTGTTTATCCTAGAGAAATCATACTCTGTAATAGTTCTACATTCTTATATATAGCTATCAAAAAAAGTGAAAAGTGGGGAATATATGAAAAGTAGATCAAAATTAAACATTATATTATGGTTATTAACTGCAAAAGGATAATGTTTTATTTATTTTTTTTTTTGGAAAGGTCTTTTTTTTGTTTGTTTGGTTTGGTTTGGTTTGGTTTGGTAAGCCAACATATAGTACCTCATTAGTTTTTGAGGTGGTGTTCGACAATTCATCAGTGTGTTTAACACTCAGTGTTCATCACAATATGTGCTCTCCTAAATACCCATTACCCAATTACCCCATGCCCCCAACCATTCCCTTCTGTAACCCTCAGTTTGTTTTCCAGAGTTCTGAGACTCTCACAGTTTGTCTCCCTCTCTTTCTTCCCATTCCATTTTCCCCACCTTTCCCTATGGTCCTCCACACTACCACTCATGTTCCACACGGGAGTAAAACCATATAATTGTCTTTCTCTGCTTGACTTATTTCACTTAGCATAATGCCCTCCAGTTCCCTCCACATGGATGCAAATGGATGCAAAAAGGTATTCATCCTTTATGAGGGCTGAGGAATATTCCACTGCATATATGGACCATATCTTCTTTATCCATTCATCTGCTGGAGGGCATCTCAGCTCTTTCCACAGTTTGGCTATTGTGGACACTGCTTCTATGAATATTGGGGTGCATATTGCTCTTCTTTTCACTACACCTGTATCTTTGGGATAAATACCCAGTAGTGCAATTGCTGGGTTATAGGGTAGTTCTATTTTTAACATCTTGAGGAAATTCCATACTGTTTTCCAGACTGGCTGTACCAGCTTGCATTCCCACCATAAGTGTAAGAGGGTTCCCTTTTCTCCACATCCTTGTGAACATGTTGTCTCCCATTTTGTTAATTTTAGCCATTCTGACTGGAGTGAGGTAATATCTCATTGTTGTTTGATTTGCATTTCCCTGATGCCAAGTGATGTGAACATTTTCCATGTGTCTGTTGGCCATTTGTACCTCTTCTTTGGAGAAATGTCTGTTCATGTCTTCTGCCCATTTCTTGATTGGACTATTCATTCTTTGGGTATTGCGTTTAATAAGTTCTTTATAGATCTTGGATATAGGCTCTTTGTAGCATCATTTGCAATTATCTTCTCCCATTCCCTAGGTTGCCTTTTCATTTTGTTCACTGTTTTCTTAAATCTATAACCAGTCATTCATCTGTTTTGTTCTGGTTTCTCTCCCCACACTCCCACCCTGCATCCTCCCTCCCCAACCCCAGTAATTTCAAGCCAACACTTCTGTCAAGACATGAGAAAAATGGAATAACTAGAAAGCTCATGGTTTACATTTTTAACAAGCACTTTTTATCCAAGAAGATAAATTTCAATATTATCTATTTTCTCTCTAAAAGCATGAAGAGTCTCATATAATACTTCATTAGCATAGAAATGGATTTTTGTGTGTAATTTACCCCCCACAAAAATAATAGTTCTATTATTTTTAAAAAACATAAAAACATTAAAGAACAAATTTTTAAATAATGTAAGATTAACATCTGAATTGGAATTAAAATTGGTCAGATAAATGGCAACAAATTTATTTAAAAGCAAGCAAATAAGTGTAATCTTAGAAAACTCTATACTTTATGCATTCCTGGGAGATTTAACCCACAGTTACTGAAAATTGAATAAACTCTCATTTGTGAGTTTATTGCACTGTTTTGAGCAGTCATTAGCTTAGCTCAGTACAGCAATGTATTAGGATATGACTGAACTAGTGATCACAGTACTTGATGGAAATAAAAGCATCATTTTGCTCTCTAGGAGCTATTTATTGCTAGTGTAAATAAGATTAAGAAGAATATACATGCAATAGGGAAGACAGTAAATGATAGGCAACTACCTAATTTAACTGTAACATTTTCATGAGAGAATGCTGACTCAGGACCCAATAAAGAGCTCTTCAAAGAGAGCTAAAATTTCAGCCATATCATGTAAGGAAATATGGAGAAAAGATTTGTCCTATAATGGATTATCTGGATAACCCCCAGTTTCCTCTGTAACCCCAACGAGCACATATCTCAGAGAATCTGACACACACTCTCAGGTCTAGTTTCTATTGTAATGAAAGCTTTTAGAGAACCTAAGGGTATCTGAATATAAACTCCATGATTGTTTTATGCAGACATTGGCAATATTGTCATAGAGTATAAAGATTCTACCCTAAATTTAACTTTTAGAGAAGAATGTGTATATAGGACGATGCTGTGACCCACCACCCACAACCCTCTTCAGGAATTAAGGGATTCGTTCCACCAGCTCTCTCAGGGAGTTACCTCAGTTGAAGAGAGCCGCCTCACCCAAGGCCATGCCCTAGTTCTGTGACTGCCTTCTTCCAGTCATTGATCCATGTAGGGGATATGAAGGCCTGGCGACATGTCCCCAACTTGGGACAACCGTGAAGGGATCGCCCAAGTTCATAGCTCCCCATGGGCAGGCTGAGGACTTCAGTATAAGAAGGTCAAGAAAGTAGCAAGTATCTCAGTGCCAAAGACGAGGAACCTCCCCATGCTATAGAGTTTTCTAGACTTCCTACAGATAAAGGCAGAACTCCTATTCTCAAGGAGATGTTATCCAGCCTAAAACATTACTGTGTGTGCATATATATGTGTGTGTAGGTCACACACACACACACACGCACGCACTCACGCACACACACACAATGATCCTCTACTGGGAAGCTTTTAAAGAGGTTTAATGACTCAGTGCAGAATGCTGAATTTGCATAATATTAGTGGCTGGGTTGGGTGGAAGATGGAATTATTTCTTCTATTTTATAATTTCCCATTTGTGACACTATGATTATCAGTAGCAGCAGCTGAGAAAGTACCCATATAGACTGCTAAAACATTTGCTAGGAGTAGTCAAACCATGTCTTTTATGTAATTGCACAGGTCTTTTCTACTCAACCCTTAAGTTTTCTGATACAAAGATGTATCCAATATATTTAACTCTAGATCCCCCAGACTAGCAAAGGGTCTAGAACTAAGTGCTAAAACAAATTAACAACAACATAAACATATTGAGTGAATGAAGAGAATCATAAGAAATCCTCTGGGAGACCCAGAGGTAAGGTATATCACAACCTTTATTTTATAGATGATAGACTAGAGACATGGTGAAGGTCACAGAGCCAGGTAGTAACAAGTAATAGTCCAAAGCAACATTTTCTGATTCCAAAACCTGAAGGTTTATCTCTTCTGCCTGATTGGTTTGCCTAGTTTTATCATAAAGAAGAAGGTAGAAGATGACAAAATATTCTTTGCTTGGGACACACTGTTCCTCACTTACTACATTCTTCAGGGCTCTCATTCCCATTCCCAATTCAACAAGAAATCTTTCTCAAACAGCTCTTTTTTGTTTCTTGTGAATACCAGCAGCCTTTAAAGTTTCTTTAAAAAACCAGTTACCCCCAATTCTCCTGCAGAGTTTGTGTTATGTGTGGGAGATCCTCTAAACTCCCCAGTTATAATGTACCCTCCTAAGCATAAGGAAACATGTAGTTTTCCATTTGTAGAACAGTACAAAGCTAAGCACACAGGTTGGGTTCTCTGTAACCATGCAGCTCCTTATCCATCAGCTGGAATGACCAGTCAACGATATAAACACCAGTATTAGACCAGGAACATCTCCCTCCTCCTTTATGACATTCTTTCCAATATCACACCTTAGGACTACAGTCTCACTCCTCTTTTGGTGTTAAGTAATTTGGAGTGCTCGACAAACTAGTCAAATGCCCTGGCCAAAGAAAATTAAAGCAAGAAAAGGTGAACTTTTTGCCCCTCCACTGTACACTTTGCTTAATTCAAAGAGCATTTGGTTTTTATTTCATGAGAGACCAAGGACTCCCAGCTCAAAAACAACACAGTGATTAAGACCAGTAAACGTCCGGTGAAAGAGTATTTAAAAAGCTTCAGAGACATTTAATTGATCTAAAACAAGAATGGGCCGGGTTTTTTAGCACTCCCTGGAAGTATTAGGTGGAGCTATGGCTAAAATTACCTATTTCATTACAAGAATAGGACAAGGCTGTCTTTATGCCAGAGCAATTATCTAGTTAATTGCTCTAGAATGAGTATAACCCAGTTTCTAGATACAAAGCACATATGTTGCCAAATGTGGTTTGACTTACGCCAGAAGCCTACAACAGTTCTAGCTACAAAAGTTACCAATAGAGCTAAAGAATACCCACAGGAGCCTTTGGCAGACTTAAGACTGCCGAGAGGGAGGCACAGGGAAGGGGAAAGAAAAGGAACAATTATCAGCAACCCGGACCAAGGAGTGCAGGAGAGAATAAAGGAACATAGAAAGCTGGAAAGAGAGATAAAGAGAAATGAATAGAAGAAAGGGAAAAAAATACGCAAGAGTGATAGAGAATAATGGCCTTCCCATTGGCATGCAAGGAATACAATACATTTTGGCAGAGTAGATGTTACTGGGGTTTTTTTTGAGAATTAAATGCAATAAAGTATATAACGAGCTAGGCAAAGTGCCAGACACAAAGTAACAGTGTTAAGTCTTTTCCTTCCCCCAGATGGGGTGTTTGTTTGTGTGTGCTATGTAAGTATACCATGTAGCTAATTAGGATAACAATAATGATAATGTTTCTTTAATTACCAGGAAAGCCTTGACTACCCTAAGCTTCCAGGAAAAGCCCTGACCATATAGATAAAGAAAATACTCCATCTACTATCATAAGCCAGAAGCTATGCTGGCATTTTGTGAATGATAATTAGTTTTTAGTCCTATACTAAATATATCTGGAAATCAAGATTACATAAAGTATCTTCATGTGTGTAAGAACGATCTATCTCCTAAGTCTAAATAAACTTCTTATATTATAGCCATTATCTGCTTATCAGTTACAATGTACAAATTGAAAAATATATTCCCAAACCTCCTCAAAATCTTAAGGTCCCAAATTTCATTGTAATCAAAAGGTTTCATCCTTTCCCATGAAGTCTTTTCTCTGAGAATTATGACTGAAGAGACGGATGGACTTCTCTCAGTTTCTATACTTACATTACGACTTCCCCAGTCAGGGGTTGGTGAGCATGTGTATTTATAAAAATATATAAAATCAGTGGTGTTGAAATAGCCCAAAAGTGAGGAGAAAAGCAAACAATCAGAAAGCCCCAAACCTCAACAACTGGCTAATCAATCTCTAACTGAGAATGAAAATATAGCAGATAATGATAAACACATTCAGGTCGTAACTTAGGAGTTTCAATGGCTTCTGAGTGTGTCCACTTTGTGACCTTCCATATAAAATTCACAAACCCGGGGCAGCTGGGGGGCTTGGTGGGTTAATCCTCTGCCTTCAGCTCAGGTCATGATCCCAGGGTCCTGCGATCAAGCCCCACATCGGGCTCTCTGCTCAGCAGGGAGCCTGCTTCCCTCTCTCTCTGCCTGCCTCTCTGCCTGCTTGTGATCTCTCTCTGTCAAATAAATAAATAAAATAATTTTTCTTTTTTTTTAAATTCACAAACCCAACCCTCCCACTGTGCAAGGAACTGTGGTGAAGGACATGACACAACACTACATAGGCTTTTGGTGGCTGAACCAGCATTAGTGAAGGTCTTGAAACTCCCAGGTAGTTTTTCCTATGCATTACACCATAGCAGTCCCAGAGTTATGAAATAATCACTCCTAATCATTTTTCTTTTTCTTTTCTTTTTTCTTTTTTAAGAATATAAACACATGGGGTGCCTGGGTGGCTCAGCCATTAAACATCTGCCTTTGGGTCAGGTCATGATCTCCAGGTCCTGGGATCGAGCCCCCACATGGGCTCTCTCTGCTCCCCGGGAAGCCGGCTTTTCCCACTCCTACTCCCCCTGCTTGTGTTCCCGCTCTTGCTGTGTCCCTATCAAATAAATTAATTAAATCATTAAAAAGAAGAAGAAGGAGGAGGAGGAGAAGGAGGAGGAGGAGGAGAAGTAGTAGTTAAACATGTAACACAATTCCTTGAATATTAATGGTAGTCATCAATACGTTAGTCATTAGGTCCCTGGCTACCCCTTGCCATCTGTGCCAATGGCACCGTTGCTCTGGGAAAGAAGATACTGCCCAAGGAATCATTCTGTATCTTGAATAATTTCCCTGTGTTTACCCCAAAAGCCTGGATTGAAACCTGCCTCCATATTATCTGGCCAAGGTATAACTGTTTGTTGTTCTAGAGTTGTGTACCCATTCCATTTGGAGAAATAGAGACAGATAAAAAGAGGGATTTGTCAATGATCGGTTTCTTTCTGTCAGCTTCTGTATATTTCTCTTTCTAGATGCTTCTTTAATGCTACATGTGGGTAAATTACAAATAAATATTAAAAGAAAAACATTAGTGCTTGGCTGATGACATCACTTCGAAAAAAAAAAAAAAGAAGAAAGAAAAAAAAAAAAAAACACGAGAGTTCCATCTACAGGCAGCTGCACGCTAAACATCAATTTAATTCACTTTCTACCAGCAATAGGAGCTAGACTGATTTGCTTCAATGTAGGAAGACCAGAGAAGGGAAACCTCACCTCATTTCCAGAGGGAAAGGGAACAAGGAGATGGCAGTGGTGGCAGGCACTGCTCACCCCAACAGGTAGAAAGGCTGGGATTGGAGATGGAAGGTGAAAGGGGTTTTTGCGAGCCCAGCACAGGCTACAGTGATCCAGTAGCATTGTGAGGACGCCACTGAACCAGCCTCCACAGGCCACACATGGTCATTCTGGAGTTCCTGGACACAGAGAAATAAGCTCCTTACAGACAGCATCAGGGCAGATGTCTGCCAAAAGTAGAGCACATAGACTAGATATTGAAGGCCAAAGCCCAGCTTTCACTGGCACAGGGCTACACATCCTGCTGACAAGGACCTATAAATCACAAATTGCACCTAAAAAAAAGGTCTCAGTGTCAAAGTTTCTCCATGCAATTGTTATTTACCAAATAACCAACTACGGTTAAGCACCAGGTCAAAACCTTCCTTGCATTATGTAATTCACTCTCCCTAACAACCCTTTAAGGTAGGAACTCTTATTTTCACCCTTTTTTCAGATGGGGAAACTGAGGCCTAGAAAAGTCTTTCCTCTCTAAGTAACCATTTTTAAAGAGAAAAGAATGTTATTCCAGAAGAAAGCATTTTATCTTTGCCTATGGGAATGAAATATACACATTACACCACAGGTGAGTAAAATTGCTCATGAAAAATAAAGTTGAGCTTTGCAAGTACTGTGGCAGAATTCACTTAGATATTTTCAACAAAGTTTATATTCTGAATCAACTGCTACGCCTAGAAAAGGAACAAAGTGTTTAAGTTGCTCTCCTTCTGTCGCTGGGGAAGAAAAACAAACAAACAAAAAAAAACCCCTAAAATCAAGACAGCTGAGTTTAAACTAAATGTTCATCCCCTAGGACGTAATCTGAGTTTGAAGAGTATTCAGGAGGGAAAAAAAAAAATCAAATTCCTCCACTTCACCATTTGTGCCATCTGCAGTGTTAGCATCATCCCTGGAAACTTCAGGGAAAAAAGTGTGCTCCTCCCTCAGGTTCTATTCACAGAAATCACTCATCTATTGATTCCCGATGTGCTGGTCTTAGCAAGATAAGGCTCCTAATCCATCCACTAAATGTTACTCTGCCGGAGATGAAATACCTTTAATGCCAACAAAGATTACTGTGATGTTAGGCAGGAGAAGATGGTGTTGTTGGACTTACAGTAGCCCCAGGAATACTTGCCATTTTGTGTTAAGGCCACACTGAAGCCTAACATTGACTCTACCTCTCATTCTACTCCAACCTGGGGGCATGGGGAAGGGGGTAGCGGAAGAAAGGAGGGGAGAACAATCATATTTGGGTACTTAACTTTCAGAAAAGTCTTTTTTCCCATTATAAACCATGGTGATTTTCTTTCAATGGCCCTCTCCCTTAAATATTTAATTGTTCCAAAAAAGCTATCATTTAAATGCACTACCAGCTCATAGTTTTTCAGAGGGAGAAACTCTACATTAAATATAGAAGTCAATGTAAGAAGCATGGTGTCATCCGAAAACATTTGAATGCATAAAAATATGCATCTTAGAATTGAGGCATGTGAATATAGCTATATTAGGTCAGATACATCTAAACCTACATTTATATATACATAAATATACTGAAAACACATAACACGGGAGGGAGGGGAGAGAAAGGTCATGGGAAAGTTTTATATTTACATCTACGTGAACATATACATCTCATTTATGCTTTACTCATTTCAGAGTGGTACCACATAGAAACCATAGCATCTGGAAATTTGAAGTATAACCCGTATTCTGCTTTGAGTAGGAATAAAATGGAAAGCCATCTGTTCACAGCACTAATTAGTGCTAATTATTAAGAGAATATTAAGAGAATATTTTTTGTTTGTTTTTACAGGGAGGGTGACAACACTGGGAACATTTCTTTTTTTATTTCTTTTCTTTTTTTTTTTTTTTTAAAGCCTGCTATACCATATCGTGAGACTTTAGAACAAGCAATACTAAGGAAGATCCAGAAGGTCTTCAAAAAGAAGAGAAGGAAATCTCCTCAAAGTCTCAGTAGGAAATACCTAAGCAGGAAGTGAAACACACACCAAAGATGGGTGCACCAGGCCGAAATGGAAAGTGGTGAGCTTATGCCCTTTTCACACACAACAGAAGGAAACGGGGCCTAGCCACAGGAGGGAAAGGTCGGCCCCCTTCTCATTGTATTCCGATGTCCTCCTCACCAATTAGTCCGAAGTATAAATTCTTGGGCCCCCTCAAGGCTACTTCACACCAAATATAGTTTATGCAACATGATAACATGCAAAGGTAAGTAAGACACCTCGGATTGCCAGAAAAGTTTACATTATGACTGTATGTGTAAAACAAATACACAATCAAGGTGATCCATGAAAAGCAAGTAAGATCTAATGGTCAGCTGAGGAAAAGATTGCTATCTGTGAGAGAGATCAGCCAAATCTTTGTGAGATGGGTATAGGGGATCACGTAAGCCCCTGGAAGGAAGCACTGGAGGCAGAAGCGGCAGTCTGAGCATCATGTAGGAACACACACAAAGCCGATCCTAGAATGGTGCATAAAAATATATGCACACAAGTAGTGGGACCAGAGAGGTCTTTAATAAGTGACTTTCAATAACCCCTGGGTGCTGAGGAACAGACCGTATTTAGTTGCTCGTGAGTCACAACTATTTATATTACAAACTTCTCAATAGTAATCAACTGTCCCAAAGTATCAAAGTAATGAACAAAAATAAGAATCTATTTACTACCAGAGAACTACTTAGAGTTTCTTACTTGAGCCTCATTTTTGTATATAATACATACATATATAATTTATACATTATATATAATAAATTATATATGCATTATATATAAATATATAATGTATATATATAGTTATATATTTATATTTTATGTAGTAATTTATATATATCTATTTGTGATCATCTTTTAAGAAAGAAATTTAGTCAATGACATATATAGGCCACAAAGGGTTTTGTGTTATTTCAGCAAATTGCTGTGGATCATCATCTTCTGCAGGAGGACCTTTAAGATTCATCCTCCTATGGAGTCCCTAAAAATCCCTGCAGGAAAGTTAAATGGGTTGATCATTGGATTGGGTGAGTGCAGAATCTAACATCCTGGTTATGAGAGTCTGAGAAGCCTGGGGTTAGATCCCATGGTGGTCCTCATTGTTTGTTATCCAAACTAGTAACTTTTTCTAAGCCGCAGGCTCCTCCTGTGTGAGACAGGAATACACGTGCCTGTTGCAGGAATCACTGGGGGCTTTGCTGAAGATACTTGTAAGTATCCTCTCAAATACCTAAAGCATTTCTTGTCCTGTAATAGGAGCTACTGGTGGAAAAGTAGCTCTTAATTCAGGATGTCTGGAAACAATTTTCCAGGAGTGTTTTGCGTTTCTGCAGGTCTTCAATGCAGAAACACTAGTTGGCCTTCTTTTCTGGACTATCTTTCAAGGATATTTATATAGCAAATCACTTGGAAGGTGGAGATAGTGTCTTCCTCCAGAAGAGAGAGCAGGTTTGTTTACTATTTACTACCATAAGGAGGAGGTACCCTTGTGGGACAAAGTTCTGACAGGTTTGAGCCCCGTATGAAAGATCTGGGTCCCCTGAGCTCTAGGTACCTCTCCTTTCACACAACCCATTCTGTATGCCGGCATCACTAGGAGCTTGCTCCGTCACCCTGTGGAAGTAGCAGGAAAAAATGAGGAAACACTGGCCACTGCTATTTCTGTGAGCATACTGCTATGGTCTATCACATAACCTTATCCTATGTCTGTCCCAGGAGGCTCAGGTTTTCTGCCAGCTTCTGCCAAACCGTGTTGGGTTAACTTGTTTCTGGCAAAAAGGATAAAAATACCACAACCTCAGAGTTTTTGACAAAGGGCACTCAAAACCCAATGTATCTCCAAAATATTTCCCCTTGGATTTGTTATGTGGACACTAATTACTACCACCAGTCAATCTTTTGATTAAAGAAAGCACCTATATAATTGTAAATATATTTTCCCTAAAAGGTACCACCCTGAGTCATAATGCCTAATTGCTAATTGGCTTATTATTTAGCTTGTGAAACACTTAGCAAATGCCAGCTGTAATGGAAAATAGGAGGTCAGTTTGGATAGGAGTTCTAATGTTAATAGACGCCTTTGCTGAAGAGAGTTCATCCTTAAAAACAGCACTTTTCCAGTGGTGGACAGCAGAAGGGCCATGGAGCAGGCAATAAATTGCTACTTCGCCTCATGCTTTATTGCATCCCTTAGAAGTAAAATATAAAAATCAATTTTAACCTTTAAATATATAATCATAAAAATGGTAGGTTCTTCTGTACCTTCATTCATTAGTAAAGACTTTGTATTTGTTAAATGTGTCAGAGTAATTTCTATTAGCCCTTCCTCCCCCATGACAGCATGTGAATTCCACTGGCAGGAAACAGCGTACTGATTTTTGCCTGCTCCCTATCCAATCCCTGACCCTGACCCCCAGCTCCTTCTCTTCCGAGGCCTATCACAGAGCCTTACCCCTACATCAGAAGTGCTCAGCCAATACCGTGTGGATTGCATAGGGCTCTGTTCAAAGACCACTTGAGAGGTCCATTTACACTCTTCTGTTAAACAACTCCAGGACATCAGAACCTCCTCATAGTATGAACAATGAGTCAAGTAATTCCAGTCTACGTGCAACATTTAAAAACCACAAATGTACTATTCACAGAGTTGATTTAATTCATTCAAACATTTTATTAATGGCTATTTAGCACTTTTAAACCCCCTTGCATTAATCACTGCCTAAACCAGTGTTTATGAAGAAAAACATTGTTTCATTTCCTTTGTTGCTTTATTTGGATAGCAATTATTTAGTTTCTCTTTGTGGCTTAACCATGGGATGGGCTGGGAGGAATTTTTAAAAACTCTGCTAGGCTAATTCTCTCATTACAGAAGAACTGAAGAGTCAGCATACACAAGTCCAAAATGGAAACAGTGAGATTAGACAATGACTGTTTAAATAAGTAACATGAACACCAAACTTTGAGCATCTGGTAGGAACTCTATATAAATAGTAGTTCTTATTATTTTGTCAGAAAAAGTTAATCCCAGGACCTCCTTTACATTGAGTGTCCTAATAGAGGTCCACAAATGTATTTATGAAAGTTACTCAAAGTTTTTCATTAACCTATCAAACACACAAAGTACGCTAAACTTAAAAGTTGAAGGTATTTGAGTTCATGAAGGCAAAGATTGTAGGACTTAAACACAGTGGAGACTGAGGGGATACTGGTAACTGTGCCCCATGTGATCATATGGAATTAAGTGTATAGAATTCTTAAAATTTGATTGAAATGAAACATGGTCTACATAAAAATACCCTGCCCAAAGAAGATTTGAGAGTAAAGGACAAAAACGTGGTCTTCCTTATGTGGGTCCCTAGGCTGCATTGGAGTTTTTGGTCATAACTGCCTACCATTTAGTTTCTCCCAAAATGGATCTTCCAGAGCTCTTCAACTCTTGCTAAGCATTAAAATGCATATCGCCTACCTCACTGTGCAGTAAAGGTCTCCCAGTAAGCAGAGCCATGAAGTACAGAGCTTGTTTGCTTTAACTGGATTAATACCAGCTCAAATATCTTAGCAAAAGAGAAATTTATTTTTTGCATAAGAATCTTTTACAACCTTTAGATAGCACAATTAGAGGTAAATGCTGGTGTGGTTCCTTAATACTTCTTAATTGCTTTCCTATACTGAGCTGCAGAGCATAACTGCTCGTGGGAGATGGACAGGAATCACAACTAATAGATTTGTATGGTGGAATAAGGCAAGGTGATACCCACCTGGACATCATAAACGCCAAAGGCAAGTAAAATAGAGAAGCAAGCACCTACAATATCATTTGAATTCAAAGGGTTTGTTCCATTTAACAAAAGAACAACCAGGATTAGGAGTTAAAAGTTCCTTCTCAGGGGCACCTGGGTGGCTCAGTGGGTTAAGCCTCTGCCTTCGGCTCAGCTCATGATCTCGGGGTCCTGGGATGGAGCCCCACAGCGGGCTCTCTGCTCAGCAGGGAGCCTGCTTCCCCCCCCCCCCGCCTGCCTCTCTGCCTACTTGTGATCTCTCTCTCTCTGTCAAATAAAATCTTAAAAAAAATAAAAAAAAGTGTTCCTTCTCAACCATACCTACATTTGAGCCAGGATCCCATATATCCCTCCAGACAGAAAAGTTCCTTTAACCCCAGGCCAAACTCTCCTGCTGTGCTCTGCATCCTTTCCCCTTCTTTTATCTCTGCACACTAGTTGCTTCAAATATATATATATATATTTTTTTTTTCCTCTCCGTTTCTGTACATTCAACTCTCCATCTCAACTACCTCCCTCTCTTCAACGTACAAATACATTAAAAATACATCCATTTATACATATTTCTCACTTCAAGATAAGGTCCTGCACCAACTCTACCTTAACTCATTTTCAAGTTCAAATTTAGTAATCTGTATACTATATATATACTTCCTTAACTTCATCTCAATCTAGACTTTATTACAACTTAATCTGCTCTATCCTAGATACTGAGATTTCTTTGATACTGTTTTCTATTTTCATTCCAAAAACTTAGATACTTTTAAAGCCTTTTATAATATTCTTTCCTCCTTAAAAATCTGTCCATCTTGGCTTCTATCCTCTTCTCTCCCCCCTGATAACATCTGAGCTCTAGTCCTCATGCCTTAAATGTTAGCCTTTCTCATGGAGCTATCCTTCATTATGGGTGTTTCATCTACTCCTTCCATAGTCCTCCTAAATTCAAGATCTCACTAAATTTAGATCTCAAGACCTGTTGAATCATGTAAAATTGAAATCTCGGTTGCAACTTCAACTTCTCCACTTTTCCATTGCTAGCAATCTTTCACATTCAATAGGACGTAAAACATAGTTGCCTTTCAAGTGAGAAAGACCTGAATCTCAATTCCAGTTCTTCTTTCAAGGAGTTTGGACTCTTGTAGCCCTGTGAAACAAAGCATGCATGCACACATCCTAATATGTGGGTACTTACAAAATGAAGTGGGAGCCCAGGAAAAATTGTGCTTCAGTCTGCCTAAAGGGGAAGGTAATCAGGGAAAGCTTACTGTGAGAAAGTAGAATTTGGATTGCATTTGTAACTGCTATGGAGTTGGATAAGTGGAGGGAAGAATGCGAAAAATATAGGAATACTTAAAGTCAGCAAGAGAAGGCGAAGATGAGGGGAGGAGAGGAAGAAGAAGCTGGATCTGCTGGCAGAGGTCATACGTTGACAAGCCCAGTTTACCTAGTGGCATTACTGTGGTTGATAGGGACCCATTTAGTATTGTGAGATAACAGCCCAATTTGTGTGCCTCACAAATCCACTTTTGGAATAAAGACCGAAGTGAGAGGGTCCACTTAGGAGGCTAAGCCTGATCAAATAGTATTAACTTACTTGACAATATTCATGGGCACTACTGGAGATACTCCAAGTTTCCTCCTTCCTACTCTGAGTTTAAGAATGGGGTCTTCTCACTGGCTCCAGTTTCATGTAAACACCAAAGACCCTAAGATCAACACTGTCAATAAACATTATGTAATTTGATGCCTCTTTTTATTCTTTCAAGAAAACTACAGAAATAGAATGTTGGAGAGAAGAGAGGATGGGGAAAGATATAACAGGTGGAAAGAAAGTAAGTAGGTACTGTGGGCAAAAGCAGAAAGCCAAGAAGAAAAAGATGGGAAGGGTAGAAAACAGGGTGGGGAGCATATTCTTTTTCAGATGGCTGGGGAAAAAACTCTTTTCCTCAAGGTTTTAGGGAGTAAAAAAAATACATCCTTGATAAATCTAGGAGTTCAACATGATTGCTTTCATGAACCTATATGTTACCAATATTGATACTATAAATAGGTTTTCATTTTAGCGGATAAGACAATAAATGAGTTTGGGTCTGACAGTGATGATTTATCCCTCAGGTTAGGTTTGGTTCTCTTTGATCATCACACAATTGCTTGTTTAAACTACAGATAAAAGGCTTTTTGAGAAAACGAGGTTCATTGTGGAAAAAAAATTCCCATCTTCTAAAGAAATATTCAAATTACAAGTGAGAATAGAAGCTTTATATGAATAACATAAGTAAGTGCCATATTAAGTATTAATGTACTAAATGTACCACATGTGAAGGCACCACATTAATAGCATCACTTAACCTGAATAAGTCATTCCACTACTTTAACCTTGGTACCAACAGACTTAATATATTCAGCTTTTGTTTTCAATTATCTGTTATGTCTTGCAATGGGTTTATTGTAGACACTGTGAAAACTATTATGACCCCTCAAAGACATGAGGCAATTTTCTTCTCACCAGGATATTTTGAACAAATTATTCTCCATTTTAACATGAATAAGGCTATGAATTCAGTTCCCCAGATCTGAACTAATGGAATCCAGTTTTAATTTCAATTACAATTGATCAATAAATGAAGATAAAAATCCTACAGAAGGTGAATGCTTTCTGTCTTTGCATGAGTTTACTTTCTCTCCCCCACCTTTTTATTTTTTTATTTTTTCTTTTGGTCCCAAGCCTAGAGAGCACTTAGAAGTATAATTATTTTGTAGGGTACTTGAAATAGTTCTACTATTTGAAAAGATAGTGTTGTAGCATCTCATTGCTCTGAGCATTACAAAGCATGGCTACAGCTTGCAATAATTAAAGGCTGTTACAGTTAAGAATTTTATGATTAGCCCTATTATGGCTCATTGAGCTTAAGTTTTGAAATTTTGTACTGAGTCCAAGACTAAAATGTTTCTTAGTCATAGAATGAATTTTAAAGATTTGGACACTTTTCAGAGTCTTATTTTTCCCATCCTTGGGTTACCAGCATGTTCTTTCATGGCATGGTTAGTGGTAAGGCTAAATTTTCAAGCCCAATATGAGCAAATTAGCTTCTTTATTCTGATGTAAACACCCCATTCATTTCAAAATGTCCCCAGGCCTAGGATCAGCTCTATAAAGCAGTCATTGGACTCAGCTACCAAAGCAACAGCCACAAGTACAGTGAATCAGATACCAGAAGTCTGATTCTAGAAGGTATGGCTTCAAGAAGTCTTCTGACTAAAGGAGATAACCAAGTTCTCCTCTCCACTCCCCACCCCAAGTCCCTGTATTGCAGTCACAAAAAATATCTAGGTATTTAAACTTGGACAATGTCAACAGATATAGTTTCAACATCTAAGTTTGATTTGCTCTTAAATATAAAATTAAGCTTCTAATTGTGAGAGGGACAAGGAGATTGCTGGTAAACAATACTTTTTAAAGAAGCAGAACAGGTAACGTCCTATTCTTCTACCCCCTCTGCCTCTACCCTCAACGTCCATCACCAGACCTATTTAGGGGATGAGGAGATGAAGAAAACAGTGTGAAGGATACATAATGAAGTGCAAAATACTGTTAAGTACAGAGAATGAAAGGAGTAGAAAAAAAAGTAAAGAGTCTAGGATGGTAAAGAACTTTCCAGAAAAAAGAGATCCTGTGACAGGGTTGCTAGGGGGTGAGAGGGGGCAGACAAAACAAAAAGTAACAAAACAAAACAAAACAAAAAAACCACACACACACACACACACACAAGGAAACCATCATAGACTTTAAGTTTACAAAGTCAAAAACCTAAACCAAGGAGAGTAGCATGTCTACCTGCCCACCCCAACTCTGGCCTCTTGGTCCTGCCCCCTTGTCTCCCCACCCGCACCACAAAACAAAAGAGGGTAAAGAAAATGCTACAGCATCTGCTACAAATATTTTGCAATGTGGAGGCACCTCAAGGACATTTCTCTAGTGAAATAAGCTAGTTACTAAAGAACAAATATTGTGTGAGTCCACTCGTAGGAGATACTCAGAGTGGTCAAAATCATAAAGGTAGGAAGTGTAAAAGCAGTAGCCAGGGGCTGGGGGGAGGGGAGAAAAGAGAGCTGCTTAATACCTGCAGAGTTTCAGTTTTATAAGACACAAAGCATTATGGGATGGTGGTCATGGTTGCTCAACACCACCAATGTACTTAATGCCAGTGAACTGTACACTTAAAAATGGTTACGATCATAAATTTTATGTTGTGCATTTTACTACCTTTTTTTTTTCTTTTTAGTTTATTTATTTTAGAGAGAGAGCACGAGCAGGAGGGGCAGAGAGAGAGGAAGAGAGAATCCCAAAAGAACTCCGTGCTGAGCAGGAGCCCAAGTTGGGGCTCAACCCCATGACCACAAGACCACTACCTGAGCCGAAAACAAGAGTCAGACCCTTAACCAACTGGGCCACTCAGGCACCCCATTTTACCACAACTTTTAAAAACCTGGTAAAAAAACATTAGAACAAGCAAAAGAAATTCTGCTAAATGATCTAACAACAACAAAAATTCAGTAGTGAAAGCAAACAGTATAAACCAACAAAAATAATAAAAAAGGAATCTTAAGCAGAGAATACTTACAAGTTTCCAAAAGAGGAAATAACACAGAAGCAGTAAAGGATAATAGCCTGCAGGTTTAACCAAATTACCTTATCAGATTCAGGCCCACAGAGTGCTTGGGTATTGAAAATTTCAAAGATATGATAATGCAAAAGTAGAAAAAGAAAAAAAAAAAAGCAAGAAGAGCACAATGCTCTATAAGAAAGACTATTTCTCAGCAATCTTAGAAGATACTCAGAATGGAAATTCTGAACAGTAAATCCATTACCACTATATCATGCAAACCATAATAAATCTCAAAGTTTAGAGATACTAGGAGAGAAAAAAAAAATGTCATTCAGACCTTAGCAGATGCCAGATTGGGATACTGGAAATCAGCTCCAGAAGTCTGGTTGCTGCCTCCAGGACTTCAGCCTCCTGCACCGACCCTGGGGCAAGACACTGCACCACTGTTCCTTTGAGCAGAGAGAGGAGACAGTCCTACAGGAGTCCTGGGGGTGGCTCCGAGCAGTGTGAGCCAGACCTTTTAAGGACTAGCCTGGGAGGAGGGGTCTCCCAACCCCCACGTGGCACTTGGGTGTTTCTCATTGTTGTCCTCCGGAGAACTCACAAAAGCACAGATTGGGTTTTCTTTGTTTTTTTTTTTTTTTTTTTTTTTTTTTTTTTATTTATTTGACAGACAGAAATCACAAGTAGGCAGAGAGGCAGGTAGAGAGAGAGGACGAAGCAGTCTCCCCGCTGAGCAGAGTCTGATGCAGGGCTCGATCCCAGGACCCTGGGATCATGACCTGAGCCTAAGGCAGAGGCTTTAACCCACTGAGCCACCCAGGTGCCCCACAGACTGGGTTTTCTTTGAGCATTCAAAGGAGCAACTGCCTCTAGCCTGATCCCACCTTTGTGTTTTGAAAACTGTCTTAACACTTTGAGGTCTAGTTTTTGCTTGTACATAGCAATGAATAGGGTCACCACAGCACACTTACATCTCTTTACAAGGTTTTGTGAAATTTGAAATCCCTGCTAAAAGTCAATATTAGCCTGAATTTATTATATATGCTTTTCATCAGAGAGGCAGGGAGGAAGCAAAGAGATGAAGAGAGAAAGGAAAGAGAAAAACAGAATGAGAGAGAAAGAAGTTGGAGCCCATCAAAAGCATGCAAGATACTGTGGAACAGTTAGTCCTACGGTATTGTTGATCACCAGGAAAAGCTGAGCAGCTGATTCCGCTCATCTTGATCCTGCGTGGTGAATTAGACCCACCTCATGAAAGATCTGAGCAGCACCATGAGATTAGATGCCTTCTATCCCACCGTCACCCCTGTAATTCATACTAATCAAATTTCTAATTGAAGATTTGAGAATTCAAACCAGCTGATATTTAGAATGCAAATACTATAAAAAGTTCTTTCTTCTGGCTTCAAGACAAAAAAGACTTCAGTTCTCAGGATGTAGTAATTCTATTTCAAATATGATTTTGAGATAGACATCATTCTTAGAGTGGCTAATGCACCAAACTGGGCTATATTCCAGGACATTCTACATAAAACACAACAAGAAAACAAGAGAGAAGAATGACACTCTAATGCAATGTTGAAAAAAAAGAAGTTCTGTCTTCTTTCCTCATATGTAAAGATAGAACTACCCTATCAGTTAGATCTGAAAGATCTAGGGCTCTACTCTGTACATAATGAAGTATTTAACTGAGGGCCCATTGGTTTTCCATAGTTACTAACCCAAAGTGGAGCTAGAATAGGCTTCACCAAATGAGTCTTTAGGAACATCCCTTTGTCGACCAGATCTGAAAATTTTAGAATTTTACATAATATCAGAATGATGATAATAACTTTGCCAAGATCAAATGCCTAGAAATCTTACAAGCAAATGTTTAAACAATCCATGTAAAAAGCCCAGAAATAAATGGAATTCCTAATTCTAAAAGAGCTGTATTACAAAATTGAATGTTGAATTCTTATACAGACTAGGGCCATCTAGGGCAAATTAGGGGAAAAAGAAGGGAAGGGCATGTATTTTAAGACCCAAAATATTGGGGCAATTATTTAGATATAGAAGCACATAAAGAATTGTAAACCGGTCTTCAAAAGAATCATAAACACCATGGGTTCACTCAATATAAATGTTCAGAGAAGAATAATTTTGTGTATGTTCTATGCATGTAGAGAATGAGATAACTATATCCCAGGATTACAAAGCAAATGTAAAATACACCTAGAAACATATATTAGCAGCCAAATGCAGCCTGCTCAAATTCAAGGGAAGGAAGTTGGCATTTATGTATAGGGACAAATACAGCTAAGGTATTAGGGCCACATAATAGTTTTAGACTTGGAATCATGGAACATAGTCCTCAGACTATGTCATAAGCAATGCCTCAGGCTGGCATAAGCAATGAACTTGGTCTCGTGTTATTTGTAGTAATGTTGGGCATTTAAACTGCAGCCTTAATTGCTCAATGGCTTTTCCAGCAACAATACGGCTGCGAGTCTTTGCCCAAACTTTCACAACAGAGGGAACACATTTTTTCCTAAAACTGAGCTGAATGTCAGGCAGTTAATTTCACAGTCCTCTTTGGAATTGTTAAAAATCATTTCCAAAAGCTATTTTTAAAAAATATTTACAAATCATCCATTTAAAAAAAATCAGCTTCCATGTTTCTCTCTATGCATACATTTACTACAAGACCTTGTCTTTGAAAGTCTAAGGATTTAAGCCCTCAGTCTCTTTTGCACTTCTAGTAACACAACCAAACCCATTAATATTTAGTGGCAGCTACATTTATAATCAAATTTGCTCTCTTTCTTCCCAAATCAGCCCTCATTCTGCTACAAAAACATTGTTCTCTGTGGATATCTATCAGCCCTACTCTCACCTCAGTAGAAATTGACCTTTCCCTCTGGTTCCATCATAAACTGTTCACCCTTATTTTATGACACAAACCACATCCCTTTACATGCAGTACAAGTCTTTGGCCTGCCTGAGGCTTAGAGACATACTCTGTCCTTCTCCTGCTCTGTCCTGCCTAGTAGAACCACTGTATTACCCTCCCTCTCTTGTTAACTAGCATCCAGGTTGACTCAGCCAGTGGGAGATAGTGAAGGGATTGGAGCATGGGAGAAAGGAAGATGCCAGAGCATTTCTCCCTCTCTCATCTGACTCAGGGTAGGATGGTGGTACCACAAGCAGCAGCTGCATCTTCTCTGTGAGAACATTAGGCAGACAGCTTCTCCTTTCTTCCACGACTTAGCACCCACCAGACAGCCCTCACCACGAGTACAACTCTGGCATGATTACCCCAGATGTGGGCATTGTCTATCACCTCCTTCTGTGTTCCTTGTTGTTGTGCTTGTGGTTGTGAGATTGCCTCACAATTTCAATGTTTGGCTTTCAGGGTCTTACAACACTCACAGTAAACAATTTTTTTCATTAAATTCCTTCTGAAATACTTAGAGTAGCTTCTGATTTCATGATTATATTCTGTCGGATATGCAGAGTTATAGTCCCCCTCTTGGCTGTGAACTACAGGCCAAGAATTTTTATAACATCCTTAGTCTGACATTCTGCCTCCAGTTTGAATTCCTTCTCATCTATTTTTTTTTTGAGATTTTTATTTATTTATTTGTCAGAGAAAGAGGGAGAGAGAGAGAGATCACAAGCAGGCAGAGTGGCAGACAGAGGCAGAGGGAGAAGCAGGCTTCCTGCTGAGCAAGGAGCCCGATGGGGGACTCGATCTCAGGACCCTGGGATCACGACCCTGGGATCACAAGCCAAAGGCAGTGGCTTAACCAACTGAGCCACCCAGGCATCCTGAATTTCTTCTCCTCTATCTTGACAGAGCTACCTATATTAACTTTCCATATAAAGAACCCAATTATAAATATTTGCATTTTATATTTATATTTAGACACTTTGTATTTAATAAAAGAGAAAACATTATTATCAGTTAACTATCGCCATTGAAAAAGTAAATAAATGGATTACACGAGAAGAAAAGTTGGGGAGGAGACAGAGGGTTACAAAATTTGGCTCCATTTTGGCAATCATAAAAATGAGACAATTACATGACTCAGAGTGCTAGAAAAGTGTTCTTGGCATTTCCATCTAATGGAAATTGCTCACCTTACCAGGAGTAAGGGAAAGTCAAGCAAACAGGACTTAAAATTTCATGTAAAGAAAGGGTTCAGTAGTTAAAAAGGTATTTGAAAGTCACAGTCCATGAGGGATAGATGAATTGCCTGTCATTCAAACAATCTTTCATAATTACTAGTTATCCCTAAGAGTTTAATAAATGTGAACAGGAAAAATTAACTTTGTATATTGACATTATCTAATGCTATTAAGAAGAGCTCCATATTTTTTAATGAACAATAGGTAATGAACAATAGGTAAGGCTAACATTACTGATGAAATTTTGAGCAGTTAACTAAGGCAAGACCAGATCATTCTTCCCAAATTAACAAATACAAAAGAAAAAGTCCCAGACCTGCCCCAACCATGATTAAATAATTGATCAAGTCTTCCAAAATTTTGTTCTACAGTCATTAACACATAAAATTATCTAAGTAGGATTTAAAAATTTTCTACTAATTCCATGGGAAATAAGGCTGACATTTTCCTCATCGAATAGCTAACTGAGCAAGAGAGTTTCCTACTGAAATTCCTAGGAATAAATAGGAAAAATATATACTTCTAAATAAGCAAACCACATAATCTACTAAATGGAGGGATTCATTTTTTAATATAAATTGGTTAATATTTAGATTGTGCCAAATATTATAATATTCAGTTTTAGGACAATGGGTTTTAAACCATTCTTCGTAGTAATTACATTATAACAAATACAACTGTGTTAAGACCACTTCTGGTCTGAAAAAAGAAAAAAATGTATAAGACAATTTTTTAAAAATTATAATGGTCTATGTTAATGAGCTTGTAGGGCAAAGAACACTCTCACAAACAGCTGGTAGACATGAAATCAGTAAGACCTCTGTGTTGGGTTATTTATCAATAAATATCAAAAATTTTAATATATTTCTGTACCTATTGATTGAATAATACCAATTCCTGGGATTTCTTCTAGGGAAATACTTATGTAAATGTATAAAATTTTCTACATGGATGTTCATCACAGCATTGTTTCTAAAACTAAAAACTGGAAATGCCCCAAAAGAAAATTATTTTTTTTTAAAGATTTTATTTATTTATTTGGCAGACAGAGATCACAAGCAGGCAGAGAGAGAAGAGAAACCAGGCTCCCCGTGGAGCAGAGAGCCCGATGTGGGGCTCAATCCCAGGACCCTGGGATCATGACCTGAGCCAAAGGCAGAGGCTTTAACCCACTGAGCCACCCAGGCACCCCCCAAAAGAAAGTTATTAAAAAAATGATCATATATTCCCAAAATAGCACATGATGCAGTTATTTAAAATCATGCAGTAAAAGAACTTAATCATATTGACACAAGTTTTTGATAATACTATACAAAGAAATTATTGTTAAGAGGATTTCTAGCAGAAGATGGCCATGGCAGATTGAACACATACATTTAACCCCACTCCTTCCTAAAACTCTAAAAATGACAATGAAGAGGTATTTAAAATTAATAAGCCAGATAAAGACAAGAATAGAGGAAAGAATGACTACAACATTTCAGTTATCTTTCCAGATAGACATGTGGTCACTGACTTAGCAGATTCCAGAAAGCTGAGACCTAAGTCAACAATGTGGAGAACTAATAAGCAACTGACTTCTATTTGGTTCTATAACCATGAAAGGCTCAGAAATTGATAGGATTAGGTACTTATGAAATTGGTTTAAAGGAGGTACTAAACTTAATGTAAAGATTGATTGAAAGTTGGATTTAGAGGCAATTACTGCAAAGGCTTTAAAGACAAAGCAAAAAAGGAAAGTGATCAGAGGCCAAATCTCAAACTCTGTAGACTCAAGGATTTCTCACAGAATTCGTTGTCTTCCTTTTATATTCTTCCCATTAAGGTGAAAAATGTGTATTTAAAAAAAAAAGAAGAAGAAGAAGAAGAAGTAGAAGCAGTTATATATCTAGGGATTCTTCTAGATTCCATGCAGCTAGCAACTACTATTCCCCTCCCCAGAAGAAGACTGGAGACTTATTTCCTGGAGAGTAGAAAGAGATCTTTGGCACAGATTGGGTGGAGGTCTATATTGAAAACAGGGATTAAACCCAAGTTTCTATAGCAAACAAAAACTCTGATCCTAAAATTCATAAATAATTGCATGGATTCCATAAATAGCCAAAACAATTTTGGGGAAAAAAAAAAAAAGGTAGGAGGACTTACACTTTGGAATTTTGCAACTCACCCAAAAAGCAACATTAATCAAAAACAGTGTACTACTGGCATAAGATAGACATACACACATACAGACATGTATTTCTGGACTCTCAATTCTATTGCATTTATAGATAGAAAATAGAACTGATAGTCTAGAAACAAACCCATGCACCTTCATCAACTGATTTCAGTGAATGCCAAGACCAACCAATGGAGAAAGGACAGTCTTTTGAACTAATAGTGCTGGTAAAACTAGGTATCTACAAGCAAAAGAATGAGTTTGGACTCCCACTTTATACCACATGCAAACAATTAATTCAGAATGAATCAAAGTCCTAGATGTAAAAGCTAAAACTATGTACATCTTAGAAAAAAACATAAGTATTGGTATTCAATTTTTTTTAAAGAGAGGGGAAAAAAACCTATATTTTCCTGGTGGAATGAAACAGCTCAGAACGATGTATTTAGGAGATTTTTAAACATTTATTATTTACCTACAGACCAAATATGATAAATCTGTTCTAAGTATTGTGTGTCAACCCATAGTATGGAGCTGTCACAATGTTTTTGCAGATAATGCATATTAAAAATTATGAAATTACTGCACACTAGCTGGATTTCTAACTCAGTCATTGAAAAATAAAAATGAAACCATCATGCAAATGACAAAAAAGAAAAAAAGAAAAAAGAAAAAACATAAGTATACATTTTCTTGACCTTGGATTAAACAATGGTTTCTTCAGTATGACACCAAAAGCATGGCAACCAGAGAAAAAATTGATAAGTTAGTTTCATCAAAATTAAAAATTTTGTGCTTCAGAGGGAAACATCAAGAAAGTAAAAAGAAAGTGAAATTTTGACCCACTGTAAGTATTTGAAAATCATTTTATCTGGTAAGGGACTTACTGCTAGAATATATGAAAACACTTAGAACTCAATAATAATAATAATAATAATAATAATAATAAAATAACCTGGTGCACTTGGGTGGCTCCATTGATTAAGCATCTGACTCTTGATTTTGGCTTCAGGGTCATGGGATCGAGCCCCATGTCAGGTTTCTCGCTCATGGGGAGTCTGCTGGAGATTCTCTCTCTCTATCTCCCTCTGCCCCTCACCACCAATGTGTGCTCTTGCTCTCTCTCTCTCTAAAATAAATAAACATATCTTTAAAAGGAAAAGATGATAATTTTAAAAATGAGTAAAGAAACTGAGTAGACATTTCTCCAAAGATAGATGATATATTCAGTATCTTTACTATGGTGGTGGATTCACAAATATACCCATATGATAATTTTTATAGAGCTAAATACACAGATACACACACAAATGAAATATAAGACTAGTAAATTCTGAATTATATCAATAGGTTGTATCAATGTTAATATTTTGGTTGTGATATTTTATTATTATTTTGCAAAATATTAACATTTGGAACTGAATAAAGGTTATACATAGAGTATTCAGAATCCCTGAATTTCTTACAACTATTATTATATTATATATTAAATATATATATTATATATAAAATATGTATTGAATATTATTTCTTAAAACTATGTCTGAATCTATAATTATCTCAATACAATTAGTACTACAAATAAATCTAAGTAAATAAACCTCCCAGGCACATCAATGTGAAATCTCTGAATTCTAGCGACAAATGAAAAAGTTCCTACAAGTTTCTAGGGAGCTGGGTGTACAAAATGTTAAATACACTTAAATTGAAAGGATAGAAAGATGGAAATTATGGGTTAGGATATGATGGAAGATAACTAAATCTACAGATGGGAATGAGGGATAAAATGACTGAAAATCTTCTTTAACAGTTTGCTGACTACCATATAGCAAAGTACCTAAAAGAGTTATAGAATTTACAGATCAGTTATATCTTATTTCTCAAATTTGCTCACCTTTGCAGTGTTAACAAACAGCATTCAGTAGTATGTAATTAAGGCAGAGATGCTACTGATTATTTAAAATCCATGTAACACCACCAATTCCTTACTAATAAGTCCCCATTTTGTTAAGTAAGTGAGAACACTCAAAGTTGGTGAGAATAGCCCCTGAATTAATGTGGGAGGGGAGGGAGCTTGCAACTTGGTTCTGGCCAACATGATATAAACAGGTGTAGACAGAGTGAGTAAAAAGAGCTTTTAGGAAGATGTTCCCTTCTTGGATAAGAGGTAAATGGGGAAGAAGGTTACCACTTCCCAATCCCTGGTTCCTGCATCAAACACAGGTTTGTGAGAATATGACATTAAGATCAGCCATAAGAAGGCCAGACAGAGACTCACAGGGAAGCAAGCCACAGACCTAATATTTTTGAGCCCAACCATTGTTAGCAATTGGAATTCTTATTACATAATGACAGTATAATGTCTTAGCCTAGTTTTAGTCAAGCATTCTATTTATTTGTCTGAAAAGCATGCAAGGCTGAACAGAGAACAGTTGCCTCAGAGCTAACCAGATTTATTTATTAATAATATGACTATTCATGTTTTTTATGTAAACCAGCTACTCAAGGTACATGTTCTGGATGATAAAAAATTCTTAGCCAATACCTTTGCAAGTAGGGCTTTACCAAATAATAATACTGAATTGCCACTTCTGAATTCAAATACATAAATAGACATAAATGATTTAAATCTAATGACATTCTGTATCATTGTATATTAATACTAATCTAGTCATAGTCAGTTAAAGATACCTGTGATATTTGTCCACATTTTTCAATAAATGTTGACCAAGCACCTATTCTGTCAAGCAACTTTGTAGCCATTGGAGACATCAAGGTAAGTTAGACCTCTTCCCATAAGGTACATGTAGCTACTCTCCAAATGAAGAATATTTAGGCGACTTCCATCAAATCTTGAATCAATCCTGGTCATGATGACAAAACTGTCCCTCTGTATAGGAAGAGGAGCCACAAATGCCCCCAGGGATGAAAGAGAAAATATACCTGGGTAACAGATCTCCGTGATTGTTGATGTCCTTGCAGATTTGACCAGGAGGAGGTTTTCAAGTTACTTCAGGGGGATATATTTCTGGTTTTCAAAAGAAAATGTCTTTCTCTTCTTAGAGGCATAGAAAAAAACAGTGTCATAAAATACTGAGAACACATTACTTCTTATTCACTATGTAAGTATTAAAACAAAGATTTTTTGATTATGTAGGTTAAGCTAAAATGAGCCATTCCTCAACTACAAAGGAGAAATAATAAACGACCAATAACCAGGGCCTCAGTCAATGAATCCATTTCCAATAAGAAGTTGACATATGATGGATCTTAGTATCAGCATATTAATGACCATTATATTACCAAAGATATAATTAACCTTGTTATATTAATAATAATTAATAATGTTGAAAAAATCTATCATGAGATATTTTTAAATTTTATACTTTTCAGGATTAATTTCCTCTTTTAAAAAATTAGGATTTAAATCAAATCCCCATGAATCAAACTCTGAACCACTGTCATATCAGCAAATTTAACTTAAACAGAAAATTATATTAATTGCTTTGGATCAGATCAAGCATTACATTCTCCCATTTATATATTCTCCTTTGACTTCTTTGACAGTGATTATCTCCATGAGTCCTTTCCCTGTATAATAATAGGGTTTCCTCAGTTGAGGTCGCAATGTCTCTTGGATTGGTCTGACTGACAGATGAACATTTGGCATGTGCTTAGGAGGAAATAGACAGTTTAATTAGCACAGTTACTCACAAGTGCCTTGGACACTGTGCCCCAAAGTGATGACTATAATAAATGTTGACAGGAGAACCCAGGTCTTTGGCTACAGAGACTTATGAAATGGGGAAATTATTTAAAAGCCTTCAACCCAAGAGTCTTGAGTCATAGATTTTTAAACTTTCATTTCCTACTCTGGGCCTAAGAACTGTTAAACTGTTAAACTGTTAAACTGTTAAGTACAGCAGAGGCAATTTAGTGTAGAAAGGAAAGGATGGTCTTTTCAGGAAAGGATGCTGGAACCCATTGAAAATCCAATGAAGGGAAAAAAAACCTTCAATCCTTCCTCACACCATATAAAAAATTATTAATTCAGAAACAGAGAATAGACCAAAATACAATACCTAGAATGATAAAATTTTCAGGAGAAAACATTATAACTTTTGGAAAACTTTCTTAGATACAATATGACAAGTACGATCCACAACAATGAAATTGGTAAATTAGACCTAATCAATATTAAAAACTTCTGTGTTTTAAAGGTCACCATGAAGAAAATGAAAATACAAGCCACAGAATGGGAGAAAATAATTACAAAACAAATATTCATCAAAGGACTTGTGTATAGAAGATAAAAAGAACTTCTACAACTCAATAATGACACTGACTGAAAAAATTTAGGGGCGCCTGGGTGGCTCAGTGGTTTAAGCCTCTGCCTTCAGCTTAGGTCATGATCCCTGGGATCCAGCCCCGCATCGGGCTCTCCACTCAGCAAGGAGTCTGCTTCCTCCTCTCTCTCTGCCTGCTGCTCTGCCTACTTATGATCTCTGTCAAATAAATAAATAAAATCTTAAAAAAAAAAGAAAACCCAATTTAAATATAGGCAACAGATTTTAACAGACATCTCAACAAAAGAGATATATGGATGGCAGATAGGCCCATCAAAAAATGTTCAACATCCTTTGTCAGTAGGGAAATGTTAATTAGAACCACAATGAGATACAACTATGTATAGACTAGAGTGGGTAAAATTTAAAAGATTAACTATGAGAAATTTTGGCAAGAATGTGGAACAATTGGCAGTCTCATACACTGCTAGTGAGAATGTACAATAACACTTTAGAAAACAGTCTTAGAGTTTCTTAAAATGTAAATATATACCCACTATATAATCCAGCCATTCCACTACTAGGCATGTCCATAAGCAAACTTGTACATAAATATCCATAGCAGATTTGGAATAGCCAAAAGTTAGAAGCAACCCACAATTCCTTTCACAGGTGAGTGGATAGATAAATTGTGGTATAACTACACAATGGAATACAATTCAGCAATTAAAAAAAAAAACAACTACTGATATTCACTAAATATGAATCTCAAAATGGTTATATGGAATGATAAAAACAGAAAAAATATTCTCTCTCTCTCTCTCTCTATATATATATATAGAATATAGAATATATATAAACTATATGATCCAACTTACATAAAATTGTGGGAAATTCAAACTAAAAAGAGTGACAGAAACCAGATCAGTGTTTGCCTGGAGATGTACATTAAAGTGGTGTGAGAGGGTTGAAAGAGAGATTATAGTGTAGAATAAGGAAACTTTTGGGGATGATGGATATATCCACTATTTTGATTTAGGTGATTTTTCCACTGGTGTATACACATGTTAAAAACTATCAGATTGTATGCTTTAATAGATATACTTTATTATATGTTAATAACACCTCAATAAAGTACTGCAAAACAACAACAACAACAACGACAGCAGCAGCAACAAAAGTTCAACCCTTGCTAATAGTGTGACTGAGAGTGAGCATTTGACCTTTCTGGAATTTATTTTATTTGTAAATAGACAATAATGATAAAACCCAATGTATTCCTCAACATTACTGTAGATATCAAATGAAATGACTGCAAAATGTTTTGCAAATTGTATATAGTTATCTGTACCAAGTCAAGTATTACTGTTGACATAGTTAATATTAATTTCAAAAAACCCACATGATCAACTAACAAGTCAGTGATTTGTGATAGGGAAAGTATGCAGGGAAATGTGAAAGGAATGAAAATCTGAGAATTAAGGCTAGTATACTTGATTTCAGAAGACAGCCTGTGACCACAACTTTGATTTATATATTGATTTTCTGTCCTCAACTGCCCACATTAGTCCTTGAACTCAGCTCATTCAGATTCAAATCTAGGTTGCACTTTCTTTCACCTTCTTCTTTTTGTCTTTCTCCCAGTTACACTGTGTTGAAGGAGGGGCCTAGACAGTCAACTTGGAAGCATTGACTCCCAGAGGAAGCCAGAGTCCTCCGTGCCACTCTGACCCAAGTCATTTGAATTCCAGCCCCAGCACACTTCTTCCCCATTTCCCTAGCTGATAACAGATTCAGAACTTCAGGAAACTCTCTTGCAGTGCCCATGTTTATGGGCTGTTTGGGCTTCTGAACCCCTAAAAGTGGAGGTGGTATTTCTATTTATACCACATTTCCCCAGATGTGAAGATCCCATCACTGGTTTCTACTAAATCCATACATACATGATCATGAGTTTAGTTGATCTTACTGAGAACTGGAGGACAACAGAATGATTACACTATAGACCAGAAAGCTGTCCTCATGAATTCTCTACTTCATGATCCCTCCTTGTTGAACAGTTCTAGGAACTCCAAAAATTTCTCCTCCATTAGGCAGAGCAACTCAGCTCTCTCCTCAGAAGCTTTGAGACTCACCCATGTCCATGCTGTGGGCCTGCCTTCTAGCATAGGCACTGATCAATTTTTCTAATAAACATAATTACCTCTTAAGAGAAATCTGGTATCAGCTATTAAGATAATAACTATTTTTAAATTTCACCTGCTATTGTCTGATATAAAGATAATTCACAGTCAGAAAATCATGTTTCAATAGAACATGTTCAAGACCAGTCTTAAGCCAAATAAAAGGATTTGAAATTCTTTGCCCATTTCTTTACCAAGTACAGACCCTTTCTTCAGGTTTATTTCCCCTTCCCCCTACGTGTGCAATTCTTACTTCTCATTACCTTCCTTAAAAAGCATTTAACTGAGATTTATATGTCTCAGGTAAGGAAGACTGACAATGATCTCAAGTGTGATAAGCCCCATGTGAATTGTGTGTGTGTGTGTGTATCTTCTCTGTCTCTCTCTCTCTCTTCTTTTTTTTTTTTTTTTTAGAAAAAATCATTCTCTAGCCGAAGAATCAAGTTCTGGTAGAACTGGCTGCAGGGTTTGCTATTGGTATCCATAGGATCTAAGCATATGTGCATACAAGCAGTTTCTCTCCCGGCTGGTGTAAAAAACACATTGAATCTCAAATAGGTCTTCATTAGATTCATGTATAAGCCAGATT
Organism: Lontra canadensis; assembly: GCF_010015895.1. Classification (NCBI taxonomy): domain Eukaryota; kingdom Metazoa; phylum Chordata; class Mammalia; order Carnivora; family Mustelidae; genus Lontra; species Lontra canadensis. The sequence goes on from NW_022630996.1 coordinate 31,508,429, forward strand.
CATTCAGGGATCTCATAAAAATCCTCAGAAAAAGGATTATTGCTGTACGTACTTTCTGTATTTAAATAATCGAGATAATATGCCCATGACTAAAAAACAAACATTCTAAACCAAAAGGCCACATTTTTCCCCTCGGTGCTAGCAGCCAAAGGTAGCTCAGCTGAATTCAAAGTGAATGAAATTGGTAATTATATATAGGGATAAGTGTAGTTTCATATTTAAGACCAATAATCATTTCAGAGCTGGAATCGTGGTCTATAGTCTGAGGTCCAGCATTTCCAGTTAGTATGGTCTCACATTATTTAAAAGGCACCTGTGATTACTCAATGTCAATGAACTATATGAGGGTTACACAAACTCCATTTTTCAATTAAAGAAACAAAGTTTTCAGATTTTGTGGCAGAATTTCTCTTGAAGGTGAAATCATGCTCAATACCAGGCCACAGCAACAAAACTTAAAAGTCACTCCCTAAGGCTGTACCTTAAGTCTCAAAAAGGACTCCTATTCTTTCCACCTCTGGTCTCTACAAAAGTGTGTCAAGGTCCAAATGACAAAGCACAGTATAAGTTTGATAAAGAACGACTCCTGCATTGCAGATTTAAGACCACTCTACCCTCTAAGCCTCTGTGGTGAGAACACATGGCTTCTGTGTGATTCCCCATTTAGGAACCTCTGGATATCATTATCATAGTGATCCCCAGTTAAGTTCCTGCTTAGGCAGGAGAGGAAGAGATAAATCCCTTTGACAGGGACATAAATGCAAACGTGAATTGAATCTGTAGACTCCAATCTCTATTTTGGGATTCTTACTTGCTTTTTAAAATTCCACGTATGTGTACAGATGACTCTCACATAGGTATCTTTAATGTCATTCTGTCTTCTGAACATCAGAGCTCCTGAATGTTTGTGCCTACTTCCCAGTGGCCCCTCAAACACTTTCCCCAACATCATTATTTCTATTAATGCCACTATTCTTCTAGTTAATTTTAAACCTTGAGCCCAGTATTACTCTCTCTGTATCCAAACTCCCTTGAATCAGGAAGGGTGATTCTGGCTGTTTAACAAAAACTGTGTCTCAAGTTACTTAAACCATAAGGAAATTATGATCTTGTGTAATCGCAGTTCCAGGAACAGTGTGGAGAGGGAAAAAGGGTGGAAGGGATCTAAGCAATAGCCAAGTGATTCCACAAGAACTCAAGAATCTTTGCTCTATGGTTTCATCCCAAGTCCACTTTTCTTTATGGTCATCAGATGTTTCGTGTTAAGGTTAAGACAATATTCCTTGTTGTAGCAAGAGGGAGAAACCATGGTCCCATTGGAATATAAATCCTTCCCTCCCATCCAACTGGGTCAATTCCACTCTCAAGCCTGCTTAGGGAGTCTGAAGAGTAGCTAGATTAAGACTCTGCATTCCTTGTTAGCAAAAATCCATTTCAGGAGGGGAAGGCAGGTAGTCCCTCAAGTCATGTGAGGGATGCCTGGATACCTAAATGCAGTCATACTTCTACCAGGAAGAAGATGACAATGAATGCCAAATCCGATGTTCAACAGGAAGACACATACCATAGATTACTCACATGTTGTCTCTCAAGTACAAATCTAATAGTGTCACTACAGTTCTTTGTTGTCTGACAAATAACAGCGAAATACTTTTATACTGAATTTATATTTCCCTATAATCTGGTCCCAATAAACACAGCCTTAAAGCATGAACATTCCTTACACTCCAACCAGACCATGTCACTCACCATTCTCCTCTGTGCTCTGCTCCATCTCTTGTTGATTTCTGGGCATTAATGTTGCCACCTAGAATTCCCACCTACCCCTATTTGAATCAGGTAAGCTATTGCTTCGATGTCTAGGACAGTTGTTCTCAAAAGTAGTTAGATATTATAATCACCTAGGGAGATTTTAAAAATTACCTGTGCCTGGGATCCATTCCCAGAACTACTGATTTCATTGGTCTGGGGGAGGGCACAGACATTATTTTGTTGTTGTTGTTGGTTTTTAAAACCCTCCAGATGATTCTAAACTTCAGACAGGATTGAGGAATACTGTTCCAGAAAAATGAATCATTCTCTCAGACCTACATCTGGGGATAAATTTCTCCTGCTCTTAAACTTCCATAACACTTTCCATTTCTCTCCTACAGACTTCTGTAGTTACGTGTGTCTGACTCAGCAACTCTCACAGATCATAAACTCTTTGGGACAAGGTCCATGCTATAATACCTACCACAGTGCCTAACATATAACAGGTATAATAATTCATGAAAACATAAGTACATAAAGATAGAAATATTTAGAATAAAATAATACATTTAAAAAATATAATAAAGATGTACACTGTGCATCAAGCGATAGTTTTGTCAGACTGCCAGAAATTCTAGATAGCTGATCACCAACTCTGGGACCCTGCCTAAAAAGGATAATGACAAGAGGAAGCTTTACTGTGATATATGCAAATTAATCCTTGCTAAACTATTATCATATTTTATAAATCTGCATGTTCAAAAAGACTTATAACACTTCATAAGAATCAGTTCTCATCAGTATACATATACCAATTTAGACTTAATGTTGGGGAAAAAAAAACAGGAAAAGATTCTTAAACACAAAGTATTGAATGTTTATTTACTCTGTGCTCAGTTCTGTGCTAAGCCCTTTCCAAACATTATCTTGTTATCTCAAAACAATCCTATAAGGGAAATACTCCCATTGTTCAGTTTACAAATGAAGAAATTCGAGAATTAAGAAACTTGCCTAAGGTTACATGCCAGCAAAAGGCAGAGTTGAGATTCAAACCCAAATTGGTCTGATTCCTAACCCCAAAGCCTGCTTCTCCACAATATACAGGTGAATATTCAGAGTTCTTTAAATGTAAAATACAAGCTCTTCTCAGACAACATATCAAACATCTTTTTCAAAATGACCGCCTTTGATGAAACAAATTATTTCTTACAAATGACCTTTTTTAAAAAAGATTTTATTTATTTATTAGACAGAGATCACAAGTAGGCAGAGAGGCAGGCAGAGAGAAAGAAGAGGAAGCAGGGCCCCTGCTGAGCAGAAAGCTCACTGTGGGGCTCCATCCCAGGACCCTGGGATCATGACCTGAGCCAAAGGCAGATGCTTTAACCCACTGAGCCACCCAGGTGCCCCTACAAATGACTTTCTAAAGCAAAGACTTGATATCCATTAATTTTGAATCCTGAACAAATGATGCCAGAATCCAATCTCCACAGAATCCCTCCCCTTTCCCAAGATGTAATTGTCACAGTACAGTGACAAAATTTGTGCGAATGGTTGAAGGATGGGGCCTTCAGGACTCTTCCATCAAAAGAGTAATCCTCAGGAAAGAGCTGACAGATAGGAACTATCTATCACTCTTAATATTGATAATTCTATTCAGGATTAGTGTGCACACTGGTAAGGTTCTCAAGATTCGAAATGGGGGAAAGCTTATTGATATATAAAGCTTATTTAATATATACTTGAAATAAAAATAACTCAGGTTGAGGTGATAGATCTATGCCACCAAAGAACAAAAATTTCTTTACATAAAAACCTTGTTATATGAGATTCATGAACTCCATTCTCTTTGGTAACCACCAGCATATTTAAGTAATTGATCATGTGTGCTGCCCTTGGGTTCCTACTGACTGTCAATTAAGTTTGTTCTTAATGTTGCTGCATGGAAATCGCTACAAGCAAAGACAGATGACACTGCTGCTTCAGGCTGATAGGATTTGAAAAACATCATGACAAATGCTTCTGGCAACTCACAGCAGAATATTCAGATGTAAATTCTACTTTACATCAACAGTTTAATATTTATCTTTGACAGTCTTAATTGCCTACTAGGGAGGCTCTCTTTAGAAATTAGGTTGAATAAAATGCTGTTTTACAATGCTATTTTTTAAATGAAAATGCTCATAATTAGGAATGGCAACAACTAGAGTACTTCACTAAAGTCTTGTGGAAAGTTGTTTTTACTTCTGTTTTTTAGGAATGGTCAACTTATTTGAAGGAAGCAGAGTGATGGTGAAAGCCATGTTATATGTATTTGTATTTAAGGATACTGAAAATAGCGACCAATTCATTATTTTATTGAGTTGTTGCCTTGTTAATGGGATATATCAGTCAGGACTTTTCCAGTTTCAAGTGACCAACTCCCCAAGTGAACCAGCTAATGTGTATAATGGGAAATTTATTGGCTCATGTAACCCATCTGCTAAAAAGGCAGAAGTGGTCATGACTTCCGGGCCCAAAACCAAGGACTGAGACCTCTTTTGTTAGATGTTCTACCTCTTGAACCTTCCCGTCAGCTTCCTTCCCTCCAATCTTTTCCATGTGACAAAAGACACAGCCCTAGGTTTATCTCTTATCTCTAGTCATAAACTCTAACCCCTATAGTTTATGACTGGAGAAGAAAAAAGCCTCTCTTAACACAAGATGACCTTGAAAAGTCCCCACACTGGAATCAGAATGCCCCAGTTAGGATCACCTGCCCATGACCTGGATCATTCACATGGGCTAACATTGAAAAATTCAGAATAGACTCGACCCTGCCCACCTCCAACCAGGTCAACACCCACAACACGAGCTGGGCCTTCATTTCTGTTGTCAGAAGAGATAAAGGTATGAAGAGATGAAAATAAAAAATTCTATGGAACAAAGGTGATTTGGGCAGTGTAAAAAAAAAAGTCTTATCGGGACGCCTGGGTGGCTCAGTTGGTTGGACGACTGCCTTCAGCTCAGGTCATGATCCCGGAGTCCCGGGATCGAGTCCCACATCGGGCTCCCAGCTCCATGGGGAGTCTGCTTCTCCCTCTGACTTTCTCCTCGCTCATGCTCTCTCTCACTGTCTCTCTCTCAAATAAATAAATAAAATCTTAAAAAAAAAATTGTTTAAAAAAAAAAAAAAAAGTCTTATCATTTTGCTATATTGTTTATGATAATAGGGAATAATCATTTTTGAAAAGAACTTTTGAGATCATCCACACATTCAGTCTCGCCCACCTCTTTTAGATGAGCTAAACACAGGATCTTCAGTTTCCCTTTTTTGTAGATAATTTGTACCCAAAATTACCATTGGCCTAGTTAGAATTGTTTGCCAAACAACAGGGAAAAGTACAATCTTAACAACATTCTAAGTTACTTTTCCATCCATTGGATGCCACATTAAAATTTTAAGGATATTCTTCCTGCAGATTGCAGCCAGGTTGCACGTGTTAAACTATTGCTCAAGCAAGTACATGTGTTTGGGATAATTATGCAGTTTCCCTATTTATTTATGAAGTGTCACATTAAAGTTTAAACCAAGATTTATCATTCAGTATAGATATCCCATGCATAGCAAACGGCAGTTGCCTCTTCAGTTTGGTTGTTGAGTATTAAACAAATTCAGATTTCAAAACCAGCTGCTTCATATTTAAAGACAACGCTAACCAAATTAAACATCACAGAGCTTGAAATAAATGTAACTTTTTCTAAGAATCAGCTTGAGGACTGAAATTTCATTGAATAGTTAATAGAAAAATCATATAAGCAATTTTTGATAAAATGTAGGGTCTACTTTCACTATATTTCAACATTCTAGCATTTTGAACACTGATTCTTCTAATGTGAACTTTCTGCATAGCTGGATTCTGCAATAACCCTTGAGTCCACTGACATATTTGTTTGTGAAATTATGTGAAAATGAAAAGGACAAGACAAATTCAAACTTGAGATTCTTAAGATACCAAAATATTCAATTTCATCCTTCACTAAAACTGCCAAATCACCTGATTTTCTTGCTCAAAACAATGTAGTATGTGCAAAAGTCAGCCTGGTTCTTTAGAAAATCAAGCTGGAAAGAGTGGGTATCTGGGAGGGGTCCAGGGAGGGGAAGTGGGTTCTAACGCTCCTACCCCAGGAGAGGGTTGTTTTGGAAGTGCAGGGAAGACAGAGTATTGTACTTAGGTTTGGCCCAAGAAGATACCATGGAAGTGTGAATGTGAATTTACAGCTGCAACCGTCTCAAGCTCCAGACTCATTTATTCAACTGCTTACTTCTTTCCCCAAGTACACACTGAGTATCCATGACGTGGCAGAGAATGGGATGGGGAGACACACATGATGCTGAGAGTTTAGCAGACGCAACATAGATAAACAGTCACAGAGATGGAAATGTTCTGAAGGAAAACAAAACAAAACAAACTGGGCTAGTGGAGGGGCACTGCACAAAAGCATCTGTGGTCAGGGGGGTACTACAGGGAAATCTTCCCTGAGGAAGTGATTCAAGCTGAAAACCAAAGGATGAGAAAGAATTCCCATGGCAGATGTGCAAAGAACAAGAAAAGATCATATTTAAATTTTCAAGTTTTAAATAAAACCCAACAAACTCAGACAGGCAACATTAATTTAATAATGTATTCTATTTAACATAATATATCTAGCATAACATTATTTCAATCTATAATAAGTATTAAGTATTATTAATGATATATTTTAGTTATTTGTTGTGCTAAGTTATTACAGTATCTTTTATAGTAACAGTACATCTACATTCAGAGGAGCCACATTCCAAGTATCGAAGCTCATGTGGCTAGTGGCTACTATATCGAATAGACCCACTCTAGGCAAAAGACACATAATTATAACCTGTGCTAAATGCTCAGGAATGTCACAGAGCAAGTACTAGGGTGAGGGAAGCTAATACAAATCCAAGAGATAGAAAAAGGCTCTTCGAAAAAGTCCCGTTTAAGCTGAAACTTAAAGCCAGGCTGGGCCTAAAGCTGGCAGAGCAGGCACAGACATTCCCCTGAGTAGGGAGCAACAAGTGCAGAAGTCCCAAGATAGGAAAGAGCTCAGTGCATGGGAGAAACCAAGAGAGGGCTGGCCAAGCAGGGATGCGCCCGATGGGGGAAAGTCATGGGGCCTTAAGGGGCCACCTAAGAGGTTTAGAACATTATGCCACATGCAGACAGAAGCCAGACAAGGGATTTTAGCAAGTTAACATTACTAACCTCCCCGCTGCAAGCAATCCACCCCCCAGCCTCACCAGCTCCAAAACTGGAATCGAGTGTCCCTTCTGTGGCCTCCCGCAGCACAGGGCAAATTCTTCTCTAATGGTACTTATCAGGTATGGGCCCCTGCTCAGTGATGGTTTAATGTCTGTCTTCCTCACTCAACAGTAACTTGCTTGAGACAGGAATGACCCCTTTTATCTCGACTTCTCTGCAGGTAGCACGACGAGAGGCACAAAGTAGGTGCTTTTTTTTTTTTAAAGAGAGAAAAGAAGACTTTCTATATGACATCCAGAACACATAAATCTGAGCAGTTCCTATACACTACCAGCTAATTCATCTCCAAAATTAAAGGAGAGACTATATTAAAATAGAAATACTTGATTCTTGAACTGCCTTTTAAATATTTAGCCAGATGTTTCATGTATTTGGGCTTAATAGAACTCAGTTTTGAGTTCTACCATTTTCTCTACATATGCGGTAACATTGATGAAAATCATAAAATATGATTGATACAGTTCAAAAGACCTAGAGTTGGCCTACTATTTTGAAACATGATCTTCTTCCACCAGCAAAATTAATTCTCCAAAATATAATATTCAGCAAAGCCTCATAGGGTATATAATGAATAAATGGTGTCATTACTGGATTAATTACCACGGGCATAGTAGGATTATAATTGGAGCTTCATTTTATTAACAAACTTCAGAGCTAAAGAAACTAAAAGTTGGATCATTTTATTTTTAGATTTAAACAACGATTTTTGAAATTATGACATTTGCAGATCATAACTTGCTGGATTGCAATATTTAAAACTGCATTTTCCTGACTGTACATAATAATTTGTTTACTTCTTTTATGTGTCTAATTTTTCATTTCTGTGCCAGTCTCACTTGTTAAATTTAATATCTAATTTCAAAGCGGAAAATCAACTCTAGTTTCTATATTAATTATCAGAATTACCCAAGTCCTTTTTAAGCATTGACAGGGCTTGCAATATCCTAACCCTTTGGATGTGCCCCCATCAACTTTGATTGTAATGAAAGGCTGTGGTTTTCCCCGGATAGCTAATTAGTTTTATTCATATAGCCACCTTTTGTCGATGAAACTAAAAAAGAAAAGAAAGATGTTTGAACCCATGTAAGGGCAGGATGATTGCTTCCTGTAAATACATTATTTTCTGGGTTCTGTTAATGGAATATTAGATGAAGGCTTAGAATTATATCCCTCTGAAAGCTTATTTCCTCCATCCTTTTAAAAATATTTTGAATCTAGGGACACCTGGGTGGCTCAGTTGGTTAACCCACTGCCTTCAGCTCAGGTCATGATCCCAGGGTCCTGGGATTGAGTCCCACCTTGCTCAGCGGGGAGCCTGCGTCTCTCTCTGCCTCTGCCTGCCACTCTGCCTACTTGTGCGCCCTGGCGCGCTCTCTCTCTCTGACAAATAAATAAATAAATAAATAAAATCTTTAAAAAAAAACTTTAAATTCTGACAACTATTAGATTAGCTGAATTATACTGCATTCTTATTTGTCAGTTTCTTTTCTTTTTGATTTTAAAGATTTTTACTTATTTATTCAACAGACAGAGACCACAAGTAGACAGAGAGGCAGGCAGAGAGAGAGGAGGAAGCAGGCTCCCCGCTGAGCAGAGAGCCCAACTCTGGGCTTGATCCCAGGTCCCTGAGATCTTGACCTGAGCCCAAGGCAGAGCCTTAACCCACTGAGCCACCCAGGCAACCCCCCTATTTGTCAGTTTCTATTTTCTTGTTTTAAGATTACTATTACTAAGTAAAACTAATATGTATAACCTAAGAAAAATTTCCAAGGTAGTAAGTCAGCAATACGTTCAGCATCCTCTCATGTATTACTGAACATGAATTATCATTGATTTTTCCACTGAGAACCCTCTTCTCTCAACACCTATTTATCTTACGTCCAAAATATATTGTATATATACATACATATACTCACACATACACTGATAAAACAGTACTTCTGTTGACATAGCAGCCTAATGGATGAGAAAAATAAATACAAATGTATGGAAATCATATGCCTTTACAAGTGTGTTTTAATGCAAGAAACCTAACTATTTACGGCTAGTTTTGTCAATGCTTGTCATAGAAGGGAACCTAAACATTAGCACTTTCCCAGGAAGCTGTAACATGATGAGAATTATCTTCAAGAACTAGTAGAACGCTTGAAATATAACCTGACACAACTTTCTTGAATCATACTTAAACCACAGCACATAAGAAATTACTTTGTGACAGAAACTGGCAAAGAAAGAGGACACGGGCTCCACTAACAACTTGTTCTGATTTGTAATTACATAAATGCTCAAGAAATTCTTCTCTGTAACTTCTGTCACACCCTTAATCCTCAATGTAAACTCAAGTTCCACCCATGACCCAAGTGTAGAATAAAAACAACCAGCTGCTATCCCCCAAGAAACGGCACTGTATGCATTGAAGACAACACTTAAATTCAATCCAGACCTCTCTTCAGCACCCAGAATGGTAACAGATTCCATGGATATTATTGGCTAATGATTTTCATCCCTTTATTTTTTTTTTAAGATTTTATTTATTTATTTGACAGAGAGAGAGATCACAAGTAGGCAGAGAGGCAGGCAGAGAGAGAGGAGGACACAGGCTCCCCGCTGAGCAGGGAGCCATGTTCCCATTTAATTTTCAAGGGGGAGACATTGTCTCGTTATCTTCTGGGCAGTATCAAAAATACTGAAAGAGTTACTTATAAGGCACTTACCTGTCAAACATTTGGCATTGGATCTTTCCCAGTCCTTGGGTGCCCTTTGAGGTTGGAATCCTGATAGCTTCATTTTCACCCCATAGACGAGTCTGAATATCCTATGCCTCTCGCTCATGTGGGCATTTGGATATGGGGTTCAGACAAAAAAGTCTCCTCATCCTGACTTCCCCAGCTTTCCATTCATGGAGCAGGGGCTGAAAGACCTAGAATTGAGGCACATAGAACATTTTTGGGTCAGCAAACATAGATTCCACATAATTATAATTTTCCCAATCGGAGGAGATGTGTCTTTTTTTTTTTTTCCTATAAGAGAGAAAAACCACCAACTTAAAAAAATTATTCCAACCTCCAATTTCTGGCCACTGTAACTATCACCAGTATGTAAACCCATCACAGTTCGCTCACAGCTAAGGACGGCTTTAGCCATCTCCATTGTTTAAACTTTTTTCTGTAAATCTTTCAATTGCTTTCTGAAAAAGCATGTCTCTTTTCCCACTTGCTACTTCATTTTTGAACAATACTGAAATGTGAATCAAACCTAGAGTACACTATTGGTTGTCTATTCAGCTGCTACTTACTGTCTACCCCAAAACAACTGACTTCCTTCTTTGCTATTAAAACTTGCATAACTGTTTAGATACCTAGAGGCCTAGGTGGACTGTAGTCCTGTCCCCAGATAAAGAGGACAAATGCCGATTACGGCCACATCACAGTTATTCTAGTTGTCTTTCTGATGACTGGTCTGGGCATGGGCAGAGGACACATACTAACTGATGAAACATAAGGGGAAGTCTTCTGTGAGGTTTCTGGGATAGGTTTTCCTCCCTGGTATACTGAGAGAGAGGTTCATAAACCAAACCTGTTCTTCTACATCTTGGTGGAATTAAAGGCTGGTGTCATCTCAAAGGGAGATATGTCAAATTGAACATGCTAGTAATCAGAGTGGAAAAATGGAAAGAAAAAAACGTCCTTCATGAGGTTGTTGCATTACTGAATTAACTGACCTCCAAATTAAATGTCTCCAGATTTCTTACCACATTAAAATACTAAATAGTCTGTTATTTAAAACACTTTAGTTAGGTTTTCTATTCCTTGCAGCCTAAAGTGTCCTCATTTAAAAGAAAGCTTTGTTTAAAAAAAAAAAAAAGACACATTAAATTCAAACTCAACAGAATAGTATAGTACTAATCATGAGGCATTGTTTTTTAGAGCACTTGCCGGGTCTCAGATTTCCAGCAACCTGCTCCCTTTCTCTCTTCCCAAGAGCCCTCCGCAATGGGTATTTAACATGCAAGAAAACTATGTGGCACAGACTGAGTGACAATCAACCCAACTTGGAAGTGAAAAATCTGGGAACCCAAAGCTGCGTGACTGAGCTTGCCTTCTCTCTACACATCATTTTGCTTCCAAATAAACCAAAGATTTTCTTGGTGGATATAAAAAAAGCCAAAATGATAATGCAGACATGTATTTCCACAGGCTAATATTTCAACAAAGATCAAACAAGTGTTTGCTAGAGGCATACTGTGCATCCGAATGTGATTCAATCTCCAACATTCTGTATCTGGTACATTCCTGTCCTCCAGAAGTTCGCAGGAAAACTGGAGGAGATTCACATATGTCAGCCCCATAACATCCCACCTACATGCCCACAGGCTGCCTGCCACTCACAAACACTCTCTTCCCAAACTGCAAGTTTCCGCTGGCCTGCAGCTTCCAAGGGACGACAGTGACTGTTGGTGGCAACATTTGGATCACACCCGGAAGCCACAGAGCCAGGCCAAGTATTTTTGTGAATATTTTCTTGGCTCTCCACAGTCACAGGATGCCTGTTGCAGTGTTTTAAGAAATGTCTAAGACTCACAAGGCAAAGGATCCGTTTATTGGAACTAAAAAAATAAAATATCAATGAAAAGCAATGTTTAAGAGCAGTTAAAATTTTATATGACAAGCTTTGAATGATAACAAAGACTGAAATGACACTCAGCTGCCATTACTAATTAGGACTCTACTCTCAATACACAGGTACATACTCCTCCTCTTAGGATGTTGTAGTAATTTTTTTGGTGTACCTGCAAAAATTATGTGGAGAAATAATACCAGGGAGGAGGTTAAATTTTATTCATCTATTCAACTACAAATTAATACCATATAAGATAGATGTTTTTTCCTCCAGTATGTATTTTTTTTTCCTTAAGATTTTATTTATTTATTTGACAGAAAGAGAGAGTGAATGAGCGAGCATAAGCAGGGAGAGCAGCAGTCAGAGGGAGAAGCAGGCTTCCCACTGAGCAGGGAGCCCAATGCAGAGCTTGATCCCAGGACCCCAGGATCATGACCTGAGTCAAAGGCAGACATTTGACCAACTGAGCCACCCAGACGCCCCAACCTCCAGTATGTATTCTTGAAAATTCATTGTGCATATAGGTTATTAGCTCCTGGACAGAAGGACACTTGAGATGCTGGATATTGGGCCCTATATAGAGCATCGTGTTGCAAACTCACAATAATCCTATGAAATAGTACTGGTATTATTGATCTTCACTGTAGGTCAAGAGTTTGAATTATTGATAAGTTTTATGACTTGACTGTTATGGGCTGGATATTTGTGCTCCCACCCCCCACCAATTCATATGTTGTAGCCTTAACTCTCAGTGTGATGGTGTTCAGAGACAGGACATTTGGGAGGTAATTAGATTTGGATTAGGTCATGAGTGAGGGGCCCTCATAATGGAATTAGTGCCCTATAAGAAGGGGAAGATAGATCTCAATCTCTCTCACCACACATAGACACAGTGAGAAGAAAACTGTCTACAAGCCGGGAAGTGGGCCCTGACCAGGAACCAAATCTGCCAGCACCTTGAACTTGGACTTCTCAGCCTCCACAATTGTGAGAAATAAATGTGTGCTGTTTAAGCTACCCAGTCTGTGGTAGTTTATTAGAGCAGCTAAAGCTGATTAAGATAATGCCTAACGTTTCACAGAAATCTAATTAACAGCCAGGCTCTTGGATGGCAAATACACACCTTTCAGAATGCCACACTGCTTTAGCTTCTACATATAGTATTGATTATCATAATGTACTAGGCAATGGCATTTGAAGGTCAGTGCCCATCTTGAGATATCCTTATGAACTAAATGGAGAATTTTTTTTTTCCTTTAAGATTTTATTTATTTATCTTCCAGAGAGAGAGAGAGAGAGAAAGAGAGTAAGTGAGCACAAGTAGGGGGAACGGCAGGTAGAGGGAGAAGCATGAGGGGCTCCATCCTAGGACTCTGGGCTCATGACCCAAGAGGAAGGTAGGCACTTAACTGACTAACCAGGCATCCCTAAATGAACAAGTTCTTTAAAAATGGCTGAAAAACTGCAATCGATATGTCCTTAGTTGATCAAATGACCTTAAACAAAGTTTCCAATCAGTTTATCACTGTCAATTGGAATTCTTGTTCTGTCTACCAAACTACAAGGCATTTGAGAGTAGGACACATCTAATATACTAACATATACCAGTTAGTAAATATTTAGTGGCTGCCAAGTGCTGTTCTAAGTGGTTTACATGTATGAATTAAACTAGGTTAAACACAGTCAGCCTGGCTCCAGAGCCCACAGGCTTACCATCCTGTCTTGACCCCCTGTTTCATTCACTGCTAAATTCCCCAGCAATTAGCTACAGACTTTGTTGAATGAATCCCTAACGCCGTTTTTATTAGGTGAACGTCAAAATCAGTCACATAAACTTACTACGTATTAAAGCAAAGTATCCCGGATATGGAGTTGCAACCTGTCCTGTAGGAAAAGAGGAAGAAACTAATGAATGAGTGAAACTGCAGACAGGAAGATGCTGGGGTTAGTGTCACTACACCAGGAGAGGAAGCAGCTTTCATTACTGCATTGTGGTGTTATTTCTCATGAGACTGATCTATCAATATTACCAGTATTTTACTGAAGTGTCAGAATTTGTTTTGTTTTGTTTTGTTTTTAAACCAGAGAATCTGGTTTAAAATAGTTCTTGAACTATTTCACATATGAAACGTATAAACACTTCCAAACATCCCTCTGGCTGCCTTGGGCTCCTCTGAGTTCAGCGCTGGTTTCCCAGGAACTTGGAGCTGCAGGCTGAGATGTGGCTGGTCCTGTGGGATTCCATCAGCTTCCTGCCCTGCTCAACCTCCCCAAGGGACCTTTTAGAGGCACTGCCTCTGGGATAATCCTCTGCTAGGGCTGGAGACTCTGAATCACAACAGTTTTGATTTCTCTCCCTGACCCAGAAAGTGGCCTGCCCTAGACTTGACTCCTGCTTGTCCCCAGGAGCTATCCACCTGCCTTGGAGGAGCAGCCGTCAGGCCCAGGCCCACGCTTTTATGTGCTCTTCCACAGTGAAGGAAGAGTGATAGGGGCAAAGGTGGGAGTTCTAGGAGTGGAAAGAATGGCTGGGAAGCTGAATGGTAAGAAGTGGAGTCAAGGAAGGGAAAGGAAGAAGAATCAGAGAGTAAACAAAGGAGAGTAAATGAAACTGCCCACCTGTATCAGATATAATGGAATTGCAGTAACCATAGTATCCTGTATGGTAATTACAAATGACATGTTGTAAGAGAATGTATAGGGAACTTGCTACTAAGGGTAAGGAGCTCAGGCCCACACCAAAAACTTGTTGTCACCTCTTAGGAAAGGACATAAATTTTATTTTGTTACTGCAGAGGACAGAAGAAATGGCCACAAAGAATATTCTAGAACAGGGTAAGAAAAAATTCTAAACAAATGCCCTTATTTGAAAATTAATGAGCTGCTCACAGGATAGCAAATTTTCTGTAATAAGGCATTAAAACACAACACAAAACAAAACAAAACTTAGATAACTGCTTCCCAGGAATCCTAGAGTGAAAAAGGCCTCTTGAATTCTTCCTCAAATGTCCATACTCCTTCCTCCAGTCAACAACAGTGAAGGCTATATCCTGAAATTCCCTGTAACAAGGTAATGTTATGTTGAAGAATTAAAAACCTTAATGGGATAGATAAAATGTCAGAATAACTAAGGTCAGGAAAGGGAATCTTGAAATATTACAAACATTTGCTAAAACTAAGACAATAAGACCTCCACGCAAAGCAGTAATTTTTACATCATTTAAATAGTAATAATTTGTCCTGACATGCAATTTTCACACCCTCCTTTGTTTGCTCTTAGAGTCTTGCTTTTATTCATTATCAAAGAAATGTCTGAAATCAATTTTGCTTTGTTGTAGAAACCATGTATTATGAGAGGCATTTCCTTCTACCCTCCTCTCTTCTAGTCTCTTCTTCCCTCCAAGAGATCAATCTTTTTCTCAGTTTATGAATCAGAGTTATTAACTTCTGTCTCCCACATCCAACTCTACTGTATGGCTGTATGCTTCGGGCAGCATACTGTGTTATCTTACTTAACACATCTGTTCCGGCTGTAAATGGTGTATATTTCAAGTCCCTGAACATGGGTTATTCGCCAGAGGATCCCAGAATGCAGCAGGGCTTGCAGACTTGGTTCCACCAGCTCCTCTGGCCAGACTCCAGGTTTCTGCTCCCTTCTGCCACTCAGGAAGGGGGTGCTCACACAAAGTATTTCCCCTCAGCCTCCTTGCTGTCTCTGAAAACCACTGCAGAACCCTCCACTCCTGCTTCGCCATGTGCTCAATCCCCATTTTCTTCTCCCAAATCCCAGTTCCCCCCTTTTTCTAATTATCTCCCAAGGTGGGCAGTCAATATTTGCTCATTCTCTGAATGAAATTCTCTAGATTACTGAACAAGTATGGGAAAGTAAATTTGACTATGCTAGAATCTTGCTTCAGGGAAATTCATGGTCGGAAAGAATTAATGTCTATGCTTTCCCAAGGAGACACATTTCAATTATGTTTTTTATTATGTTAAAAAAAAAAGACCAAAGACCATTAACTGTGAATTATAATTAACTCTTAAAAAAAAAACACTTTAGTATGAATTAAATAAAACCATTATTTCTGAAAGTCGATTAAGAATAAGTGACCTGGGCACCTGGGTGACTCAGTGGGTTAAGCCTCTGCCTTCGGCTCAGGTCATGGTCTCAGGGTCCTGGGATCGAGCCCCGAATCCGGCTCTCCGCTCAGCAGGGAGCCTGCTTCCCCTCTCCCTCTGCCTGCCTTTGCCCACTTGTGATCTTTCTCTCTCTCTGTGTCAAATGAATAAATAAAATATTTTTTTAAAAAAAGAATAAGTGACCGATAGAAAAAATACATATACACTAAAGCCGTACTCAAATTCAAAGGTTATATTTAATGGAGGTATAGAGGTAGGAGAAGGACAAGATCTTTTGAAGAAAGGCCTTCTCTTCAGCTTCTATGAAATTGCAATCAGAATTACGTAGCATTATTATTCAATAAATAAACTTTTAAATGATTTTAATGTCTTCTTTATTGCCAGAGTGAGGATCTGCAGACATCCAGGGGTACAGAGAGACACATGGAGCAGAGAGAGGCCTGTAAGACAGGATAGTTGAATGCTGGGCGGAGGAGGGGAGGGAACAAAGGATTAAGAATGCAACACTGAGAAAGAGGAAGAGATACATATCTAAGGAAACAAGACAGGAGTCAATGAAAGAAAGGAGAGCATGGAGGAAGGAGATCAGCATCTACCAGATACAGTGATGTGGAAGAAAAACCCAATTACTAGCTGTCACCAATAATCCCTCCGGCACTCTCACAAATTCGTCATTGTAGAGTTTTGGTTTTGTTTTATTTTTCTTTTTTAATTGTATTTGCATACATTTAGATGCAGCATTTCCTCCCCAGTTTACAACTGGACTAAACATGCCCTGACATCTAAGAAGAAGATATTCAGGATGGTACTGGATTTCTCCTAGAATGCAGGACCAACAGACCTCATCTCAGTGTTAGAGGGCAGAAACCCTAGCTCCGATCATCTCATCTTTCTCAAGCTTCTACTTGTGTGAACACCCAAATTCCCACTGTTTGTGCAGGGTTTACCAAAGTAACCTCCTTCAAATTTCTATTTTAGGAAACCTGGGTTTCCAGAGACCTTGCTCTGCTGGAGAAGTCTCAGTTTTTCTTTGCAACTCCTGGCTCCAGTCTCTACCTCCTGGGACTCCAACCACTGAAGAAACAGAAAAAAAAAAAAAAAAAGTACTAATCGCCCCTCCAAATCTGAGTGATCTTCCAAAGCCCTCCTCCCCTCAGAATCCTTGAGTCTAGCCTGCTCCAAGTCCCACTGTGGCTCTGAGGAGGCACGATAACCACCACTAAAGTCATCAGGTCCTTAATCTGCAGCCACAGAATGCATCATAGCTAGAATTTAATCCCAAGATCTAGTCCCTCCCTTTAGAAAGTGCTGTGTTTCTCTGCCCCTGAAGGGACAGACCGCTCTGTAAAGTATTTAGATCTTTGTCTTCACTCCAGACTGCTTCTCAGATAAGCAGAAAATTGAATTTGTTAATTTGAAAATAAGGCGTAAGAAGGTCTAAGAAGGTAAGACCCAGATAGAAAGTTCTAAGACACAGCTGATCACCTTGGAAGGGGTGTTGGCTCAAGAAGTACAGTGCCCAGTTTCTTCTCTGAACCTCCGGGCCATGTGTGTGTTTTGGAAATTGAAGAGTATTTTTTTAGATTTTAGAATGGTGATATGGAGTTCACAGTGTACTTTGCAGAATCCCCTTCCCAACTCCAGGGAACTGGGGGCAGCACTCCAAGGTAAATACAAAATGGGCTGCCATGAATTGTATGAATATGCACACTGGGTTCGAGAAATAAAGTCTCTAAATAGCCTATCATCAGTTCAGGCCCCGTTTTGCCCCTACATAAGTTCAGGTCAAGAGAGATTCACTGGAAAATAAGTAAAACTCAACCTGTCAACAAACCAACGAACCAATCAACAACAAAAAAATATCTCAGTTTCCAGGACATTTTGGATTTCAGAATTGTAGATAAGGTGTTGAGAAAATGAAAATATATGGAGACAGGAGAGATGCTTGGGAAAAAAAAAAAGTGAAGCAAGCAAGCGGGCAGAAAAACACAAACTAGCAAAGGCATATGTTGAGTGAAGATCGTGAATAACCGATGGACCGTCTTCTGTATCAGGGAGGAACGTGCAGCAATACGGGGAGGGACCCACGGCGGGGCTGTCGCACCATACCAAGGGTGTGAGGACGTGAGTAATGCAGGAGGCACACTGATGCTGCTGAGCCTGAGACCCAAGAAGAGCTGAAAGGGCCCTGAAGTGGTGGAGAAGGAAGGGGAGATGGCAGTTGAGGACAGGGCTCAAGAAGATGCTGGGGCAGGCATTCTCCCACCAATTCAACAACCAGGAGTAAGAAAACTACAACCTCAGTGACAGGAGGTGCTATGGTCTACAGGTTTGTACCCAACCCCTCCCATCCCTATGTTGAAACCTAACCTCCAAGGTGATGGTATTAGGATATGGGGTTATTAGGACCTGATGAGATCATGAAGATGGAGTCTTCATGAGTGGGATTAGGGCCCTTATAATATCCACCAGAGAAAGCTCCCTCACCCCTCCTGACCTGTGAGGTTACAGTGAGAAGATGGCCATCAGTGAGGATGTAGGTTCTCATACACCAAATCTGCCAGGTCCTTGATCTTGGACTTCTAGCATCTAGAACTGTGAAAACTGAATTTTGGTTCTTTATAAACCACTCAGCTTCTGGAATTCTGTTATAGCAGCCCAAATGGATTAAGGCAGGAAGGATTTCAGTTTCCATACTTGATCTGTTAACTTAGACTTCCTCATATGCTAGTCAACGTCTGTCTTTTCATCTGTATAGAAAATTTATCTTGCTATTGAGATTTTCATATCCATCATTATTAATTTATCCTAAATGTATACAAAAGATACTCTGTGGGGCGCCTGGGTGGCTCAGTGGGTTAAGCCTCTGCCCTTGGCTCAGATCATGGTCTCAGGGTCCCGGGATTGAGCCTCGAATTGGGCTCTCTGCTCACCAGGGAGCCTGCTTCCCCCCCTCTCTTTCTGCCTGCCTCTCTGCCTGCTTGCGATCTCTGTCTGTCAAATAAATAAATAAAAATCTTAAAAAAAAAAAAAAGATACTCTGGGATTTTTGTTTGTTTTTGGTTTTGTTTTTGCTTCACAGTAAATACTAAGTACATCAGCCACTCTCCCTAGTCCTTATCCCAGAGGAATGTGATGAGAATCAGGGCCATTCCCCATAGATGAGGGATGAGGAAAAAAATGATTTTCCCCTGTTTATAAGGAGAAAGAAATCTCAGGAAGCTAGGGATTTTTAAAAGAACACTGAGAAATTCAGGTAAGTTTTATTTCCTCATATTCACTCACATGGTTTTAATGAGGATTAAGTGAGAATTATGGAAGACATTAATGCAAAGTCTGGCGTTTTATTCTATATAATATCCTAATTAATTTTGTAGTAAGGGGATGTTGAACAAATATTTTCTATCCTGTATAACAGGTATTCCCATGAGTGCCAAGACAATGATGTAACATTTCCTGAGGTTACCTTGAAAATGTAGAAGAAGTTACCCTGATCTTCTTCTAGAGGTTATACTAGGTTTCTTTAAGAAATTATATTTAAGTTTAATTAAATGAAGTAGACTAGAGATGCTCTATCTCTGCCTTAACACATGGAGGCTGCCATGAAGTGCATTTCATTTGCTACATGAGATAAATGACAGGGGCCTCAGGTGACCTGAGTGTGGTTAATACAACTGCAAAATAGAAATTAAATCATTTTTATTAAGATCAATGTCAACTTCCCATCTAGATAGAGTTTGTTTTATTTTTAGGAATTGGACCTAAGAAAAATATGCAACTCTAAGATAAATATTTAGGAATAAAAATTATAGAATCGCAGAAACATAAAGCTCTTTTGCATAAATGTTCCTACTAATTAGTGTATACTTATCACATAGTGGAATATTTCATTGGATCTTATAAAAATGTTGGAAGTGCTAACTACTTTGCCTTACATTGTTTTACATGTTTTCATTCCTGATAAAAATAAATACCATATAGAAAAACATGTTTTGTTAATTACTATTAAGTCTATGTTAGGGTTATTAAAAATAAAACTCTTCGGGAAATTAAGGAAATGCTGCTATGCACAGAATGTGAGTTATAAATGGGCCTTCTAAAATGGATCATTGCTTGTCTACTGTTTCTCTGGATTGTCCAAACATATGCCAGAGTGCAGGAGAGAAGGATGGTTCAGTGGACTGAGTCAGGTCAATGAAGCCTAGTACTATTTCTGCTTAAACTGGCCTATGAGCTCAAGCCCCAGTTTCACTAACACTAAGCTATATCACCTATCTTGCTCCATATGTTGTAAGTTTATCCAAAGGAAAAGTAGGAAGAATCATACTTTATTTATCTTTGAAATCCCAACTGCTGGTATAGAGCTGGTTCTCAATACATATTTATTTAATGAATGAAAATGAAGTAAGGGAAAGATAGAAGAAAGGAAGAAGGAAATGAATAAAGAAAGGGAGGGAAGGAGGGAGGTCAAGGGGGAAAGAAAGGAAGAAAAGAAGGAAAGAGGAAAGGAAGTTTATCTATGCCAGGAGGAGCCCTATGACAAAATAATATAGGGAAACTTAGTGTGGTGGGACTTCTACGTCTCTCATGCTAGGGTCTTTCTAGATAAACTGGCCCGCCACCTGTTTTCATAAATAAAGTTTTCCCGCAACACAGCCACACTCATTCATTTTTGTATTGCTTCTAAATGCTTTCATATGACAACCAGAGTTGAAAAACTGCAAAAGATATGCCACCAAATGTAAAATCGTCACAAATGTCAACTATTTACTATATATCCCTCTACAGAAAAGTCTGCCAACCAATACTGGTCTCAATATTACATGTAGCTCTGGCATGCTGTAGAGGATATGTTTCAGGTGTTATGATACCAGAAGACTCCACCACTCACTCAGACATAGAGTTTTAGGGCTATGAAGGACATTCCTCAGAAGGCAGCCACACAGTGGGACTTCTGAAACTGTCACTGACTTTTGAAAATCTGTTTCCTTGTAATGCTAAAAGTTTTTGAAAGGAGTCAGGGCATATCATACAGAACAGGACTGTCATAATTATTGCTGTCAAAAGGTTAGGACGGTCATACATCCGTGTTTACTTAGAACAGTTCCAGCTCCAATTTCCACCAATATTCCCAGTGTAATTATTAAAAGTGCCCCTTCTTACAATCAAAAGGACCAGGTTTGGAGAATCTATTATACGGTCCCACTTCATATCGTTGATCCTGAATTTACTGTGTTTGTTCTTGTCAAACCAAAGTTTCATTTTCTTTTGACTTTCTTTTTGTTAGACCTCAGGGTATTTGATCCACCTTTGTGTATTTGTTGATTTTAATCACAGCCTTTTAAAATACAATCTGAAGCAGCACTAGCTAAAAGAACCACAGCTTTTAAATTTTGACTGTGTTTTTTAAAGAAAGAATGTAGTCACTAAGATCTACATTCAAATGCTCTCCATGGGTGATTTTCTCCTGAAGAAGATAAAAATCGAATTCTCTTGGAAATACTGTTTGACTACCAGGCTCAAATATTTTTTCCTCAGCTCCTCCTGTAAGAACGTTGACCTTGTGGCATGACTGGAAAATCATTTAACTTCTCTTCACTTGTGAGTATATCTAAGAATCATCGCAAAATGTTTTTTGAAGTCCTGTCTGAGGATCAGTGATCATTAAGATGCTCAAAAGGTCTTCCCTGAAAATAGGAGTCTTAGCTATATGAAGATATCTCATGTCTGGTGCACTGTATTTGCTAACCCACAATGGGAAAGTGGTTGAAACCAGGAATCAGATGTGCTAGTCTGCTCGGCATAGATGATTTAAAAAGGAAATTGATGGTTATAAATATCGGCATAACTTAAAGCCAACTTATATAAAAGGGCAGTTTCCCTGTCTAAACTGATTTAAGCATTCCAGGGGCCACTAAAACTTTCCCTTGTCCCTAGACAATATTTTTGTGTTTGGTATAGGTCTTCACTGTCTAGTACAAAACCCATTAGCCATGTGGCTATTTAATTTTTAATTAATTAAAATTAAAGTAAAAATGTAGTTCCTCTGTTGCATCAGCCACATTTTAGGTTCTCAATGACCACAGAAGGCTATCAACGACAATATTAGCACAGATGTAGAACATTTCTATCACTGCAGAAGGTTCTATTTTTTTTCAGCAGTGGCCAGATGAACGGAGAAAACATGATTCAGCTGGTAGGTCTACAGCAACACAGCATCTTCCTTCTAATTAGCAAATGTTATACTGCAAAGTAGAATTACTGAATCACTGATACAGTCATATTCAATTTACCCTTAAAGCAATTATTACATGATAGCCAATGTGCCAAGAAAGAAAACCACTGCCCTTCAGGAGAGCCGACCTGAAGCAGGGCAAGAACAAGCATGTGTGGGGCAGTGGCAGGAGTAGGAACAGCTAAGCATAAGGAGAATGACTCAAGCCCATGCAGGACACCAGGGAAAATGAGCCATATCCAATCATCTAGGCTGCTCAATGTCTCAGAAGAGGAAGACATTCATTTGTTCATTCATATATTCACAACAACTCTGGAGAAGGGCAGAGCAATTCTCTGTTTTATAGGATGTAGTCAGTGCCTTGCCCAAGATGACATAAAGATAACCAAGTGATGGTGCCAGGATTAGAGCAAAACGCCCGACCAGGGGGCTTTTCTACTCTACAGCAATCTTAGAGCCTTTGAGGTTTCAGAATTTGAGAATTGGGGAAAGAACTTAGAAGGTAATAGAAAAATATTAGCTTTATGGAGTACTTTTTCATTAAAGGGAGATGGCTTCAGTAAGGACACAGCTTGAAGTTTTAATTCTCTTCTAATATTTCCATTAAGTTTAAAGGCTTGAGGAAAAATATCATTTCTGGAAATGTGTATGATGCTTCTATAGGTAAGGCAGTTATGAAAATGAGGTATGTTTATGGACTACTGCTGTGTATGTT
Source organism: Lontra canadensis (assembly GCF_010015895.1). Lineage (NCBI taxonomy): Eukaryota > Metazoa > Chordata > Mammalia > Carnivora > Mustelidae > Lontra > Lontra canadensis. Next base: position 31,531,209 of record NW_022630996.1, read on the forward strand.
CCAAAATAAGATCCTGAAAGGCTTGTACTGCACTGATTTCAGTCCTCCCCTAGCAAAGGGGATGCATTTAGAGGCAGTGTCATTTGGAGACCATTCTGCTTAGCATATGGCTGCACTGCCCTTCCAATCATAAAGGGCAGAGAAGGTTTAGCATCACTATGAACATTTCATAAGGCTCTTGAGGGAGTCGCCTTTTAAAGACCTCACTTAATCTGATAGAGAATGTGAGAGGAAAACACACTTTGTAAATGCGTATTTGTGGTAACAGAATTTCTTCTGAAGGGCATTAAGCTATTCCTGTCTCAAAGGTTAAAGTACTGTTAAAGAATAAATGTTGGAGTACCAAGTACAGAAGCAGAATGATAGTTCATTATCCAAATACCTAGCAAGGTAGGACAAAACCAAAATGACTTTCTTTACCATAAAAGACTCTCCTCAGTTGGATTTTGGGTGAATACTCTGTAGGAACAGTTCCAAGGTTCTGGTTTAGAGCTTCAGGGTGTGTGTTTTTGTTTTTGTTTTTGTTTTTACTTTTAGTGCTTTATCTTTTCCCTTCAGGCTGTGGTACTGTCACCCCAGTTTATAAAGCAAATGGAAAACAGTAGCCTTGGTCACAAAGAGACTGTAGATTTCTACAACGAGTAGAAGACTTGCTCAACAGAGGAGAGGGAGATAATGAACACGCACTATGCCATCTAACGCCCCCCACCTCTTTACCACATTCCCTGCAATTCCACTTCCCTCCACTCCTGTCATGCAGACATTCTTGAGGATTCTTGCACATAACAAGCTCATTCCATTTCAGAACCCTCACACTTGTCCTTCCCTCATTCTGAAGTCATTTTCCCTTTGGTCTTTCAAATTAAGATGCCCCTCTTCAGAGAGAACACCCCCTCACCACTGCACCCCTTTCTGCCCCTTTTGCATGCACTATTTTCCTTTGAAGCACTTAACATACTGGATTGGACTTTTGTTCTATCTCTCCCACTAGTCTGTGAGCTGCATGAAGCTGGGGACATGCGCTGGTGTCTAGCTACATCCCAAGCAACAAGAACAGTGTTCAGAGCCCACCGTAAGCACATTACCAATATTTATGGCATGAATCAATGGAATAAATAATTTTTATTATATTCATTTTCTCAGTGTTATGCTTTAAGTTGAATATTTTATCTTCCCTTTCCTGCATTATACAATGACAACTCAGAAATGCAAACTTAAGGGAGGGAGGCTGCATAGTTCTGTCTTTGATCTGTTTAATTCAGATTGATGGAGACCTCCAGGAGACCTTATATCCCTAGGACTATGTAGAGATGGATTGAAAGGGCAATTTTTGGACTAAGAGGGAAGATTATTTGTGCATAATGATCCATTTGAAGATGAAAGTTAGCTTCTCTTTAATTGGGAGATTTAGCAACTACCTGGGCTTCTTCAGAACAAGTAAAGGAATTATTTGAGAGGCTTAACTTTTTCATCCCTACAGGGCACTTTGAAGAGGTAGGCACCAAGGAATCAGAGTCACACATTGAATTGGTATCAAAATACAGTGACATGATTTCCCACAGATATCGGTTCTAGGGCCCAGATTATGGAGATTTCTGGTTCTCTTTTCCGCTGCCCTCAGACTATCAAGGATGAAGACATCTGATTATCTTTTGAAACCGTGCCTTGTCTTTAAACGTATCCAAAGTCCTTAAGTGCTACCTATTCCTGATTTGTTCTTCAGGAGCGTTTTTATTTTTAGCTTTTCTTTTTGCAACTAAAAAGTTTAGTTCATTCCCCAAGGAAATGTAATAGCCTATTCCCTGGAAATGAAACCTAGAAACATTTGTCCTGAGTGATGTACCTCCTGTTTGGGGTTTGCACACTGATTTTGCTGGACATTTCCAGGGCATTGTTTGACATTCACAAGTAACATGTAAAATTGAGTATATGGTACCTTTGTCACACATTCAAGTGATATGAGCCATGCTTGAGCTAAGAGACATGAGATTTTTGATATCTCCCATAGCAAGAAATTATATCCTGTAACATGTGCTTGGTAATTACAAATCTTTGCGTGGGCATCGGTGCCATATGCATAATACACCCCAGTGGCACAATTTCAAGGTTGCAGAGTCACATTTTGTAGAAGAATCATTTATAATCACCACTGCTACTGCAGCACTGTCTGTCACACTTTGCTCTGCAGGGGGTGTTTCTATAACAAATTTCAAAGTTGCTAAGCGATTTTTTAAAAAAATACAAGTTAATGCTAGTTCGAGATATTTCTTAAGGATTATCACAAATGTCACCATGTACCTTGGAAAGGGAGTTGGTATAAAGAAAAAAGAACGCTAACCGAACTTCTTTCATGAGTTATGTGAATGATCATTTATGCAAACAGTAGAACAATCTTGTGGGTGTTGTAGACGTGTAAACATTATTGCACTTTTCTACCAGGGTAATTTACCTTTTAAATTATAAAGAATCCGGTGAGGCAACAAAGCTCAAATATCTTTGTTTAGTCCTACTTGGTCACATTAGAAGACACATGAGGATTCATTCACTCATTCATCCATTCATTCACATGGATTCCTTTGTTCATTCATATTTTTTTTATTTTTAAATTTGATCCTTATTGTAACCCTGCAAAATGCATGTCATACTAAATATAGAATATCAGAGCAGTTAAAAGGGTATGCTTTCAGAGTTTCACAGGCATAAGTTAAAATCCCAGCTCTAGTACTCCCTAGCTATGTGACCCCTAAAGTCACTTAAATTTTCTGTAACTCAGTTTTCTCATTGGTGGAATGGGGACAATGACAAAACCTCCTCATTAAGTTATTGTTAGGATTAAATGAGAACATTAGCCATTATTTCTATTAGAGTCATGTTACATATTACAGATAATATTAGTCATAGTACACATAAGATGATAGATTTAGAGAGGTAATGTAATTCACCCAAGATTACACTGCTAGCAAGAGGGATTTAAACCAAAGTACCTGACTGCAAAGGTAATGTGCTTATTACATTTCCTTCATAGCTTAGAATGAGGAGGAAAGGGGCACCTGGGTGGCTCAGTGGGTTAAAGCCTTTGCCTTCCGCTCAGGTCATGATCCCAGCATACTGGGATTGAACCCCGCATCGGGCTCTCTGCTCAACGGAGAGCCTGGTCCCCCGCCCTCGCCCACCCCTGCCGCCTGCCTATCTGCCTGCTTGTGATCTCTGTCTGTCAAATAAAATAAATAAGAGAAAATCTTAACAACAACAACAAAAAAAAAGAATGAGGAGGAGAGCAGAGGATTAGTTCACTCATACAGGATGATTGCGAAGGTCACCTACAATACTAAATATGAAACCATGTTGACAAGTATATATACTTTTATACAAAGGCAAGCTATTTGGGTTGTATAGATTTTAAAAGTCTGCAAATATATGCTTGCTGTCAAATAAAACTAAGCATTGCTGTCACAGAAACTGAGTTCACCAAACCCATAAACTTTTCCTCCAAGGCTCACAGATAGACTACAGTTGGCACCCTCTCTTGCATTATGTATGCCATGTAACTGAATTCTGGCCAATGGAACGTGGGCAGGAGTGTTGAGTCTCAATGCCAGGTATGGAATGTAAAAATTTACCATGTGCAATATTTGTGATATTCTCTTCACCTTCTGCTGGTTGGGAGGATTATCTCCAGGGCAACCTTTGGTCTGTACATGATAACTGGAATCTACAAGAAGGAAGGAACCTGAGTCCTTGAATCACTGCTACAGAAAAGGCCACCACCATTCAGCAGCCCCCATTTTGGAAGTCATTTGAAAGAGAAATAAACCTCTATTGCATCTGAAAACTAGTATTTTGGGGTTAAAAGAAGATCTATTTACTTATTTCCAAGAGAGAGGGAAGGGGGGGTTAGTACAGAGGGAGAGACAGAGAGAGAATCTCAAGCAGACACCCCACTGAACACAGAGCTCAATGCAGGGCTCAGTCTCAAACCCTGATATCATGACCTGAGCTGAAAGCAAGAGTTGGACACTCAACTGACTGAATCACCCAGGCACCCCAATATTTTGGGATTTAACTGTTAAGGCAGCTAGCATTACCTTCATGGGTACAGTTACCCAGCATCAACCTCCAGAGCGGAATAAGTAGGGTGTTACAACTGTCTGGCAAACATGAGATGTCAGTGTAACTTATTTTACCAGCATATTTAACAGTATATAACACAAACCTTTTGGAGGCATAAATGGGTTACACATTTCTATCCTGTACTTTATAAACACTAGAAATATATCTTTAAACAATTACTCATAGGACTTTGGAGGCAAAAAGATTTTAAAAGTCACCTAATTCAACTCATCCTGTGTCTGTATAGTAAATAGTATTCCTATGTGGATAAAGTACTTATAGCAACAGTAAATTCACTTTTAGACTGTTTCACTATGAAATAACACCCATCTTTCATTCTAGGCAGCACACAGCACAGAACAGAAGTTTAAGATGCATGCCCTTATTCATACTTAAAGGCACATAATGTTGTGGCTCATCATCACTTCTATTTAAAGTTAAATTTTAATTGTTGTAGTCAATCTCCAATATTCCACAGACCCCACCACTCCCTATTATCACCTCTTGCTCCTCCACACATCTGTGTTATTTTTCTGGTCCCTTCAGCACCAAATGCTTCAGAATTTGGGCTTGTGTGCTTTGCTTGGCCTTAAGATAAAAAGATTTACATTCAATCCCCAGCTCTCCACTTTTCCTAGTTTTATGACCCTCAGTAAGCTCCTTAAATCTTTTTCAGTTTTCTCATTTATAAAATGGGTTTAAGAATTTTGGTCTCTCTCATATAAACTACCACAACTGAACCAGGAAGAAATAGAAAGCCTGAACAGACCCATAACCAGTAAGGAGATTGAAACAGTCATCAAAAATCTCCAAACAAACAAAAGCCCAGGGCCAGACGGCTTCCCGGGGGAATTCTACCAAACATTTAAAGAAGAACTAATTCCTATTCTCCTGAGACTGTTCCAAAAAATAGAAATGGAAGGAAAATTTCCAAACTCATTTTATGAGGCCAGCATCACCTTGATCCCAAAACCAGACAAGGATCCCATCAAAAAAGAGAACTACAGACCAATATCCTTGATGAACACAGATGCAAAAATTCTCACCAAAATACTAGCCAATAGGATTCAATAGTACATTAAAAGGATTATTCACCACGACCAAGTGGGATTTATTCCAGGGCTGCAAGGTTGGTTCAACATCCGCAAATCAATCAATGTGATACAACACATTAATAAAAGAAAGAACAGGAACCATATGATACTCTCAATAGATGCTGAAAAAGCATTTGACAAAGTACAGCATCCCTTCCTGATCAAAACTCTTCAAAGTGTAGGGATAGAGGGCACATACCTCAATATTATCAAAGCCATCTATGAAAAACCCATCGCAAATATCATTCTCAATGGAGAAAAACTGAAAGCTTTTCCGCTAAGGTCAGGAACACGGCAGGGATGTCCGTTATCACCACTGCTATTCAACATAGTACTAGAAGTCCTAGCCTCAGCAATCAGACAACAAAATAAATTAAAGGCATCCAGATCGGCAAAGAAGAAGTCAAACTATCACTCTTCACAGATGATATGATACTATATGTGGAAAACCCAAAAGACTCCACTCCAAAACTGCTAGAACTTGTACAGGAATTCAGTAAAGTGTCAGGATATAAAATCAATGCACAGAAATCAGTCGCATTTCTCTACACCAACAACAAGACAGAAGAAAGAGAAATTAAGGAGTCAATCCCATTTACAATTGCACCCAAAACTATAAGATACCTAGGAATAAACCTAACCAAAGAGACTAAGAATCTATACACAGAAAACTATAAAGTACTCATGAAAGAAATTGAGGAAGACACAAAGAAATGGAAAAATGTTCCATGCTCCTGGATTGGAAGAATAAATATTGTGAAAATGTTTATGCTACCTAAAGCAATCTACACATTTAATGCAATTCCTATCAAAGTACCATCCATTTTTTTCAAGGAAATGGAACAAATAATCCTAAAATTTATATGGAACCAGAAAAGACCTCGAATAGCCAAAGGAATATTGAAAAAGAAAGCCAAAGTTGGTGGCATCACAGTTCCGGACTTCAAGCTCTATTACAAAGCTGTCATCATCAAGACAGCATGGTACTGGCACAAAAACAGACACATAGATCAATGGAACAGAATAGAGAGCCCAGAAATAGACCCTCAACTCTATGGTCAACTAATCTTCGACAAAGCAGGAAAGAATGTCCAATGGAAAAAAGACAGCCTCTTCAATAAATGGTGTTGGGAAAATTGGACAGCCACATGCAGAAAAGTGAAATTGGATCATTTCCTTATACCACACACAAAAATAGACTCAAAATGGATGAAGGACCTCAATGTGAGAAAGGAATCCATCAAAATCCTTGAGGAGAACACAGGCAGCAACCTCTTTGACCTCAGCCACAGCAACATCTTCCTAGGAACATCACCAAAGGTAAGGGAAGCAAGGGCAAAAATGAACTATTGGGATTTTATCAAGATCAAAAGCTTTTGCACAGCAAAGGAAACAGTTAACAAAACCAAAAGACAACTGACAGAATGGGAGAAGATATTTGCAAACGACATATCAGATAAAGGGCTAGTGTCCAGAATCTATAAAGAACTTCGCAAACTCAACACCCAAAGAACAAATAATCCAATCAAGAAATGGGCAGAAGACATGAACAGACATTTCTGCAAAGAAGACATCCAGATGGCCAACAGACACATGAAAAAGTGCTCCATATCACTCGGCATCAGGGAAATGCAAATCAAAACCACAATGAGATACCACCTCACACCAGTCAGAATGGCTAAAATTAACAAGTCCGGAAATGACAGATGCTGGCGAGGATGCAGAGAAAGGGGAACCCTCCTACACTGTTGGTGGGAATGCAAGCTGGTGCAACCACTCTGGAAAACAGCATGGAGGTTCCTCAAAATGTTGAAAATAGAACTACCCTCTGACCCAGCAATTGCACTGCTGGGTATTTACCCTAAAGATACAAACGTAGTGATCCGAAGGGGCACGTGCACCCGAATGTTTATAGCAGCAATGTCTACAATAGCCAAAGTATGGAAAGAACCTAGATGTCCATCAACAGATGAATGGATAAAGAAGATGTGGTATATATATACAATGGAATACTATGCAGCCATCAAAAGAAATGAAAATCTTGCCATTTGCGACAACGTGGATAGAACTAGAGGGTATCATGCTTAGCGAAATAAGTCAATCAGAGAAAGACAACTATCATATGATCTCCCTGATATGAGGGAGAGGAGATGCAACATGGGGGGTTAATGGGGTAGGAGAAGAGTAAATGAAACAAGTTGGGATTGGGAGGGAGACAAACCATAAGTGACTCTTAATCTTACAAAACAAACTGAGGGTTGCTGGTGGGAGGGGGGTTGGGAGGGGGCTGTGGGGTTATGGACATTGGGTAGGGTATGTGCTATGGTGAGTGCTGTGAAGTGTGTAAACCTGGAGATTCACAGACCTGTACCCCTGGGGAAAAAAAAATATATGTTTATAAAAAAAAAATTAAAAAAAAAATTAAAAAAAAAAGAATTTTGGTCTCTCTTTTGGCTGTAAGTACTATGAGGAATATGTGAGATAAGTGCTATAGAGACTAAAATATCAGAATTATTACTGGAATAACACAAAATGTCTTTATTACATCATCCATGTGGAAATCTTTGAAATATTGGAAGGAAATGATTATGTCATTCCTATGGTTTCTCTCCTCTAGTCCAAAGTTCCCCATCTCTTTCAATTATTCTTTGAGTGGCATTATTTCAGTTTCCTTATAGTTGTACACCAGGTTGGGGGTGTACAAGCTGAGTGTGGACTACGGTAGACAGAAAATGCCATGCTTCGTATGAAAAGAGAAGCCAAAATTCAGCTGATTGTTACCAGATGGCAATATTCACTTGGCTGGGTATTCTAATATTTCAAATGAAGGAAGTAATCAGGATTTATATATAAAATTTCCCAACTTTAAATGTTGGAAAATCAATTCATTTTTTACCATTGGTCTGGAGGCCTCTAGTTTATAAAACTCTGTGTTAAATTTTTAGGCTATATATATATATATTGAAACTATATATTTTATTTATTTATTTAAATAATTTTTAAAAATAGTTATTTATTTGAGAGAGAGAGAGCATGAGTAGGAGGAATAGAGGGAGAGGGAAAGAGAATCTCAAGAAGACTCTAGGCTGAGCATGGAGCCTGATGCTGGGCTTGATCTCATGACCCTAAGATCAATACCTGAGCAGAAATCAAGAATCGGCTCCCCAACAAACTGAACCATCCAAGGACCCCTATATATTTCATTCGATGTGCAGAAGTCAATCTGTATATACATGGGCCAAATTTGGAAAAAAAAAAAATCCACTATCAACATGATCAAAGTTTCTTAAAAGAAAAATTTTAGTAATTAAGATGAATAAACTCTATTTGATTAACATGAGACAGTTTCTATATATGAATCAAAATGTATTAGCATATATTACATATATTAATTATATGAATACCCCATTTCTAAAAGAACTCACTAGATTGTTTACAGTCACAGAAGAAACTTATCACAGATGAAAGTTATGGTATGGTTATGGCATGAGGGTATGCATTGACAAAGGGGTTTGGAGATCTCAGGCTCTGACATGCTTTCCTGTCCCTGGGTTGCTAATATGTGTTCTACCTCCAGGTCTGGAACCATCCTCTTGAGAGCATATGACACACCTCTGTAACAGAAGTCCCCAGTTTTTTGTGGTGGGATCTCATAGACAGCTGGTCACATAGGCATGTTACAGCTACAAGACCAATCTTAACTGGCAAAAACTCCCAGCCTTCACCAGGCAAATGATCTGGTTCACCCTGTCCCAACACAGCAGACAGACTCATGGTCACAGACATCATTCATCTTTAATTAAAATATTAGCATTGGCCAAGGGTCACTACCATGCTCCAGAACCCTACCAGACTATAAGTATACATTCTATCTGACTAATATTAAGTCATACTATATCCTCAATATAATTTCAACTTTCTATAAATTACCTAAGAAAAAAATGGTCTTTTTACTGGATTTTTTTTTTTTCAACAGCTTGATTAAACTTTAGGCAAGTTTCTTCCCTACTATATCCCCTGACTTTCCTTTTCTTAGAGTTTTACTTTAGAAAACTTGCAATTGTAATTTTTTTCCTGTCTTTCAAAATGTACGTCTTTTCCCAGACTCTTTCTAGTTTTGCAATCTCAGAATGTCTTTCTCCAGTGCCTGGGAGCTATCCCTTTGAAATGTAATCATCAAGAAAGGCTGTGCCCCTATCTTCCAGTGTTTGTAGGAAGGTAAAAGCCTAACTTCCATAAGCACCAATATTCAAACACATGGTCTAATCACATAATCGGCCTCCCCAAATCCCTCAGTACTCTTTCATAGTTCATTCCAATGAGTGAATTTTTCTCCTTTTTGTTTCGAGGGAGTTAAGTTCAATCTCTCTCCCCTTTGCAATACCATTGACTCCTTTTGCAATAGTCTTGAATAAAGTCTTGTCTAACTCCATCTGTCACAGTTTTTCTCTGACATGACAATATCATTAAATAAACGAAGTGAGTTTAACCCTATACACAGCTACTTAATAAATATGAACATTATTTTTTAAAAATAAGTTTTGAGAACCTGAATGAAATATCTATGTTTTCTATATTTAATTCTTTAAGAAACTACTACATTGTAGTCTTGCTAAGGGCTTATTTTCAATGATTAAGACACAATCTTTAATAATCAAAGGAAACTTTTTTTTTTTTAAGATTTTACTTATCCATTCATGAGAGACAAAGAGAGAGAGGGGGAGAGAGAAAAGCAGAGCAGAGGCAGAGGGAGAAGCAGGCTCTCCATCAAGCAGGGAGCCCAATGTGGAGCTTGATTCCAGGATCCTGGGATCATGATCTGAGTGGAAGGGAGATGCTTAACCAACTGAGCCACCAGGAACCCAAGGAAAATAGTTTTAAATAATGGCTATTTCTGGTATAGAGTAGCTAATTTCTGGTACAGAGTAGTAGCAATGCTAATTTTATCCTCCGGTCCTTATTTTCAGTTTTAACAAAGTATTATTAAAGGATATCCTTTTGATAGAGTTTTTTGTTTACTTACCAGCACAATATCTGTGGTGTGTTTTTGAGGAGATTATAATGGAAGCAAAGCCTTTTTGGAAAATAATTTGGTACAATTTAAAAATGTCAATGTATGTTTTTCCATAATAATATAACTGCCAACAATCAGAGTAATTTAGGAGATTTCAAGTGGAGGGACAGTTTTCTGATGACATTGCAGATAGGTAAAAATATATGCCATATAGTTAAATGGCTTAGAAATTTCTGTTAACCTATATATAAAAGTGATGGCGGTTGACCCAGTGTCACGGATTGTGATCATGGCAGCTATGGGGCTAAAATTGTAAAAACACAGCAGGGCCAAAACTTGTAATTGAATTGTACATAATCTGTTCTTCACTGAGTTTCTGGAATGTCCTTGAATGAATTTTAAAATTAAATGCCTTTTCTGCTAAACAACTGTAAGGAGCTGAAATTTTTCACAAAATTTTTCCTTATATAGAGCTATCATTAAACTTTAGTAAATAGTGATAAAATGACATATAGACAAGTATAGCAATTTTTTTTTATTTCTTGTTAACCATAGACTGTGGATATTAACAATTTTTCTGGACTCAATATTTAGCGATTTAGTATACAATTGAAACAAACTATTTCATAGATTTTCATAAACATTAGATTTCAAAAGTAAAATTTTTTTGGAAATGTATCCTTTAATGATCTATATAAGGTTTTATTTTCATGTAGCTCAGGACAAATACTGACAGAATGAAATGAGTTTTACCACCAATTCAATTCTTATTTTTCATTTTCATATATGTAAAGATTAGGAAACTTTTCTAACATAATAGGTGAAAATAAAATGTTTTTATAGGAAGAAATTCAATTGTTTGAGCATTTAAGTATAGGTTAAAAATAACTATGACTTGTTATTTAAAATAATTGACAACTCAGATCTTTCTTCAATTTTGTTGAAATCAAAGAATTAGAAATTACAACACTTGGAAAGAGATTTATACCTTATTATTGGTCATTCATGTTCTCAACACCTAACATTACCCATTTTAAAAAATTATTTGGCCTGTAGACTTTACAGCGTGTGGAAATGTACCATGCTAAGACTGGAGATTGATAAAGTCTGCCATTCTTCTTTGAGAGGGAATAAAACAAGCAGGTCAAATTTGGAAGATCTAGAATGGAAAATGATTCCCCTAAAAGTACGTAAGCACTACACCTCCTGGAACACCTTCATATTCTTAGAGGTAATCCAAGAATAAAGAAAAAAGAAAGCAGTTCCTAAAAAATAAAAGAACTCCTTGCTACTGCCTCAAGAATCTCTTTAGCCAAAGCCCAGATGACTTAAAAGCCATGATTACTTATATTAAAAAAAAAAAAATCCCTAGCAGACTGTGACAATGATTTAAGTTGGAAAACCACAGAAATAAAGGAAAGACAATTTGCTTTAGGTCCAGATGATCATTGGGTTTCCAACGTGGTCTTATCAGTTTATTAGCTATGTGTCCCTGGGCAAAATATTTAACTTCTCTGAGCCCCAGCCTTTTCATCTGTATAAAAAGGATAGCAAGTAGGTATTATTAGGAGGATTAAATTACGTAATACGTGTACATCACTTAACACAGTGTCTGATACATGGGAGGTATTCAATAAATAATGGTGGCAGTTATTGTCATCTTTGTCATGATCCTCACCATTTCACTAGCTGGAGTTATTCCCTGGAAGTTGCCACTATATAGCCCTACAGTGTCATGGAAAACAAGTGGGTGTTAGGGGTCAAATGCTTCTTCATTGTGCTCCACCTTGGAGGTAACTATGGGGAAAAATCAAACTAACTGTATGAGTGTGAGAGAACTATACAGGAGGGAAGGCAACACTTCAACCAACATCAATACTTTTCTCTCAAAGGGAAAATTAGAAGTAATGAGAAACCAAAAATTCAGATATAAAAAACCTCAAATACTTAAACTCTTCCATCCACTAGACATATGTCAGACCATCATATAATTTCAGCAATTTGATCCCATTTAGGAGATTTAATGACCTTACTTTAAAAATCATATAAAAATTAAATTCAATAAAAATTAATGTATACTCATGTCTACCTAACTTAATGAGAAATATTAGGTTTATCTATAAAGGTTTCCCAATTTGATTTAAGGTATATGTGGCTGCCACAGGAAAATGGAGAAGATGTAAAAAATCTTTTGGTTTTGGGAAAAGGTAGGCATTTAAATTTAGACTAAATGAGAGCTAGGAGAAATCCATTACTTTAATTATAATCTCATCAAAAGTACATTAATCAAATAATAGCAGCACAAGAAGGATTTAGATCTTTAAGTGCCAAAATACAGGACTAATTCATAAAACCATAGGATTATTCTGTTAACAGTTTTGTGAAAATGATTTCCACTAGTGATCAAACAATAACTAGGAAGAACTTTTTGAAGAGAAAAATAAAATTCATCTGTCATATGTATAATTTATTACTAATATAAGGATATTGAATATTCATATGATAATGCAAAGTAATCTCTTAAAATGTAAATTTCAATCAGATTAGAAGTGTTTAATTGTCATTCAAGTAGAAACTAAATAGTTTTAGAAGAGAAATTGCAGACTGACAGAGTAGTGATGACTTCAGAGGAGAACATGCTCATGACATAATTTATCAGTGGTTTCAGCTTGAAAATCAAAATGGAAACTGCCAAAGCATCCATTTTACAACTGGATAGTATATGAAAATGAGCAAGCAAACACAGCTTTTCAGATAAAGTTTGAATATTCAAAAATATAAAGAATAAATGACCTTCAAATTTATCCTGTCATGATATAATCTGGAGTGATTTTATAAATTTTACATGTTTTATTAGTTCATACTTCCACCAGGTCCTTTAAGATATTTTTGTGACAGATCTTCACTGAAGACAAGAGGCCTTTAGTAAGTCTCTGAAAAGTTTCTCTTTTATGATAAAACTATATTAAAAACTATTCAGTGAATTTAGTTAAAATAATATTCCTTGGAAAATAACACATATGGGTGATATGTACCTGAGAGTATAATACAAATATTAGAGTAGGCTTTGACACAAAACTTTTTTTGCTATTAAAGCTATACAAAAAACAAATGTTCCTATCATCTTAGGGCTTCAAACTATGGTAAATTTAGTTGTAATAAAGAGGAGACTACAGACTGGCATAAGGTCTGCTTAACATGGTGAGAATGGAGCTGAGGACTTGGCAGTCTGAAAAGAAATGGGATCTGACTAGGTAAAAAATAATGAGAAGTGGAAACAAGGCATGGATAAGGTTAAGAGGATGCAAGTACAATGGTTCATTGTGTAATACAAATAAGGAGAGAAAAGCAACTCATCTCTAAAAGTTCTTGTGAACCTATGTGCATTGAGATAAATTACATTTGCAAGGATTTCTGGGATGCTGAAGTTAAAGTGCGAAGAATGCTGTCCAACTACTGCTCACGCTATTTTTCTAAAAACCAATAGACTCTAGAATGCATTTCCTCTTGTTAGACTTCCTGTGATTTCTCTCATTTATGTTAGGGTCATTGATTAAAATTTAATTTATAAGAAGTTTGATGATCAAATGAATTTTTATCATTTTCAGACAAAATAAAAATTTAAAGATACCATTTGGTATCTGTTAATGGCAATTCAAAATACATAAAATACTGTTTAATATAATACATTTTTCCACGGAAAATAATATAAAAGCACTAACTTCTTCCTTCATCCTCCTGCCAAAAATCCAGAAAACTCTATATTCTAAAATTTTCTTTTAGTAAGTGCTATCTTTGATTCTCTTGTTACTGTTAGGAAAAAAAAAATGATGAATTGGGATAAGCAGCAAAAAAAAGAAAATGACAATGGTCCATGAATAAATATTCAATTAGTCCATTCTCTGAATACAGTCTCTCCACTATGTGTCCATTCTATATTTAATAAGAAACATGATAAGGAAAAATAGCAAATAAGAATCATTTATCTACCCAAATTAAAAATATTAAATATCAGCTTCCACCTCTATCCCTGCTGACATCTCCCCTGGTGGTTTTAACCATTATCTAGTAGAGTTTCCGGTACATAATAAGCATTCACATGTAAGTCAAATGAATGACTATTCATCTTATTTCATATAAAACTAGAAGTGTGGAATAGAACCAAACACAAACTCGAGAAGTATATGTGCTTCAAAAACAGACACATAGACCAATGGAACTGAGTAGACAGCCCAAATATGGACCCTCAACTCTATGGTCAAATAATCTTCAAAAAAGCAGGAAAAAATATCCAGTGGAAAAGCAGTCTCCTCAATAAATGGTGCTGGGAAAACTGGACAGCTATGTATAAAGGGATGAAACTCAACCATTCTCTTACACCATACACAAAGATAAACTCAAAATTTATTAAAGTCCTCAATGTGAGACAGGAATGCATCAAAATCCTAGAGGAGAACATAGGCAATAACCTCTTTGACATTGGCCACAGCAACTTCTTTCAAGACACATCTCCAAGGGGAAGAAAACAGAAATGAAAACGAACTTTTGGGACTTCATCAAGATAAAAGCTTCTGCAGAACAAAGGAAAGAGTCAAAAAAACAAAGAGGCAACTCATAGAATGGGAGAAGATATTCACAAATGACACTACAAAGGGCCAATATCCAAGATCTATAAAGAACTTCTCAAACTCAACACCCAAAAAACAGATAATCATGTCAAAAAATGGGCAGAAGGCATGAACAGACACTTCTCCAAAGAAGACACATAAACGGCTAACAGACACATGAAAAAATGTTCATCATTAGCCATCACAGAAATGCAAATCAAAACCACACTGAGATACCACCTTACACCAGTTAGAATGGTGAAGATTAACAAGACAGGAAACAACAAATGTTAGAGAATATTTGGAGAAAGGGGAACCCTCTTACACTATTGGTGGGAATGCAAGTTGGTGCAGCCACTTTGGAAAACAGTGTGGAGACTCCTCAAAAAATTAAAAATAGAGCTACCCTATGAGCCTGAAATTGCACTACTGGGTATTTACCCCAAAGATATAGATGTAGTGAAAAGAAGGGCCACCTGTACCCCAGTGTTCATAGCAGCAATGGCCACAATCTCCAAACTCTGGAAAGAGCCAAGATGCCCTTCAGCAGACAAATGGGTAAAGAAGATGTGGTCTATACACACAATGAAATATTACTCAGCCATCAGAAAGGATGAATACCCAACTTTTGTATCAACATGGATGAGACTGGAGGAGATTAAGCTGAGTGAAATAAATCAAGCAGAGAAAGTCAATTATCATATGGTTTCACTTACTTCTGGAACATAAGGAATAACTTGGAGGACATTAAGAGAAAGAAAGGAAAAGTGAAGTTGGGGAAATCAGAGGGGGAGATGAAGCATGAGAGACTGTGGACTCTGAGAAACAAACTGAGGGTTTTAGAGGGGAGGGGGTGGGGGAGATGGGTGAACCTCATGGTGGGTATTAAGGCCGGCATGTATTGCATGGAGCACTGGGTGTGGTACATAAACAATGAATGTTGGAACACTGAAAAAATAAAATTAAATTAAAAAAAGAGAGACTATGTGCTTAATGTGATTCCTCTGATAATCTGGGGAGATATAAACTATATGTATACATCTAGTAATTTGAACATCACTTTAATATCTAAATGTATATTTTTCTTATAATCATATCATATGTATTAAACAAGACGTAAACAAGTAATATATATTAATGACAAGATTCTAGAATGTTGTTCTGGATTGCAAAATTCTAGAAAGAGGCTCTAAAATGTTATGCCAGCATATTTACCCCTCCCACCTTCCTCCAAAGTCCACATGACATCTATAAATATAGGAGTCTATATCTTGCAACAGCAGAGCGCCTTTCTTTGCTCCAATCTTCCTACCAACTAGAATAAGAAATCTAAACAGTGTATTTAACTGAGCATTACCAAGGACCCGGGGAGGGGTGGAGTTAAGATTCTGAACACAAGAGAAATACAAAGAAATGGTATGACATTTGGCCCTATTTTTTCCTTTCTAATTCCTGTAGATTTCCCTGAAATATTTTCTGAAAAATCTATTTAAATTATACCTATTGAGACAGAGTCAGAGTCATTTAGATATACAGATAGAGACATTGTGAGCATATCAGTAAACTCCTCTTAACACTGTCTTGGTCTTTCTGGCCTGTGTTCATGACTGAGGCCTTGAAGTAGCCCCTCTAAGGTAGGAGAACAGAATGCCAACAATTCCTATGTATTACAAGTTATCCTGCAGAATGTGTATGCAACTTAGGGCATACAAAAAGCCTTATTTTAAGGAAGGCATTGCCAGGCCTATTGAATTTCATATAGTCTCATCCGAAGCTTTTTATGATGCTTTCTACCTTCATGAATAAAATCAGATATGCTGAGAGAAAACCAGGACTGTTCAGTGGTCACATGATCAATTAGGCCACTTATTGAAAGAGGTAATGAACCCTTTCATGATGGAATAGAAAAATAAATGACTTAACTCATCTCCAAACCTCATTCATCTCTCCAGAAGAGGCTTTCACCAAGTGCACTGCAGGAAGAGAGTATTTGGAGAAGAGAAAAGCAAGAGATAGTTGGAATATTTCCTAGGCCTTTCCACACTGTACAAAGCACTCAGGACTTCAAGCCAACACCTGGGGAGGCAGAACAGTTCATGAAGGCACTTTTGCTCCTGTGATGTCTCACAGCCATAAAAAGGAGTAAGGCAATGAGCTTGATGAATTATGTACAAATTTCCTTAAGTGGCTTGTCTTTCTGTCTGAATTCAAACAATTCGAGACAGTACTAGCCAATTTTATTGACATATAGTCAATTGGCCCCTCTACTTATGGTTGTTGTGATGGAATAAAAGAATAGTGTGTTCCTCCTAATTTCTTAGTTGTTGTATGTCAGAGGCTTTCACATTTTTCACAGAAGTGATGGACTGCATGCAGGTAGATTCATAAATGTCTAATACTAGTATCTCCTACACGCTCCCAGGTGCCAAAATATGCCCTAGTCTTGAAAATCCCCAAAAGTTGGGAAAATGACAAAGTTGCATGGCAAGATCCTTTGGTACCCTATCTATCTCTAGAAGTGTGAAGGCAAAGGGAACCTCCACTTAATAGACATCACATGTACCTTACACAAAGAGTCTGTGGTACTATTTTTCATGCTTCAGGGAATTTTTCCTGGCTTCACTTCCCATTTTCTGTCAGAAATTGTTTCACATTTTTTGGGTTTCATGATAAAACTTATATCTTGATTCCATCTCCCTAATTGACTTCTTGCTTTGATGGTTTGTCACAGCCATTTCATTTTGCCTTTAGATGCTTGATCAAATCTTAATATTTTGGTTTATTTGCTTCAAAATTTTTCTACAGACTAAAGCATTATAGATAGTGCTAAAGTCCCCTCATGCACACCTCCCTGGTGCCAATTCTTTCCTCCCAAGCAGTAGCTGTTTCTTGAATTTGAGATTTACCATGCTATCCACATTTCATATCAAAAACTAAATTCAAATAACCATAGACAGTTATACGACTTTGTTTTGCAGGTTTACTGAATTCATTGCCAGGCAATTTGTTTTTTTTTTTTTTAATTTAGCATCATATTTGAGATTTATCTATATTAACTTATGTAACCATTTTAATTGTTATATTTGGTATTACTATACAACAATTTATTTGCCTATTCTTCTTTTTTAAATTTATATTCAATTAGCCAACATCATTATTCTCAGATGCCGTGTTCAACAATTTATCAGTTAAGTATAACATCTAGTGCTCATCTCATCCCATCCCTCTTTAATACCTATTATCCATTTATCCTATCTCCCCAACCAACTCCCTTCCAGCAAACCTCACTTTGTTTCCTATAGTTAAGAGTCTCTCATGGTTTGTCTCCCTTTCTGATTTCTTACCATTTAGTTTCCCTCCCTCCTCCTATGACCTGTGCTGTTTCCTATATTCTACATATGAGTGAAACCATGTAATTGTCTTTCTCTGATTGACTTCTTTCACTTAGCATAATCCTCTCCAGTTCCATCCATGTCAATGCAAATGGTAAATATTCATCTTTTCTGATGGCTGAGTAATATTCCATTGTATATATGCACACCACATCTTTTTTATCCTTTATATTATTATGTCTATTCTTCTGTTAATATATATTTTAAAACATGTTTGCTACTATGAAATAACATGGCAATGAAAATTCTTGTAATAAGTTTCCTTGCACAGATATGCAAGAATTATCTGCATTACATACCCAGAAGTAGAACTGCTTGATTGATTGGCACACACTTTAATGCACATTTACTTTGCTTATAGTTATCAAAATGCTCTACGGTATATTTGTCCCAACTGACAAACACAACAGCACTATAGGGCATAGTTTCTCCAAAACTTTGTTTTGTCAGACTTAAAGACTTTTGGTAATCTGTGACCAAAAAACTTGTGTGTGTGTGTGTGTGTGTGTGTGTGTGTGTGTGTGTTTAATCGTACATCTATAATTCCTTGTGAAGTTTAGTTTTTTTTTTTCCCCCTTTTGGATTCTCTCTGGTGTAAATGGCCTGTTCTTAAACTTCTCAAATTTTTCCAATAGATTGTATTTCTTTTTCCTCTTATTGATTTTAGAAGTCCTTCATAAATTCTGAATACTAATCCTTTGATTAGTATTCTAACTAAGACACTAACAAATATCTTCTTGCAGATCAAAGCTTTGTCTTTTTTTAAAAAAATTTTTGTGGTATATATTTTAGAATATACATTTAAAGGAATTAAGTCTGCTAATCTTTTTTCCTTATGTAGAATTTATAGTCTCTTTGTATCTTAAGAAGCTCTTCCTACCCAAAGGTCATAAAATATGCTCTTATATTTTCTTCTAAGAATTGTAACATTTTGCTTTTTACATTTATTAATTCACTAGAACTTATTTTTGTCCATAATGTGAGTTGAGATAAAAGTCTATTTATTTTCATATAGATAACCGATTGTTGCAATTGCTTGCAATTGCAATATTGAAATTGGTTTATTTTTTCCACATAATCATAATGCTACCTGAGCCATGTATCAATTTTGCCACTTCTTTGCACATCGAGGTTTTTAAAAAATATTATTTATTTATTTGACAGACAGAGATCACAAGTAGGCAGAGGGGCAGATGGAGAGAGAGAAGGGGAAGCAGGCTCCCTGAGGGAGCCCGATGCAGGGCTCAATCCCAGGACCCTGGGATCATGACCTGAGCCAAAGGCAGAGGCTTAACCCACTGAGCCACCAAGGCGCCCCCAACACATTGAGTTTTTATTAAGGAAAATGTCTATTCTTGTGTTCTAGAAGTGTGTTTGCTCCTGCCTACAGAAGTACTGTAGTCTCCTAATTAATATAGTTTATGTAAGTAAGGCTTGATATCTGATTGGACAGTTGTCCCCATATTGCCCTTCAACTGCACCATTATTTTGGCTATTTTCTGTCCTCTACTCATTTATACTAGTTTAAGGACCCACTTCTAAATTCCATACATAACTGTTGGGATTTTGATTAAAATGTCGTTTGCATTTAATAGGTCACTTTGGGAGAAAATTATCATCTTTTACATGTTTCTCCATTTTTTTAAGCTTCCTGTCTGTTCTTCAGAAATCTTTATAATGTTTCTATGAAAGGGACTGCATGATTTTGTTAGGTTCATTTCTAGTACTTCAGAGTTTTTGTTGATACGGAGAATAGTAGCATTTTCTACTGCATTTTCTATTTCTTAATTAGATAGAGGAAGGCTCTACCACCTTTCCATAGTTGATCTTATACCAATTGGTCTTGCTGAAGCTTCCTGCCAATTCTTATATATGTTCCCCAAATTCACTTGGATTTTCAATAATCTCACCATCTTGAAATAAGGAAAAGTTTCCATTCCTTTAAAATTCCTGTACTTTAAATTTTGTTTTCTAATCTTTACATATTGACTAGGATCTTTAGTACAATACTGAGCAGAAATTAAAACCGCTGACATGCCTCATTTAAAACAAAATAATACTAATACAATTTTGATAAAGAAGAATTAAGTAAAGGATCAGAAGTGAGAACTGTGGGTTCTTTTGTGGGTGATAGACCCACAAAAATATGCTGATTCTTGACAAAGGGTGCAAAACCAATTTTATACAGGAATAATAGCTTTTTCAAAAAATAAAGTTGGAGTAATTAAATGTCCATATGGACTCTACCCTCATACAAAATTAGCTGAAAATGGTTTATGGACTTAAATGTAAAAGCATAAGCTTATAAAAATTTTTGGAAAAAAAAATACTAGAACATCCTTGAAATGTAGGGTGAGGTGAAGATTTCTTAGATTTGTCACCAAATCATCATCCATAAATGAAAATCCAACAAATTGAACCTCATTGAAATAAATTTTAAAATAAGAAAATGCCTTGATGGAAATATGTTAGAACATTAATATATCCAGAAATATTAAAATACTTTAGGTTTAAAGGGAGGGAATTAGAAGAATGCACACATAATGAATATATATGACCACATAAAAATTAAAATGTTTTATCACAAAATATAGATATAAAACTGTTCTGTTTTAGGCTCACAAACTTCAGTCATCTAAAAGGTCAACAATATTTTGGAAGAACATATACATTTAAATATATTTTTGCCATATTTGAGTTTCAGTTTTATCTCCCTAGAGCTCTGAGGGTAGCTGGGTTGAGAGATGAGTACTTAAATCAATACATATCAAAATGTAAAATAACTCTAAAACTTTAATTAGTGTGTATCTTATTCACAGTAACCTAGAGTGATGATTAAGTTATAAAGATGTATACTGCATTATATTTTCTTATTAAAAAATATTGCTACTTTATTTATAGTTTCTTTCAACAGAATTCCCTTTCTTAATGAGACATATGTAATACTTTCATAAAAAGAATTCATTTAGATTTGAATCATTTCAACATTAACTTCAACACAGACAATAAAAATTCAACCTATGGCTCTGAGAGATTTCTCAAGCAGTTTTGAAATTTTCATGTCTATATATACACTTCTTCAGAAGAATATACTCATTGTCAATATGTCCACTTTTAAAATAAATCCTTTAAAAATAATTTAGCATTCATATAACAAGATTATGTAAGATGGAAAAACCACTTCTGATGTAGTAGAATGAGAACAAGCTGAAGAAATGGTTTTTAGGGAAAGAGAAAGCAGAACTAGTAAAAGAGGACTACAACTTAGATAATGGAAAAATCAAAAGGACCTGCAGGACCTGAGAAATAAGATTTAAGAAAGCACCAGGAAAATAATGACGGTAAAGGAAAGAAACTCAGAAATGACAGTGAAGAGTGAAAGAATGTGTTATGTAGTTATGTACTTGGCCAGACGTTGATGCCAGGCATTGTCTGGAAAGCCAAAACTTTTTTTTTTTCTGGATACATTTTAAATATATGTGTTGTCTTAGCCAAAATTTTCTGTAATCTCCATGGCAGGGCTGGAGATTGGTATTGTTGCAAACATTCCCAGAGTGGAATAGGTGTTGCTAGGTGGAAGCCAGGCAAGGGTGGGAGGGAAGATACTATGGGAAGATACTAAGTGACAGTTGTGCAGGAGAACCAGAGAATTACTGGACACAAACAATATAGAAATACATAGTCAGGAGTAAGGACAACTCTAGTGAAGGAGGAGAAAACTGATTATCATTTTGATGAAATATTCTGAAGCTAAGATTTAGTATATGCACAATTCTTCAGCGGACTGATCAAGAATGAGGGAGGGCGAAGTAGTATATTGTTTGAGGAAAGATATATTCAGCTTCAAAGGAACATATTATTATTCCTTATTTCTCATTTTGTATGAATTCTGAAATGGGCTCATATTATCAGGAACTGTTACCTGATACCGTATTCTACCCTATATGTCAGATTCTAGATTCGAAGTCCTTTTTCAGTTTGGAGGGTTTATTTAGGGATTGCATGCTTTCCAAGATCTCATAAATGTAACCCCAGTTAATCTATAGTTGTGTGATCTTAAAGATTTTGCTCTGGGTAAGATTGGTTAAAAGAACATGGCATATAGATAGATGGTCACCTAAGATGTGAGTTCTGAAGGGCAATGGGAACACTTCTGCGGTCAAGCACCTTCTTCACTCTGTGCCATAACCTGAAATTCTACCGCTGATGTTGCATAGGTTTGGACTATTGTTCATGAGGATACTAATAGTTTAGTCTAAAAGGATTTACCAGGCAATTTTTTATCAATATAAAGGAGGAGAAATTAGGAGACATGATAGCATTGGTCATATAACTGGGATTTGAAATGATGGAAAAGAGTTGTTTTGTTTACCATTGCATATATAGTACTCATTGGGACTATCCCTTCAATAAATATTGGCTGAATGAATGAACAGAAGGTGTAAAGGGGTATATTTTGGGAAATGGAATATTTTATACTGGTTGAAAATGAATGAGCCATGCAGTAACATGAATGAACCCTGTTCACCATTGTAAAAATATTAAGGAGAAATAATAGGTATTCCAAATTGAGTATAGCATAATTAACTTTTCATAAAATTAAGACAACTAGTACACACACGCACACACACACACACACACACACACACCCCTACCTCTATGATTCACTTTTTAGGAACAAATATATTTACAGTACGTTAAAGGAAAGCAAAGAAATGTTGGATTCAGGATTCAGGCTCCAGGAGAGGCAGGTAGATGAATCAGGGGAGGTCACTCTATGAACTCTCTGTTAAATCAAGGCTATTTCTAAGGTTCTAGACTCTATTTGGATACTGGTTTCAAGAGTTATTGCTACAATATTACAAATAACTAAATAACTAAACAGATGGAAGTGCATGGATTATGCTGTGTTACTAACCCAGAGATGACTGGTACACTAGAAGTCTAAAATAATTAAATAAATAAATACATGCATAGAAGAAAAGAGAAAGAACTCAAAGTTTAGACTGAGGCACGCTAAAAACAAATTGTCCACATCAGAGTGCTTGTCTTTGGCTCAGGGAATATGAAGTAGCAGACAGCCAGTGAGGAACATGCCCCTCCATAAATAGAGAGAAATATATAGTTCTTCCCACTTGTGGACTTGAGTGTTATCTACTAAAAAGTACTGGAATGGAGTTGGCTACATAAAGAGCAAATCATCCATGGTCATAGAGTCTAATTAGAACTTTGCAAATTACTGTCTTTCTTTTTGCCCTGATTCTCCAGAAATTTGGATCCTAATGTGATGATCAATCATCGGAAATCCTTTTCACAGTTGTTAAATCTTCTGCGTTCTTTTTGTGAATATAATTTTTATAGTTTGTTAAATTACTTTACATTTTGTATATCATAAATACTTTAAACTGGCCTTTTAATGATGTGGGCTATAAATGACAAAATAAAAAATGCATGCCACAAATGGCTGAAGTCCTTATGTTGGAAACAGGGAAATAACTGTAAGGCTAGCAAAAAACACTTGTATAGGTGAAGAAATACTTTTCTTCTGCAACAACGTGTTAGCTATTTAACTTCAATAAGAAGTATGTCTAGAAAATACTATTTAAAACACGAAAAAGTAACATATTCAGCTGATACACTAAAAAAAGATGACTGACCTCACCTTTTGGCTACATGTTTCAAAACCCTATGTTTCAATCTTATGATCATCTTGAGGAAGCCCCTGTTCACCATTGTAAAAATAACATGTATTTCTGGCTTCAAGGTTCTCTTCTGCTCTCTAAAATAATCCCGAAAGTAATAAAGAAGACAAAAAAGAAACAGATACACAAAGCTCATCTTCAATAAAAAAGAAGACATAAGCATCCCTAACCATAGGATGTGAGAGCCAATAGAGTCACTGAGTGACTCAGCAAGCAGAAGTTCTGATTCAGTGTCTCTGGAAGAGGCTATTCAGGAAGTCTTGGAAAGACATGGACTTGAAGTTATCAGGCACCAGGGGAATTAAGTGTGTGTGTGTGTGTGTGTGTGTGTGTGTGTGTGAAAGCCTGTGCATGCAGCACAGGCAAAAGTTGGAATCCTGCTCTCCATGTCCCTTTTTCTCTCCCATTTTCAGAAAAGAAGGGCAACCACTAATCTGTAGTCCCTGCAGAAGTCAGAAGGCTGCCTTTGTAGAAACTGAAATAGAGCCAAGGAAACCTACATGATCTGTGAGGCCTAGTGCAAAATAAAAATGTGACGCTCTCTGTTCAACAATTAAGAATTTCCAAGAAGGCTTTGGGACAGAATTAAACAAAATACAGGGCCCTTCTAAGTGCCCTGTGCAACTACACATGTGGCATACCCATAAAGCTGTCTCTGCAAAAGGGCTCCAAACTCAGGAAGCAGAGAGATGAGAAGGAGTGGAGTCATGGGACTAAAAATGAAATTACATTACTTATTAAAAATGAATAAGACAGCCTTATTGTCTTTCAGGATATCCACTCCTTTGAGAAGTCTGGGGATTCATCTACACAGGAACCAAACTAACCTAGAGGAATATACTGGCATTTGGTAGTTCCCACCATAAAATCTATCTGGCAGCCATAATGCACGCACTGACAAAACACCAGGAAATAATCTCCATCCACTTGGAAACAAGTTCCACCTGCATCCACAGAGCTTCTGGATGTTTTAGTGTTTCAGTAAAAAAGAGTTACCATGCATTTGAGGAAATAAACAACAGAAAGAGCTATAAACAGAGAAAGAAGAACAGACAAAAAGTGTAGGGGGCCAGATAATATTTCAAAGGGAAAATATTAATATTAAAAAAATAATCACAATCATAATAGTGTCAGATTACATTTTAAAAGCAGTACTGTTCCCTTCATATTTCCTCCTGTAACATAGGAGCTGAAAGCTGGGGAACCTTATGTCTCAAAATATTGGCCAGAAGTTTCAATGCCAATGAGGGGCACTTTCATGTTTCAGATTCAGAAAGCAGAAGAACAACTCAAGCTGTTATGGCTACTTTAGGATTGGAAAGCAAGCATGTGATTTCTAGCAGGCTGCAGGTGTAGTCTGCCAGTGATGTTCAAGCATTCTCTGATGAAAACTGCTTTGGTGTATGTTCCTTGTTTCCTGAAATCTAGGGGTGGCTGTTTTATAGCCTTTTCATAACTTTAAGTACCCATTTCTTTGAATTAAATACATTTCTAAGTGGAATAACTAGTAGAGTTTTCCTGACAGATCTCTGATTGATAAAATACTAGGTAGCAAGTACTGCTCTTTATTGTATTTTATGTTTGAAGTATATTTCATCTATTTTTAACCATACCTTTTTATAGTATTCAAATGTCAAATCATTAGAAAGATATACATATGATACATACAAAGATATGTTTTGTCTTCTCACACTTCCTATTCCCATCCCTATAATATGTAACAATTTTAAATATATTTTTATCCTTCTAATTGAAAGCTTTTCTAATTAAAAATATTAGCACCTTGAATTAAAAACAGATTAAAGAAGAGATATAGTATTTATGGTATATGTTTGGAGATCACAAATCCATTTAATAATAGGTCTATAAGGAGAAAACAAAGAAAATGGATGGGGTATTATACAAAAATACAAAAAAAAAAAAAAAAAGTTTCCCAGAACTGAAAGATAAAGTTATGCATTCTAAAAGGTTCACTGCATGCTTAACACAAAGATCTACTTGAAGGCATGAGAGAACACTGGAAATAAACACCAGGGAATCAGAGAAGATCTCAAAAATTTCAGAAAGGAAAAAAAAATCACACATACAAAACTAGGAATCATAATGGCATCAGACTTCTCAAAAGTAGTATTGGAAACTGGAAGACAGTGGAATAATGCCTCCGATATTCTGCGTGAAACAATTTTCATCCAAATTTTATACCCAGTCGAAGTAGCAGTCAAGTGTGAAGGTAGTATCAGGACATTTTGTTGAAATCAAATTCTCAATAATATTTAGCTTCTCTGAACTCCTTCTTAGGAATCCAGTGGAGGATATGCTTTACAAAAATGAGGAAGAAAACAAAAATAGAGTAAAATACAGAATTCAGGAAACAAGGGATCAGACACAGGAAAGAGAAGTAAGCATTCCAAGGGCGTAGTTCTACCGTAGTGGGCTTGGTAAGTAATTAGGCAAGATAGGAACATGGGGACAGAAGGAAAAAAGAAACAGAAGTGACAGATTATCTGCAGTTTGATGTAAGGACTTTGCAAGAGATTTGAAGAAAAATAAGCACATGGAAAATAACATTGTAGTTATTCTCTCTGAGAGATATAAAAATTACATAGAAAGGAAATATACTCATAATGTACAAACTTGGATCAGTGATCAACCATAAAAGCATAGTCCTATTAACCAAAACACTAAATATGGGTTTGACAACAACAGGAAAAATCATATTAACAAGAACACGAGAAAGGAAAGGAGATGGGGTGGGGTGAAGCACTGCTGGTTTCCATGATCACTATTTTCACAAAGGTTAATAAGAATTGAGAATGTGATCAGATATAAACATGCTCATAAATTATACATTTATTTACTTCTCTGAATAATTCAGAAGATTAGGAATGTTGACACAGCTGCAAATTCTAAGCTTTCAAGATCAACTCAGGGAGAATATCTCACAATTATGTCTGACAAAATAAGGGTCACATCAAACTCTCTAGAAAAGTGTCTCTTACCCAGTAGGACCACCTTTTCCATGTATCCTGTGGTTAGGATCCTGGTTATGTTAGAACATTCCCTGGGCCTGATATTTCTCTTCAATACTAGAGTTTCATAAAATAATGCAATGCATTTAGGCAGGAATATATTCCTTATATGTCACCTTCAGATTCTCTGGGTTACTTCTTCCTATTACAAGCAAATTCCTAAATTAAATGGTACTTAGCTAGAATAAGAGCCATATACCCAAATTCTTGAAGAGTCTCTAAGATTAAGATTTTACACAAAAACAAAAACAAACAAAAATATTTTAGATAATAATGATTCCATGAAGACTTTTATCATTATTTTCTTTTTAAGACCATGTACATGTATTATGTTGATCATTTAAAAATGCTAATAAGCTTATTTTAAAAATAAATAAATCCTAATATTTCAAAATTTAGCTTAAAGATAAGATTCTTAATTACTTTTATGTTTGGGGTACATTGGAACACAGTTTCAGATGGAAGATCAATACAGTATTACTCTTTTGTCCAGATTTCCTGCTAATAACTTGCAATACCTTTCAGCAGTCCCTTGACAAATGATTTGTACGTGCCTCTTATTACTCTGCTAAGCCCTCTTTTCAGTCACAGGAAAAAAAAAAAAGACAGAGGTTTGAAGGAGACACATATCTAAATCCAGTCTGTACGTGGAAAGTAAGTTAACTCTCTTCCATCTTCCTCCTTGCATCTAAATTTGTGACGGGACCCCAATTTACCAAAGAATAGAACCTGCTAAAAAGATCACTGCATTTATTCCTAGCTTTCTAAATAATACTTCATATATATAATTCAGAAGATCAAATTTCTCATTTAATGTCTCCACAATATGGGAATAGTGGTTTGGAATTGAAATGTTCTCACTGCTTCCCCAAACAACAATTTGGTCAGAATTTAACTGGTTCAGTGGGAATTTTCACATCACTCGGAAAGACCATAAATGAATCATATGAGCTGTTTGCTTAGCTCTTTGCCCTCTCTGTTAGGTTGGGGATAATGAAGCTTGATAGTAACATGCTGAAATCATTTCTCTCTATGAAAGCTTTTAAATCTTACCCTATAAACTATATTTAATGATCTTTAAAGAGTTTTTCAAAAATGTTTCATTGAACCAGCTAGGTCCTTAATTTTTCCTATGATTTCTCTCCAACATTTAAAACGTTTTTCCTCCTTGTGGCTTTAAGTAAATACTTCTTAAAAAGCTCTGAATGGTTTGAAATGATTAAGCCAGTTTTAATGAAATGATTTAATGAAATGATTAAGCCAGTTTTAAAACTTTCAAGCCAGTTTTAATACTGGTGTTGGCTTATGACTAACTATTAGCTCATTTAAGTTACCTGTTCATCACAAGTAAAATAGAAAACTTCTGAAATTTTTCCCATACTTTTTTCATTTTCTTTATGCAGTCACAAAATGGTTAAAATCACTTTCTTTTATACCAGAGTAACATAACATTATACACCTCTGAAGTGATTCTTTTCAATAAACACCATTTTCCTTTCTTGTTTTTAAATGCAAACATAAAGCAGCCTAACATTTCTCAAAGCTCCCATACCAGACAGGGGACTACAGCAAGTCATCTTGGATGACTTGGATACAGCAGGAACATACTGCTGATTATATTATCAAATGCAGCCAGCTGTAGTTTCAGACAGCCTATTAGTGAGAGAGGTTGATATAGCCAATCAACAAATAGGTAAAAATCTTCTCATTCCATTTGATGTGATCCTGACAAATGAGAGGAAAGTGACCCTATAGGCATTAAGAACATTCCTTTTCTCAAAGCAAAATCAGTGAGGCAAAATTAGATCATGGTCTAATTGCCTCCCTTCTTTAATACACCTTTCACTCTGAAACCACCTATCCTGGAATGCCTAAATTCTGCATCAGGCCGATGCACTTATTGCTATATTATTTTGACTTGCCTAGATCAGTGTGCCATCAGATGCTGAAAGACCTATAGGACTCTGGAGCAATGATGAATATTAATAGAGGTCTGCCAAGCAGTTGCCTTTAGTCCTTAGAGCAATAGCTGGTATTCTCTTGCTATTCAGAATTCTTATAGAACCATTTATGCCTAAAGCCTGCAGTGGAGGTGTACAGATGAGCAACTCTTCACGGAATTATCATAAGCAAATCTAGACTGCTTTTTTCATTTTCTGGAAAATTGTATACATAGCAAAATTTCTACAAGGATACCTGCTTTTAAATTGTAACTAGGGAAGCAATACATCTTAAGTGAAATAAATATCGAGGAGAAGAGGGCAGGTATGATTCTGTCGAGAGGGATATGACTTTCATTAGGAGGCTAGACAAAAAGTTTAAGTTTAGAAAGATCTGACCGGTACTAAGTAGAAATAGGCAAAGCTCCCAGGATGTAAGGGATAATGGTTATTCTTCTAGAGTCATGCCATGGCACACACCATCTGAGGTGGTGTGTGTTCTGAGATGTATAGACCCTTGAGTAAATTTTGATCATTGGTCAAATGGTCAACAGTTGAACGTTTAATGAATACCTAGACTATAAAAAGCAACATAGTAAACACCACAGATGATATGAGCATTGCTACATGAATTAGGGTAGAAATGATAAGAATCACATTTGTGGGATCAGACTTGCATGAACCTTCGGAACGCCTGAGTGGCTCAGTCGGTTAAGCGTCTGCCTTCAGCTCAGGTCATGATCTTAAGGGCCTGGGATTGAACCCCACATGGGGGGGGGTCCCTGCTTAGTGGAGGAGGGGGTCCTGCTTCTCCCTTTCTCTCTCCCTTCGCCTCTCCCCCTGCTTGTGCTCGTGCTCGCTCACTCTCTCAAATAAGTAAACAAAACCTTCTGTACCCCTGCAACATAATATATTATATGTTACTAAAAATAAATAATAAAAAAAAAATCTTTCAAATAAAAGGTGCATAATCCTTCAACATAACAATGTGTATAAGAACAGGCAGTTGGTCCAGGGCAGTAGTGACTTACAACTGTATCATTGCTTCTTATGAACTAATAGCTCTCTTCTGGCTGTTAATTTCTGCTTCATTGTCAAGATTCAACCAGGTCTGTCACGCTGGAATAGCCCTTCTGGTTTGGGCTTCCCCTCTTTCTTTCAAAGTCCTCCACTTGGCTTGGTTATGGTGGGCCAGTTTGATAAGGCAACATTTCCTAAGCTCACTAGATCAAAACAATCACTTGTTACATGCAGATTCCCAGGGTCAATCCCTAAGAATACTGAATCAATAGGGTAGAAACTGTATTTAAAAAAAAATATATATCTCCCTTAGTTGACTCCCATGCTCAGACCACGGTGGGAAACATTATGATGACTGGGAAGAGTC
This sequence comes from Lontra canadensis, assembly GCF_010015895.1. Classification (NCBI taxonomy): domain Eukaryota; kingdom Metazoa; phylum Chordata; class Mammalia; order Carnivora; family Mustelidae; genus Lontra; species Lontra canadensis. The sequence goes on from NW_022630996.1 coordinate 31,561,484, forward strand.
AGTCTATCTCATTCCAGATAAAATATGTTTATTTCAATGAATGAATGTTTTAAATAACACTTCAGCTCCCCAAAGTGTCAATCATTAGTGACTGTATGGAATATGCTGTATTATCTAAGTTTTATAGTGTGCTCATTGGAGATGTGTCTGTGAAAAAGCCACAACACACTCCTTGGTCTCAGGGAGCTTGTGAGGTATATTAATGGTTACATGTGGCTTTATTATTATTTATAGACTAAATAATAAAATGTATAGGCCGACACAAGCTTACTTCATACATACTTTACACAATGCTTCTATTGGCAATATGATCATGTCTGTTCATTAGATAATGTTGATGAAGGTAAGACAGAGCTGGATTTATCTACGCAAGACAAGAATGCTAGAGAGTACAGGGTCCCAAGGCTATGCTGCAAGACTTAAGTGGAGACGCAGAAGAAGCTCACTTAGCAGTTCAGAACAGGGTGCATGTAGCTGTAATACAAAGTGAAAACCAAGATTGACAGGTAATAGATTTCATAACTGGTCGATTTTTCTTCCTTTCACATTTCTCAAAGTACTGATCTTGATCTACCAAATTGTTTGTTTATTAAGCTTATTATATAACTAACATGTGTTCATTGAATGACTTTTCCTATTCATTGGATGACTTATTTCTGGGCTAATTGTAAATTTTACGTATCTACCAAGCCACATCTTCCTTCATTCTAAATCCTAATACGGTGGAAATCATATGCAGTTGCCAGATTCTACCTGCTTTTTCTGGAAGCAGAGAAAAGTCTAAGACTCTTGAAAGACCCAAGGGTACTGTGTAGACTCACACAAGCTAGAAAGAGATTATGTCCTTCTCTCCTTCATTTTCCTTTATTGGTTTGATGAATACTGAAGTTTTCTTTCCCTAAGATTAAATCAAAGATACCAGAAAAAATAACATATATTCTTAGGTATACAGAAAATCAAGGGGTTCCTGAGTGGCACAGTTGATTAAGTGTCTGACTCTTGGTTTCGGCTCAGGTTGTGATTCTGGGTCGTGAGATCTAACCCCACTTTGGGCTCTGTGGTCAGCAAGAAGTCTCCTTAGAATTTCTCTCTCCCATCCTTATCCCCCACCACTCCCCACTAATCCTCTCTCAAATAATACATCTTAAAAACAAAAAAGAAAGTTAAGATGCATGTAATTAGGGCCAAGAATGAGAAATCATGAGCAGCTGATAGGCCGAAGTTCTCAGAAAAGGCACTGGTGAAGGGATTAGGCTCAGGAAGGAAACTTTAGTGATTTTCCTCTTTCCTTGGAAGGTTGATGGCAATGAGGAGATGGCAGAAACATGGTACTGGGTGTTCCATTTAACTTATTTCCAGATGTGCACCTCAGCCTCATGCATCCACAACAATGAAGGGGCCTTTGATTTCTACTTTGCCTTTAAGAAGGTACAGGTGTGTGTTTGTTTTTTGGTTTGATGCTCTATACCAAACCAGACAAACCGTCTGGAAAGTTTGTAATTACATGTTTAATAGTTTTTAGTTCTTCTGTTGTAATTCTTTGAAGGCCTTAAGTTAGTCTAGCAGGACATGTGTAACCATCCTAGTTCACTTTTTCCTTCAATGTCATACTGTTCAGAGCCCAAAACGGCCCAACTCCTGGAGACGAATGAAATGGTTAGACAAGAGAAGTGGGGCTATCATGCGATGCTCACAGAAGCTGATTGTGTGCATATCTTCCCAGCTCTGTATTCAGTAACATCACATTAGTAGCACAACCTCCACCAAGGTGGGAGTATTTATGCCACAGGACAAGAAAATGCTACAAATAATTTTGTTTTGTTTGTTTTCCTTGTGAGCTTGCTATTAAATATCACCCAGCAGAGCACTGGCACAGCAGAGCTCTTCTCTCCTACATGCAGCTGGGACCACCCATTCATCCTTATGGTTTAAACGGGTATCTTGGCATAACTGGAGCAGCAAGGGCTTGAATTAGCCAGTTTTTATTTTGTTTTGTTGGTTTTTTGGGGATGGGTTGGCTGGAAGAAAGAAGCAGCAGTGATCATGGATATCTCTGAGCACTGCCATCAACATCTGAGTCTAAGGCATGACACAGCCTTACCCACAAATGGAGAAATACAATTCTGTCTGGTCATATTGTGGGGGCCCCCAACCTGACAGCCTCCAAGCCAAGGTCTCAGGACACTAAATGAGACAAACATGAAGACAATAGCTGTCCCTAAAATAGAAAGGACTGATAACCAATGGGTACCCAAAAGCAAAATCATCAGTCACAATTCAAAGATCTAATTCTTACAAATGTTTTCTTTTGCCAATCTGAATTCGGGAAGGAAAGGACAGCATGAAATTTTACTTTCCTCTCTTGACCATGCACCATAGATAGAGATCTGGAAAATCTGACTTTAGTAAGGACTCTTATCCTTTGCCAGCTTCTGCCACTTTTCCCAGGATCACACTGGAAGGCTCCAGAGCAAGTGGGACATACCCACAGGTCTCATCCTGGTTACCAGAAACCAGAGAGGAGGAAAAATAATTTTCCCTCTACTCTTTAAAAGTTGGGTGCCTACCTGAGATCCCTTTTTCTCTAGGTTCCCTCATAAATGTACAAGCTTATCTAAAGATAGTTGAAAGTTCTGCACTGCGGCCACTATAATTCAAAATTATCTTTCGTAATGTTTGCCTACTTGTTCCACCCTAAAACAAAATTTTACTCACCTGAGGACTTACGAGGAACACAGTCTGACCCCAAGATGCATCCAATTTCTAAATCAGACCCAGTCCAACTGTAGCCAGATCCTACATCCAGTTCTGGAAAAAGAAATGCTCAAATAAAGTCTGAAAGCCCATAAAGCAAAAAAGTAGATCTGTGAGTGACTTCCCGCCACCTCAGATGCAGCAAGAAAGAAGGTCAGCAGGTTCTGCCATCTTGTTGCTCGTTGCTCTTGGGGTCTCCCTCAGTTCCCTCTTCTGACACCACAGCTGATAAAAGATAAGCTAAGGCTTATTAAAAATTATAAAAATTTATTTGAGTGAAAATTGATTTGGATAAGGGAGCACACATTCTAACAGATAAGCTCCAAGGAGCTGTACAAAATGAAAGACTTTGATAGTCAGCAAGGATCAGGAACAAAGGAAGTTACACTAGCAAGAACACAGGTTAGCTATTGCAAAGTTACTTTCCTTTAGGAGATGGCAGGTTTCTATTAGGCAGGTTACCTAAGTCATACTGATCAGATAATTCCTGAATGACTGGTTTAAGGTTCCACTTCTGGAAGAGTCAAAACTATAGTTAACTCTAGGTTTGGTGATATGGGATTTAGCATAAACAATTCCATTTTTCACCTGTTGTCTTGTTTTTAACTCCTATTAATAGTTATTTTCATGGCTATAAGAAGCTAAATAGTATTACTAAATATTTGCTAAGACTGGTGATCAAGTGTTCCAAATTAATTAGTTTTCAAGGTTTGAGAAATTATAAAATTCAATTTTAAAATTAAATTATATTTTTTTATTATATCTACTGGTTTCTCAAGGATAAAATCATTTTGCATACTTTTATAAGTGTTTCTGTCCCTTTCTGAAAAGCAAACTATTTCCCCCCTTTTTTTACAAAATTGCAGGTTTCCATTCTAATGCATTGCCCAGTTTTCTGTTAATATACTGTCACAAGTAGCTGCACATGCTTGCTTTTTGCATATTGTAAATAATTAGAGGTTCTTCAAGCCCCATGTAAATTTTCTTAGGTGGATTTAAATCAAACTTTAGAAACGATGCCACCATAATGGTGTCCTCTGGGGTTGGGTAAAATATTACAGCAAAGGTTCTTGACACTAATTACAAGTCTTTTCCTCTTACCAAAGTCAAAAGACTGGCTGATATTTGCAACTTTGTCAGAAATCTTATCTCAAACATTGGAAAATACTGTAAGGAGATATAGGTAATTGGTCCACGGAGTGTTAAAATCAAGTTTGCATCTTAAAATAATTTTTTTTTTTTTGGTCCTGTGCTTTTTAATATGAGTCTCTGGTGGTCGGGAGAATCATGTTTCTTACTGAGCATTAAGTCGGCTCCTACAACATCTCTGTGTTTGTAAAAGACAGATATTGAAATATTATCCATTAGCACACCTTACTGGAGCTGTAGCTTTATAATTTTTAAGGAGAAAATTTAAATTCACATCAACTGATTTGTTTATTGTTTACCCAGTCTCATGCTAAATTTCTTTATTTTCTAAAGTGATATATATATATATTATATATATGTACAACATATATAATATATATATATAATTTGTTATTTTCTACCTTCTCCTGAAGAAAGAGAAATGAAATGAGCACATTGTGCTATTCCACAGCACTCTTTACCATTCCTTTATTTACCTTCAGCCATATGACCTGGGGACTGCTAATGACAAATGAAGAAGAGGAGTAAAATATTTAATAAAAATCTTGTCCCAAAATTCTTTGAAAATATTTTTGGTCAAAAGCCAAATCCCTGCAAGACTTAGGGAAACAGACACCTGCTACTTTAATGTGTGTGGAAGTGTTGTTTTAGGGACTCTGGTCTTGATTTGTTCCCCTGGCATTTTTCATTAGTGTATCGATTATTTTTATTTTCTTAGGTTTAGAATGTTACCAATAGGTCCTCAATACTGAGTCCCATGTTGATGAGAATATGAAAAGTCTCTTTACCTTTTTCTTTTTCCTTCTGCATTTTGGACATTCCTTTTCTTCTTTGCTGCTTTGTTCTCCTTCCAACTCTGGAATGTGTGCCTGCCCCCGATTCGGGACTTGGTCCTCCTGAATTGTGGCTCCTCATTCTCTGCCTCACGGGAACCTCATCCATTTGTACATCTTCTACCTACCATTTCTATGCAAATGATTCCCATACCTGTAAGACTGATTCCAACTTTGTTTCTAAAGTGCAAACCTTAGAAAGTGCAAACCAACTGTTTGTTTTGAAAGCCCCTTAATGTCAACATATCCAAGAACTGAACTTTCACTTCCTCCTCTTGCCACCAGCATTCTTTCAGTAAACCAGGCTCAAAACCTGGGGATCACGTTTGTTTCCACACTCTCTTTTGCTGTCTACATTTGAACCAGTTCCAAAAGTCATATATATTTGACTTGTGCATCTTTTGGCAACTTTTTATAATTATGTCACCACCCTGGTTGATCTGTCTTCCTCCAATGAATTGGTGTTTTCTCTGTCTCTGCTCTACAATCCATATTATACATTAAGAGCAGTTCCTGTCTTAAGGTTCAGCTTCAGTTACCTTGTTTCTCTGATACAATTCCTTCAGTGACTTCTCAATTACTGCATTATGTATAAGCTTCTTCTTTTATCACTCAGCGCTAGTTATAATGTCTTTTTGGCTTAATATTTTACTGAATGTAGTGCTCTGATGATGTTTCCATCATGAGTATTTCCTCACAAACATTCTGACTTTTCTCTCCTCTATTCCTTTCCTCATATTTCCCCTTCAAGCCCAAACTTTCAGCTTTACTACTTTGTAGTTCCTATCAAAACCCTACCCTACACACAGCCCCCCCCCCCCCGCTTTTTTTAAGAGAGAGAAAGAGTGCTCAATTACGTGCCCGCATGGATGGGGGAGGGGCAGAGAGAGAAGAAGAGAGAGAATTTCAAGCAGACTCCACGCTGAGCGCGGAATCCAACACGGGGCTTGAATGCATGACCCTGAGATCACGAGCTGAGCCGAAATCAAGAGTTTGTTGCTTAACTGACTGAGCCATCCAGGTGCCCCTATACTATAGAGCTTCCCTTAAACCTCAACTCCTTCCAGACTTTTCTGGTGCTTTCAATATTGATCCAACTGATCATAATATCAATACATTTTACATATGTAAAATATCACGTATATATTTAAACTAAGTAGGACTTTTAAAAATATCATCCTTGCTTTATCAGCTGCCTGTTTGAAAACTCTCTGAAGGCACCTTTGTCTTCTTTCAAGTACTCTGCACCTTGCACCAAGGTAGAACCACGTATTATTGATTTTTTAGAACTCTGAAGACATAGGTCCTACATGCCTGGCTGCAGGGGAATGGAAGAAGAGAATGTACTATAAAGTTGCTGCCGGTCTATTGTCCTTTTATTTCTCTTTTCCTCCTCCTGCCTTCCTCTTAAATCTGTGGCCTTTAAGCATGACAGACCTGATAGATTTTTGAAGGGAAGGACAAAAAAAATGGCATCAAGTATGTATAGAGCATTGATAATTTATTAAGCTGCCAAAGATGTACTCTTCCCACAGTTGAAAGTGGAACAGGTCTCTCACAGGTTTTGCGCAAACAGATGAACAACTGGGAGGTTGACAAACAACAACGATTCCCTCAGGACAGTGGTTACCTGGCTCTGTGATTTGTTTCTTTCTCTTTTTCTCTCTGAAATGAATGTAGGTAATTTTCTTGCCCAGAAAATGTACCCACTGGGAAGAATATTCCTTTAAGCAGCCTGATAGAAACAAGCAAAAACCACAGGGCAAAGTTAGTTCCATCTTCATCCTCTAGTTACTGTGTTACACAAGAAAAGGTTCTGAGATTTCTGGGTGTAGGGAGTGGCTTGGGGGAGGAGGTGCTTTGTCCCAGGCAGGGGCAACATGATACTGTGTTCACCTCTCTGTAATTTTTATAACTACCTTTATCAAACCTAAATACTAAAGACTTAAGACACAGAGATGGGAGGGGCGCCTGGGTGGCTCAGTGGGTTAAGCCTCTGCCTTCGGCTCAGGTCATGATCTCATGATCTCAGGGTCCTGGGATGGAGCCCCACATTGGGCTCCCTGCTCAGCAGGGAGCCTCCTTCCCCCACCCCCGCCCCGCCCTGCCCCCACCAACTGCTGCTCTGCCTACTTGTGATCTCTGTCTGTCAAATAAATAAATAAAATCTTAAAATAAATAAATAAATAAAAAGACACAGAGACGGAAAACCTATAGACAGATGCCCCTTGTTATTTTAGCTTTAGTGAGGCTAGATTAAGGATGTTCTCACACACACCAGTTCTCTGCACACAAACTTAGAATGGTCTTCAGTATCTGAAAAGATGGTGGTATTTCTTGTGTCCTTGTTCTTAGCAATTCCCTAGTATTGCTATAAGAATTTAGAGATTCTTTAACTTTGTATTCCATTTATGCAACCTACAAGTTACCTCTTACCAGCAACTGTTCTCATAGCCCAGATCCTAATTAGAAAATTTGTCTTGTTGGTGGTGCTAATAGGCGACCAAAGATAGTAGTGTTTTAATATGTAGCAATAAATGCTCTTTCCTTGTTTAAATCACTGTGCTCATTATTTTCATATAACCAGATACTACCATCTGAGCATAGCTGGCAGCACAGAGTTCAGGCTTGTGAGAAAGTTCCAAATGCTAAAAGGCTCATTTTATGGCTGTTAAGATTACAGTGATTTTAATGATTCTATAAAAAGGACAAGCAGTCTAATCACTGGTTGCATGGGTTTTACATCTATTTCCATTATAAGTGCGGATATTCTTTTGCTTATATTCATCAAGCTTCCTAGAATAGAAACTTCTCAGTTAAGTGTCCAGCAAGGGTTACTACATGGAAAATGTTGGCTCTGTCCACAAGTTATGATTTATAATACCAATGAGTAGTCATATTCCAGCTGTATTTATCAGTTGGAATAGTTTTACTGTCAAATTTGAGTCTTTCTTAGGTACTTCTGCCATAAAGTAGAAATGAACATATTTCTTATAAACAGCCCTTGGTTTGACCAAGAACTAGTGTAAAAAATAATGTATATATCAAATGTCTCATCATCTCAGGTTCAAGTAATGAATAGGTCCTGCCCCTAGAGCAAGAGTACTACTCTTGCATGGTTCTTGAGTTGGGTTACAAGAACGAGTCTGAGCAATAATTTAGTTGAAACGACAAATTGGTTCATTTAGAATATTTTCAACCTCTGATTTTTCAAATGTGGTTGAGATTGATAAGTGATTTGGTGGTATGGCAAAATGCATCTTTCAAATTCCATGTTTTTCAGAATTTATTATATATTTTGACTTTTCTCTGTCTAATTATATTTTGTTTTCTGCCATGCACCACAATTTGTATTTTATGTAGAAAAACAGAGAAAACAAACCAAGAGCTTTTAGCCAAATTATTTTGTTGCACTGCTGTTATAATTTTTCCTATTTTTAATTCCAAGAAAGTTGGGTTCAGGAGGCTAATGTCTAAGGCATTAGAAGAATGAGCAAAATAACATGATCTAGAATACGAAGACTTTTATCTCACATAGGGATATGAGCCTTGTAAGTAATAGAACCCTTTATAAGTAATACAAATCTGAAATGCTATATGGCATTAGAGTGTTGTTATAAGGACATGTAGGAAAATGATTATCTTTTCTTGAAAATATGTGGGGGTATTAGTTTCCAAATGTATTATGCAAATGACCTACATATTATTGTAATAGCTTATTGCTATAGAAGACCTTTACTGCTCTAATTTTAGAGTTTAAAAAAAATCCTTGTTAGGAATGGTACTGTGTAGAATTTCTAGGACTACTTTATGGAGGGCCATGATTTTTGTGTAAAACAAAATGTTAGGCATATTTTAGTTCCTTGCTTTTTGAATGTAAACTTTGTAGGAAAAGGATATTTTTTATTTATTCTGTCACTAACATACTTATATTGACAGACTAATAAACATTCTTTCTAAATAAGCATGAAGACAGAAAGCAAAAGATAAAAACATACTAACCAAATTTCTGTCATTTGCATGTAATGTTGTAAAGCTAACAGTCCAACCAGTAGCTATATATCTTTCAGATGGAACAAATAGTGCAAATCTCCATTATTTTCTTACTCTTCCTTCTTGTATCTCTAAATAGTGTAAATCTTTACTATTTCTCTGTATTAAACCTTGCAAAATTTCAAATTAATGGAATAGCACATGAATGAATGAAATTTTTTAACTTTCATAAACAAACTGAGTAGAGAGTTTAGAATTCTAGGTCATATTAATTGTTGGGGAGAGGGGCAAAGGAAGAGGAAGAGAGAGAATCTTAAGCAGGCTCCATGCCAGATGGAGCCCAAGGCAGGGCTGGATCTCACAACCCTGAGATCTATAACCCTGAAGCTAAGATCATGGCCTGAGCTGAAATCAGGTGTCAGACACTTAATGGACTGAACCACCCAGGTGTTCTTAGATCATATTACTTTCAAAATGTGATGTGGATAACATTTTAATAAACTTCTTTTTCTAAAATTCTTAAAGAATTTGTTTTATCAATCTCACATAGATATGACTACTCCCACAGTTGAAATAATTCTTCATTAGAAAACAGGAGCTCTAAGAGTTTGGTTCTGTATCTTCCTAGCCAGACAGCACTGAGTTGCAAAAAGCTGTGGAATTTGAAGCTTATTTCTTACATTCCTTCTGATTCTTAGTTTTTTCACCCATAATGTTGAGATTCATGGAGAATCTTAGGTCAGGTTAGACAGGAAACACATGGAGGTGGAGGAGGTTCACTGGAGAGAGAAGGTGTTCTCAGGAATAATATCTGCGAAGAAGTAAGGGAAGCAAGAGAAGTTCATCTTGTATGCATTTGCAGCAAAGGTGTCAGCCAATACCATGGAGGACTCTGTAATAGGACTAATTGAATTAAGATGCCTTGAATTGAGGTAAGTTATTCAGGCCTTTGTAACTTATCATCAAATCATTGGATGTAGGCTCTCCTGAGAAAAGGGTATGCAATTTTGAGGGAGGCAGTTCTCTTTGGAGAGATGGCCATAGGAATTTCCTAGGAAGTAGCTCAGAAGCTACTCCAGCAGCTGGCAAACAAATGCCTTGTTCTTAAGAGGGCACACACTGAGTGGCACACTACAGCCTACACTACAGTTGTTTAAAAAGAAAAAGATCTGTGTGTATTCCATGTATACTTTGTACACTGCAGTTACTGAATAAACAGTATCTATTATTATTATTATTATTACCATCACTATCATTATTTATTATGAGGATTCATAGAATTTTTCTGAGAAGCCCATGGGGTTACCTGCACATTGTTTAATAATCAATAAATATCATAAAATACACAATTAAAATATAAGGTGGTTGTTTCCTTTTGAAGCCAATCTCCCACAAGCTGTTTCTATGCACACACACTGAAAAGAGCTGTTGGATCATTTCAATCATTGTATAATCCCTTGTGTCACAAAGAGTATATTCATTTCTGCTACTGTTGCCTAATGTGGAATGCACTACACAGAGGTTTAATTTAAAAGCCAAATACAGACATGCATGGTGACCCAAAATAAGTGTGTAGAAGAGACTTCCTAAAGCATTAATGTTTTTCATTGGCCAGTTAACTGGCTTTGAATTATTTTTAATGGATAAAACATTTTAGCAGCATTCTCTAGAGACTGCTCTGATTTCAAATGAAGCATTTCCAATTAATCTAAGAAAGACATTATATAAACACAAATTAACAATCTCATGGCAATAGATAATAACAATATTGCTGCAAATTATTATAGCTTATTAACTTAGCAATTCAAAGACTTATTCTAGACATAATCAAACTCATCCTTGCATCTGCACAGACTCTGTGGATGCAGGTATTATTGCCCCATAATTAACCTCTAGGGAAGATGTTTACAATGAATTATCATTTAGCCTTTTCTAAGCTTTGAATTAATGAGAGCCTTTGACTGGTTGGTGGAATAACTTGTCAGTTCTATGGCTCTGTGGGTGTGAGGAGTGGTGAGGTGGTAAAAATAACTTTTGGAGAAACACATTACAACACTCAAAGAAGAGTAAATGTTTTTCACACACCTTTTTATATTGAGTATTTATTTTAATAATTCTCTTTATATATGCCAGATTCATGAATTTAGAAGTCTGATATTCCTGATTCAATAACTTCTCCTGAGTAACCTCTAAATGGATTTCCATTATAATAGAAGTTTACCTTAAAGAAGCTCCTTGTTTCACTGAGTGTTCTAAATATATAACGTCAAGGTACTTTTACATTAAACACTTTAATGTAAGGCACAGTGCCTTGCATTTAGTATGCATCTCAATACATATTTTTTTAAAAAATTAATATCTAAATATTTGTAAAGGTAGAGTAAATTGCCATGGAGATAGCATGACAGCATAGTTTGTTTTTAGATTGGCCATAGGCTGTTGCGCTCCAAATTTCATATGCTATTTTGTGGAATGTCATTTGCAAATGAGGTTTCTGGTCTGAGTCCCAGTTATAAGTATTTAATTTATGCTTATGAGGCTCTTCTATTCCAAGTGACACCTGCTTAATTTTACTTTACACAAAGTAAGATAATGTGCAGCAAGTACAAAGTCAGCCACGAAAACAACTGTAAATATAGTGGACCCACAGATAGGAATGAGGGCACAATCAGAAAGTAATTGGATGGTGAAATACATTGCCTATGCTAATAAACATGTCACGCACAACAGGTTATAAATGACCAGTGTGAACATATTTCATATTTTCTCATTATCTGAGATATGGAGCTATTGACAACACAATGCCTTTTAGGTAATTTTTTTTTCCTCCAGAAAATCTGGCTATGAATGTAAGCAGTGCTTTGGTTTATGTGGATTACAGAACATTTTCTTTCTTATGAGGGTTACCCACACTCAGTTGAGATGATGTGGAGTTGACAAATATGAGTGAGAAAGTGGTAGCGTATATCCTGAAGCAGCTGCTTGTGCTCACAGACTGTTAAGCACAATGGGAAACCCAACTGTTAAGATGATTGTCCAGGAATGTTGTTAAGAAAAACAGAAAGTATTTCAGCTGTATGATATTCTAAAAAAAGTTATTGTTTTCACCTACTACAAAGTAAATGGACTATAAGTTTCTAAATTTTTCTCATATAGAAAATAATCTCAAAGATGATATAAAAAATAATTTCAGTATAAATTAGGCAATGACTCATTCAATTTGGCTTTCACTCAAAATCAACTCTACACTGAACTCTGCTATGCATATTCTGAAATCGTGGTCACTTTTACTGTGTCATAGGTGACCACACACTATTAAGACAACACAAAGAAAATCACAAAATTGGGGTCACTTAATTTTTTTTCCTGGCAGTCAAGACAAGCACAAAATAAAACTTTTGAATCACAAGTCAGAATTCTGAACAGATACTGCTATTCTGATACTTTTGAGCTCAAATGTTTCCCAGTCCCTCACTATTCCAGCATTAGCACTCATATTCACATAAATATATACACAGAGCCGAGCCTTTTCTGGAGGTAGCTCTATTATAGATGACATAAAGACACGGTTTTTTCTGGGAGTATACAATCTACAACTTAGCTGGATTGGATGTAACAGAAGAAGCTGAATTTCTTCTTGCTACAGTTTATTACTGTGATCTTACAAATAACAATGACAAAGTAAGAAACACTGAACTTAGGATGCCCGGGTGGCTCAGTCAGTTAAGCGTCTGACTCAGTTTTGGCTCAGGTCATGATCTCAGGGTCCTGAGATCAAGCCTGGTGTCAGGCTCTGCACTCAGTATACAGAATCCACTTGAGATTTTCTCCCTCTTCCTCCCCCTCAGCTCCTTCCCCAGCTTTCATCCACTCTCTGTCCCTCTCTCAAACAAACAAACAAATAAATACTGAACTCAAGGGGCACCTGGGTGGCTCAGTGGGTTAAGCCGCTGCCTTCGGCTCAGGTCATGATCTCAGGGTCCTGGGATCGAGTCCCGCATTGGGCTCTCTGCTCAGCAGGGAGCCTGCTTCCCTCTCTCTCTCTCTGCCTGCCTCTTTGTCTACTTGTGATCTCTCTCTGTCAAATAAATAAAATCTTTAAAAAAAATACTGAACTCAAGAAACCATCTTAAATCAGGACAAATCAGATAGAGTAAATGTTGATGATAACCAATTTGCTTCTCAACCAGCTATATCCTGTGAGAGATGAAATCTTATTCAACAATGATTTATTATGGAATACAAGGGCTACAAAGATATGTAAGACACAATGAGTTCTCTCTTAAGTAACTGACTTACTTATAGCAAGATAAAACAAGAATATAAATAACTATTATGTATGGTAGACTATGATAAATTCAACAGAATAAAAGAAAGACTATAGGTACTGAAATAAATACCACCAACTTTTGACCAGCTAACAGAAGAGAAGGGAACATGCACAGAAGTCAGAAGTTAGAGGAGGGTGAAATAATGGGGATAAGAAAGGATGGAAAAAAGAGTGCAGTGGGTCTTCAGGAGAGAGCAACCACAAGAATCTATTTTGAAGCATGTCTCTTTGGGAAGGAAGATAGTCAATCAGAGTTAGGAAGCTATGATTTTGGAACCAGCTCTGTCACAACCTGTGTGACCTTAGACAAGTTATTTGAGATAATCAGTTAATGAGCTTAACATGAAAAAAAGAAGAACTGGACCTGCTCAGTAAACTCTAAGATTCTTTTTTAGCTCTGAAATGCTTTTGTTCTCTGGGTTTTGGCCCACAGAGTTGCAAGGATGCCATATTTATGCTTACATAGTTAGAAACATAGACTTATCAAAGTAGGTGAACTAGCAAGGCTTTGTGTCTATATTTCATGACATTAAACAGCCACATCTTTTTTTTTTTTTTTAAGATTTTATTTATTTATTTGACAGGCGGAGACACAGCTAGAGAGGGAACACAAGCAGGGGGAGTGGGGATCATGACCTGAGCCAAAGGCAGTCACTTAACGACTGAGCCACCCAGGCACCCAAACAGACACATCTTTAGGTCAGACTAGAATTGTGAGAGTTGGTACAGATATAAAATCAGGAGATACATGGGATGGCACGTTGGAAAGGTTTTTTCTGATGTGTAGGCAGTACTACATAACTGAGTAGGACCACAGAGTCTGTGGTGAAGAGTTAATGTGATGACCAAGGGGAATGGAAATCATTACTGACTACAGTATTCTGGGAAATGAATATGATTCAGGGATATGCTTGATTTTGCGACCGAAGAATGGAAGATAAATGGAAAGTGGGGAGTTGGGGAAAGAGTCAGGAGTTAGTTTATATGATGCTGTAGTTTATGAGTGGAGAGAAAATGTGTCATACTAGAAGATCAACTGACAGGCTCTTTTGTACCAACTCTTCAGTATGGAAGGGGGTAAGTGAGCAAGACATAATGCATTGTTTTTTGAGTATTAGCTGGAAAAGGAAAGTTGGTTTGTACAGAGAGAAAGAAGACTGGGTAGGGAAAGTAGCGCACAATATTGCTTAGTAATTAAATTTTTTGTCAGCAAACAAATGGTACAGTATTATATAATTTTAAATCTTGAATTTTATTTTGCTTTCATCACCTATTTTTATGAATTTATTTTATGGCATATTAAGTATTTCCAGTTTTACTACAGTTTTGTTTTTTTTTTTTTCTTAGTTTTTCTTTTTGGTAAGTAATTTGGAAACTATACAATAGAAAAAGTATTCATTTCAGTTCAGGAGACATTCTTGACTTAGCGAGACTAAGAATGGCTAATAATGAGTAAGTTTTAAAGAACTTCTCCATTACTAATATGCCAGATGTCTCAACAAGTGAGGTATATAGATCAATGAAAAATTAATGAGGAGCACAACACTTCAAAGCTTTGGTTTGTGCATAAAAAAGAAAACCTATTCATGCCTGTGAATGAATTTGGAGGAAATCAGGATTTTATCATTCAGATGTTTTCAACAAATGATAGGAAGATTTATACAGGAAAATCTATTCATTATTTTGACTAATTGCACCATGCATTTCTGTAGTTAGGTTTAAGTTATATCCTATTTTAGAAATAAAATAAAATGATGTGGGGCAATTTCTGTGTGTTTGTGTATGTGTGTGTTTTGGGGGGCAACTTTCTAACCTAAGATAGCTTACCTGGTAGTCAGACTGTAAGCTCTAAATGTTAAGTTTATAAAGGTATGTGAATGTAGTTACTTGCATACAGAAGATCTCTGTTTGTGGAGTTGAACTAAACATACGTATGTGTGTACTATAGATAGATAGATAGATAGATAGATAGATAGATAGATGGATATATATATCCACACACATATTTTTTATATCACTGTGAAAAAATATATTTTGTCTTTTACGTGAAACTTCTTTGAATTCACAGCAAATTATAATCAACCTAAGATACAGGCTTCCAGAACCACTCAAACTTCAGGTCTGTCTGACAGACCGGCAGGGGAAGTGTGAGCCACCGCCCCAGCTGTCTAGACAGAACTAGCCAAAAAGCCTGCTGTCACTGCTGGAAACCACTATTATACAGCTTGGCCTGGGGTATGTGTCTTTGATGGCAGCAGGTTCAGGATATGAAAGATGGGCCGTGAAGGTGCAGAAACACCAATTGATCTTGAGATAATGAAAATGGGATGGCACACTATTTGGAAAAGCCAGAAGAAGACTCACTTACAGAAACTGGGGAAAACACTACACTAATTATAGTGTTAGAGCAAAAAGAATACTATCAATCCTCAATATTACTTTTAAAGGATTATTTTCTGCAAAGGTTTAATCTCAAACAAAAAAATCATCTGACCTGGATTCTATTCCTCACATTCCATGAATGGTACTCACTCTTGAATCATTAACATTTTCTCTTTCTTCTTCTATAATTAAAAAAAATAGTTCAGTGGTAAAATATTACTTTGCTTTTACAGAATAAGTAAATAAGAAATAAAGGCTATGATGTCTTGAGATGGCATATAACTCCAACATATTCAGATAATACTTCCAGTATTTTAGGCAAAATAAGTATGTGGTGGATATAACATAACACACATACATGATATATATTATTTATGTTCTATAGTATATATAATACATAATATACAATTTACATAACAAGTACATAGATTTGTAGTATATATAAATGACTTTCAGTAATCTGAAATAATTATAACTAAACACATCACAGAATATTTCAACTAGAATAACTATATAATATTATCCCCATATTACATTCTTAGCGCATCTTGTTTCTATAGCAAAAATTAAAATTAAAACTCTCCCTATAGAAGCAATCTGACTGTTTATGATGAGTGCTGTGAAGTGTGTAAGCCTGATGATTCACAGACCTGTACCCCTGGGGCTAATAACACATATGTTAATAAAAAAAAAAAGAAAGAAAGAAAAAAAAAAGAAGGAATCTAAATCTAATTGATTCTGCAGCTGAACAGCAGTTGGGGAATGTTTAAGCTTTTCAGTTTAATAATAAACTATTTCCCTTTATTGATAAATAAGTGGCTCATTTATTATTGATTTCCATCTCTGCATATCTCATATTGTCATTTCAGGGATTTCAAAACTTAATTTAAAAAAATATATATAATTTCTACAATTTGAATGAAAGTGTGGCAAATTGGAAACCATCTGACACCACCTTGCAATTTAGCTCTGAATACTGCTGATTTTTCCAGCATTTGCATTAATTTGGTTTTCATCCTTAGCTTTGACTTGTATTATGTTGGCTAAAGAGGCAACATCATATTCACCATGCCAGGCAAGTTAGACGAGATTCAAGTGCTAAAACTGCCTTGGCAGTATGTCGTGAAGACTTCTTTGATGTGGCAGCTTGGGAGTCTGGCAGTTAGAGAGCAAGA
This sequence comes from Lontra canadensis, assembly GCF_010015895.1. Taxonomy (NCBI): domain Eukaryota; kingdom Metazoa; phylum Chordata; class Mammalia; order Carnivora; family Mustelidae; genus Lontra; species Lontra canadensis. The sequence goes on from NW_022630996.1 coordinate 31,578,100, forward strand.
ATAATGTGGTATCCTAGTCTAGTTGAGCTCTGGGCATCCTCTAAATACACTCTGAGCCTGGCACACTTGTCTTGGAAGGATGAAGTCACTGGCAGTCAACTGTGGGGGTACACATCTGTGTCTGGCTGAGGGCTGTTCCACCGCACTGCTGACCTTCTGCTCACTTTCTAGACAGTGAATAGAGAGAAACTTCCTCCTGGGGACTATAGGCTATCCCAGGTTCTATACCCAACTTAGAAGTTTTCTTTCTTTTTTTTTCTTCTGAGGGTATCTTTTACTTTCACTTCTCTTTTACCTTTGAGTGAGCTGGATCATAGCTGTTAGATCATGGAAGGTGATGAGCTGGGGAAAGTGGGGAGAGATGAAAGGTCCGGTGTGATGTATGAAGTTTGGATATTACTCGAGTCAACAAGTACCCAACAATACATGATTTTAAAGTAATAGTGATCAAATTTGTGATGCGGATAGATAATATGACAGCAGTGATGAGGAAAGTTTGAAAGAGATTAAGCTGAGCAGCAAAACGACCCAAGAGTCAGTTGCAGCAATCCAAGCAATAAATACGGAGAGATTACATTAAGGAAACAATAATGTGAACAGAAAGAAAGGTAACAGTATTGAGACCATTGATTGAACTTGAGTAGGTTACCACTGATACATGCATTAAGGAAGGGAATGCATCAAGAATATCCCCTAGGTGGCTAACTTGCATTCTTAGAGGGTGACCAAGATGAGAAGGCTTACTGTTGACTTCATTTGGGGAGGGTTGACTTCAAGGTTTGGATATCCAAGTGAAATAGGAAGTTGTATATATGGGTACAAAGACTAAGAGATATGAGCCCAAGATATAGCTTTGCAAGTCATTAGCATTTATGTAGTAATTTAAACCACATTTGTTTGATGAAGTCATCCAGAAACTATAATGGTCACTATTGCTATTTTCTGATATTCTGGTTTAGTTTGTGCACATTACAGGATTATACTGGCCTGTTCCCTTTGAAGTTCAGTTTGACTGTATTATTCACTTTGGCCAACAAGATTGAAAGGCAAGAATTTATGCCTTTTGGGGGCAGAAACTTTCAAGTTGGTGCACGCTTTTCCATGTTCTCTTCGCTCTACAACTGTGACCAGGATTATGCTAAGTGATGGAGAATCTGTTAACTTGTGCATCTAAATGAAGATGACATGATGAAGATCTTCGGCTGAACTGAGATGAACATATAGTATGTTTAAGAAATCAATGCTGATTGTCTTAAGCCACTGAGATCATAGCGGTTGTCAGTTGTAACTAACTTATCCTGTCTTGATAGAGTAAAAGAATGATAAGGAAGATTCAGAGACAGAATCTAAGAAAACAGTAGCTTATATGCAAGAAGTATCGAAGGAAGAGTTTACAGAAAGGAGTGAGGAAAAACACTCAGAAGAGGTAGGAGGAAGAAGAAAACGAAAAAAGAAAAAATGTACCTGAAGCCTAGGGAGGATGAAAGTTCCCAGTAGGAAGGAACAGTGGACATCATGGGCACTAACTGGGAACCTTGGCAAGAGTCATTTCGCTAAGAGTGTGATGTGGGCAAAATCCCAACTGTAAAGTGCTGAGGAATACAGGAAAGTGAAGAAGAGTTCCAAACTGTACCTTGTATTTTTGAGTGGCCTGGTTCTCTTTGAAAGGAGAGACAAGTATTGTGTCAGGATAGGGGAGAGAAGACTTGAAATATATATATATATAATAAATATATATATATAATATATATATATATTTTTTTTGGCTGATTATGGAGGGGTAGCACTAGGGCATATTTTTTTTTTTAAGATTTTATTTATTTATTTGACAGTGAGAGATCACAAGCAGAGAGGCAGGCAGAGAGAGAGGGGGAAGCAGGCTCCCTGCTGAGCAGAGAGAACCCGATGCGGGGCTCGATCCCAGGACCCTGAGACCATGACCTGAGCCGAAGGCAGAGGCTTTAACCCACTGAGCCACCCAGGTGCCCCAACACTAGGGCATATTTATAAACTAAAAGGAAAAAGTTGAGAGGGAGAGGTTGAAGAGAAAGGTGAAAGTGGATAATGAGTGACTTCTTACACATTAGAAGGGACCAAAACACTGATTCACTTGAAGTGAAGAAACTAGCTCTGGAAAATACTAAAGGGATATGGTTCTTATGTCTACTTTCATGAAAGACAGTGCTTAAGAGGACTTCCATTGAACTTTCCGCCACTGAGTTTACTCTATAGCTTAGACTCACAATAAGACTAAATATACAAGAATGACATCCAGGTAAAAAGGAAAGGATGCAAAACCATGATTCCCTATGTTGGCATTTAAAAAATAGTGGGTATTCCATATTCATCCTACAGTAGTATAGAAAGAAAGGTTTCTTTTGAATAATAGTACAGAAAGAAAAGTTTATTTTGAGATTAACGACATTTATGCTACTTATTTTTCTTCACAGAGTTTGGTGCTGGTGGTGGTGGTGGTGAGGTGCAGTGGTGTTTTGTTTAGAATTATGCACTAAGAAGGCAGATCATTTTCTAAGTTCTTACTTATATAAAATACCAGTGCCTCACTGGTCCTAAGGGAATGTATGGATGCAACATTAAATTTCTTTTTAGAAAATTAGATTATGAATCTCTGATTAGAGTCAGTTCTTCTCCTTATATACTGTGCAATTCCCTATAAGAATTATTTACTATGTCTATTTGTTCTTTTTTATTTTTTTAAGATTTTATTTATTTATTTGACAGAGAGAGAGATCACATGTAGGCAGAGAGGCAGGCAGAGAGAGAGAAGGGTAATCAGGCTCCCTGCTGAGCAGAGAGCCCCATGCTGAGCTCCATCCCAGGACCATGAGACCATGACCTGAGCCAAAGGCAGAGGCTTAACCCACTGAGCCACCCAGGCGCCCCTGTCTATTTGTTCTTGACAGTAACATACTACATAAATACTAAGGATATTTGAAAAACAAAAAGTATTTTGTACATGTTAATTTGCATTTAACGTTTTAATGATTATTGTGCTGATGTAGTGTTTATAATTCTTTCAGATAAGAATTAATTAGTTTTGGGCAAAGGCTTGAAAGTTTCAAGGTTCATTTCAAATGTTCTTTTATGTTGGTATTTACAGCCCCAGAATAAGGATTCTTATGCTTTCTATAACACTGATACATGGTCAGAAAATAGTCATTCAATTTGCTTTTCACATTAGCTCAATACATTTTTAAAAGTTGTTTTTATGTTGGGGAAATTCTTTGGGCTTGACTTTGTATGCATTACAAAATGAACCAAAGTGATCCAAAGTTCCTTTTCTTATTTTGTTATTGGAAAACTGTTGTAATTGACTCCACTTAGTTTACCCTTCCAAAAAAGAGGGATAATGCTAATTTCTGAGATATATGACATTATTGACCCAGAAATGCCCTGATTTTTTTATTTGTAAGTATGACCGTCATTCAGTAAAAGACTATACAATGGATACAGCAAGTAAGCTGACAATTGACTGAGCAAGGCAAATATTGTTAGTGATGAGGTGAGAGAGATGAACAGGCTAAGGGAAGAGAGTGGGTTACGTGGAATCTTGTTGAGGCTTATAGGGACTTTGGCTTTACTCTAAGCAAGATGGGGAGTTACCGAAAAAGAAAAAGAAAAAAAAAATATATATATATATAATGGTAAGGCTAGCCTAGAAATTTGAAGTTCAAAAATTAAATACAAATGCTGCAGATTATCTTATGTGAGAAAACTTGTATATTTCACCATTGTTAGGCAACTGTTTCCTTTTACTTTATTGCAAAACCCAACATTCTTCTCAGTTCACTTTTTTTTAAAAATTATATTCAGTTAACCACTGTATAGTACAAATTAGTTCTTGATGTAGTGTTCAATGATTCATTAGTTAAGTGTTAACACCCATTGCTCAACACAGCACGTGTCTTCCTCAGTACCCAGCAGCCTGTTACCCCCTCCCTCCACTCCTCCCCTCTGAAACCCTTCAGATTGTTTCTTGGGGTCCATAGTCTCTCCCGGTTTCATAGTCAATAGTAATTATCTTGTAAGGCAATTCCATTGAAAGGATTTTAGTTTAAGGTGTAAAACTTTAGGTACAAGATAATTCTAAGGTCCTGTTCAATACCAGGATTCCATGACTCCACAAACTCTAATAATTTCCATCATCCTCAGTTGTCAATTGTCTTACACCCTAGCAGATTACTCCAAATTATTTCAGACTTGAGGATCTTCCCCCAATCATCTCCCTGAGTTTTGACCTGGCCAACTGATTTACTCTGTGTTTATCTAAATTATTCAGTTTATAACTTATGCTGTAAAATGGTATGCTGAGTTAATTATACAAAGTAGGCTGAAAAGTTCTTCTGAAAACAATAACATAGAGTAAAATGAAAGATTGATAAACTGCCATTTTAACTTAAAATTTAATGAACAGCATTTCAAAGATGCATTCTTCCAGAAAGGCTCAATAAGCTCCTGAGAGACCAATTTCCCTGCAGATAAAAACTACAAAATCTGGGCAAAATATAATAAATGATTACTTGAAGGCCCTAGAGTCCACAGCAGCAGAACAGGCAGATTCTAGAGGTGACCCTAAAACTTGATGAAGGGATTCACATGGGGGTGAGTTTCCAATTTTTTTTCAGCATTAATCCTGACAGATATGGCAAATCACAGCCACTGGAGTGTGAGAAAATCCAAGAAACAAATAACAGAAACACCCTAAAATTGTGTCTATTCTCTACTTGACCATTTACCAAACCTATATTCAAGAGGCATACTGTGAATAGTTGGCTAAGATATGAAAAAGATATGATTCAAGAGAGCTTGCTGCTTTAACCAGCTCCAGCCACCACCTGTACTATTCCTTTTACACTAAAAACCATGCAATCACTTTGTGTGCCATCAATACCCCCAACCGGAAGGTTTTCCCCAACCATAGATTCATTCTAGAGCCCTGGGTACCTTAAAACTTAAACAATGATAACCTATCCTTGAAGGGATTTGCCAAAATTTTTCACCAATCCTATAAAGAAAGGGAGTAAGAAGAGAGAATGAAGCTGAAAAACAAAAAAAAAATGGCTCAAATTTCCATTAGAATATCACCCAACAATGGTGAAAATAGATTGTGTGAAATGAAGTGGGCCTTACACTTGAAAAAAAATGTACAAATCAATCATTCCTGGAACTACATGACACAGTCACTGTTAAAATGCATATTGTGTAACTTGACCCAACCCTGTTACCCAAAAGAACAGATAAAATCCATAAAAAAATTGGAAGACCATATAACCTTGTGCAAGATGGCAGCAGTTTCTGTTCAAATGTCCTTTTTCTTCAAGAAAATCCCAAGGAACAGAAACAAAGAAAACTGAACATGCAGCTGGGTTCTTCAAAGCCTCAAGGGTCAGTTTTTATGTGAATGTTGCAGTTCCTGGTTATCTGGGTTAATCTTCAGCTATGTCCTAAAATGAGCCAAACTTATGTTTTTCTTCCACGTAAGAAGAGGAGATTTGATACTCTTTTCTACCGAAAGGAGAAGAAAAAGTAATAAGATCCATGTGCTGTATTGAGGTAAAGAATCAGACATAAAATATTCATACTTGGATCTTTGTCTTTAAATCAGCATACAATTTTCGTACCTGAATATATGATAACAGAAGCTTAGCACTGACTGACAGTCAAGAAAATTGCTATTTTGAAAATGCTCCATGCACTGTTACAACTAACAACACAGCTCTGGTGCAGTGAAATGAAGCACATGTCTGTATTAAACAGTGAACAACAGTCAACAATAATCAAGTCAAACAGACCTATGCTCAGCACTGGGAGGGGGTCGGAGGAGGACAAAAGATAGCAGTGTCCTTGTGCTCAAGGAAGGTCCTTTTTACAACATGCTAACAGATACGTTCTCAAATAAATAAAAAATGATATAAGAAAAGTAAATACAAGGTGTTTTGATGGTACACTGTGGTGAATGATTATTTTTCCCAGGAATGTTGCTGAAGAATCATCAGAGTGAATTTGGCCTTTGAACTTCGGGATCTTAAAGAAGCTTATGAATCACTAAAACTGAAGACTTGTTCTTTTTTGAGAAAGGCTAGTCATTTACTTATATCTCCTATGTTCTATAAAATGAGTTTTTACTAAGCTCATTTGTTCTTATTAATCTGATTATATTTCCACCATTGATCTGCTTCACAGTTAATGTAATTTGATTAAGAAATTCATGAAACAGGATACCCATATTTAGTTTATGCCTTAATTTGTGAAGCATTATTTGGGTGTTTATTGTATGCCAGTCCTTGAACTTTTCTGATATCAGCAGACCCAATAAGTCATCATCTGGCCTTTGCTTTGACAGCTGCAGTCACGGGAAGTCAATTCTAACTGATTTCATTGCACTTGAATGAAACATGCCTCCCACAATCTTCATTCACTCATCTAACAAAGATTTCAGTAACTAATGTGTGATGGATGGTATATAGGACAAAGAGGCTAGAAATTAATGCAATTCCTGTTTTTGCTCCCAGGCAGGTGACAGTCCACTGATTAATTTTGACTTTATCATCAATCACATAAACTGGGGTTCCCAGTCTTGGTTGTCTAATTACAATTACCTGGAGATTTTTTAAAAAAATACAGATTCTCAAAGGCCACTCTTAATGCTTCTTATTCAGTAGTTCTGGACTGGAGTCCCAAACTCTCCATTTTATCATTTTATATCCATCTCCTTTTATGATCTTATAAGCAATACCTAAGTATAATCAAGTTCTTCATCCTATGAAATAAATAATATCTCCATCACGTTATACCCATTTAGATATGTGAAAACAGATATTCACTATCCTCAATTTTCTCTCCCTCTTCTGTGATTCATTTGATTTCAAGTCTTATATAGTCAAAATCATGAACTCAACCAATAATTTGTGATCCTTGATGTTATTTTCTTAAAATATATCTGACCATATCAAACATGCAAGACACTATTATATGTTTTGTTTTCCCATGTGCATTTAGTTGTTCAAATTTAATACCATATTAATGGTATAAAAAGGAATAAATTTCACCTTTATTTTCCTGGTATTTGTAATTAAAAAAAACCACAGCTCAAGTTTACCAAGACATATATTTTTATAAGTATATTAAATAATACTTGCAGGAATACATGATAACTATTTTCAGGTACCTCTAAAATACTCATTTATAAATATTATTTATGCTAATTCAAAATGAATAATTTACTCATTATTGTTTAGCCAAAAGACTCAAACAATTTTTTTATTTAATTTCTAGTTTCTTTAACTGGAATAGGAAGAGAAAGGCTCTTAAATGAAAAGCAGTCTTACTATAAAATGACTTTAGTCAGATAGGACACTTTTTCCTTTTGAGTAAGAAGCTGAATTAAATAAATGAAAACAGCCGAGTATCAACAGAACCTCCATGAGTTAAGGAAACAGTATTTGCCATAAAAGAGCAAAAATGCAATATGGACATAAAGGGCAAAAGTTAGAAGACTGTGCACTCTAGACTAACAGCAGTGTTTATAACATTCCTCTCTATATAATTGTAATTTCTCGTTTTTCGTTTACAGAGACTGTAAACCACGGCAACCTAGGAATGTTGCTTCTGTGTCATACATTCAGATCAAATACCTGGATGCTCATTAGATGAACTGAATCATGATTCCACAGCTGACCCAGCGATGTTACATGGCAAAAGCTTACCTGAGACCACCACTGCCCGCCTGGGAGTGTGCACTGCTCCACAAGGTGACCCAAAAAAGAACCTCAGAAATTAGCCTCTGTGTGTGGAAGCAATATTAAAATAAACTAAAAAAAGCAGAGCCTCTCTGAGATGTTATAGGTAAAACCTCATTTTAATGTTGAACGCTGTAGTTCCAAATACCTTAAAAGATGAGAAGTTAGCCATGTGACGTCAAAATCTTCACTGAAGATAGGTACAGGGCTTAAAGTCTGGCACACAGGAAGACATGGTGGGGGAATCATTTCATCTAAAAAGTAAGAGAAATTTCTCTCTTAACATGTTATTCCACATGCAAAGAAAACATATTTGTAATCACCCATAACAACTGTTTTAAATTTTGGGGTATATAACACTCATTTTTAAACAGTGGTTCTTAGAGGGCCTATAAATTATGAATCTTTCTTGTAGGTTTTGAACACAAATATTTTCATTTCAGAAAAAAAAAAACCTGAAATTTCAAAAGCACTTTACCTCTCCACTTAAAATAACATATCCTTGGTCAAAATATATATAATTTTTCAATAAGCAAGTGTGCCTGCAGAATTATTAATAAAAATATATTGGAATAGTAAACATCCTGAAATAGTGTCAGTTCTTAAATGCCATGCCCTGAATTTAAGTGGAAAAAATGTCCAAAGTTATTTCCTCATTTATTTTAATGCAACGCCAGCCTTTTCCTTCATAGAGAGATAAATTCATTTTAATAATTTAGTTACATTACAATCATTTTATGTTCACCATTTATGTGTCATTGCCATTTTAAGAATGTTGTCCCTAAGGGACAGCCACTTTCTGCCTTGATCTTTCTCATCTGTCCTTTCCTTTCTGTCATGGAGTTCATTTTAATTTTAAAGAACGCTGATCCACTGGATTATAGCTAACATTCTCCTCAGAACCCAGAAAAGGCTGGGATATAAATATGCCTAATTCCAGTAGTTTCTAAGGGCCTGGAAAGAAGAGAGACTTCTGGAATAAGGAAGTCAAATAACCACTCAAAGGCCTTTGGGGGTGAATGAAAAAACAATAACTCCACCAGTTTGTAGGGTTATCTGAGTCAAGAACAAATTCTTTAAGATCATCACATCATTCCTATTGAATTGTTCTGTTTTCTCATGTTAGCTGGTCATGTGTAAAATAGCTTTACACCTCAGCTTCAGATCCCAGCAGTCTAATTACATGAGTCTAAATTTTGAGGTGTCATTTAACCTGCACTGCTTACCACTCTCAGCAGATGAAATGTGCCTAAACTAGCAAATGGCGGCTATGCTCCTGGAGCTCTACACATCAGGCTCCATCAGCCTCATCCTCACTATCCTCCCTACTATTAGATAAAATGTGGTTATTTTCTTAGAATCGCTCATGCTTTGTAGACACATTCTCATTTGACCATAATGACAGTCATGAGCAAAAAGGATGGCGATGACTAATTTTCATTGGTTTAATCAACACAATTCAGGTTCTGACCAAGATGTTTCTCTTATTATTTGATATAACTCCACACAAGGCTGACTCCAGTCAGATTAGGAATTAGGTGAAATTTTCACTTTGCTTACTTGCTTCTCCCAAGATACATTTCTTTGCATTCTTCCTTCTGACTTTGCCTCATTTCCTTCCTTATGTTCTTTCCCTGAATTCCCCCCACCCACCCCACGCCCACCTTTATTTAGTGTCTGGGGCACTAAAAAATTAAGTGGAAAAATAGTTCACCCTAAAAATAAGCATTTACCTTTTTGTGAAAACAAAACTATATTTCATTTGATACTTATACATATCATACATGTAATCTCCATTTGCCATTTCTCAGTTATAAGTAACTTTTTCAAATTCAAATGAGAGTCCTTAAAGATTCTTTAAATCTACACTCTGGAAGCTAGACACTCCACAGTACGTGCATTGAAGAAGAGTGTGTCTGGGGAGAGTAATATTTAATACAAATGAGTGAAAGCTTAAAGAGTGGGAGTTTATGCTGCAGAGATGTTTATTGTCACCATTATTATTACTTAGAACACCATCTGCCAAGCTCAAGTTGTACCATATAAGTAGATCCCCATTCTAAGCAACTTTGATATTCTGGTATATCATGATATTACAGTATATTAATGTATAAAAATTGATAGATATTTGATGGCCCATAAACTAAAACAACTAAAGGCATATGCAGATGGGCTAAAAGTGGTACCAACTGGATAATTATGACTGAAATAAATGACACAGTCTTTCTTCTTTTCAGTCATTTTGGTATTAGTGAAGGAATAATGTATCATAAATGTAAGGAAGTTAGAAGGCTCATTATAAGCTACTTACCTTGACTAATTTTATGTTGTAAAGAATTAATCTTGGTTGAAGTATCCCAAAGCAATGCAACAAACAAAGTAGAGACATAGAATATAAAAAGGATGCATTGTTTCTTTTGAGGATAATCCAATTTTTTTTTAAGGAAAGAAGTGAGAATAATACTAAATGGTAGAGAATAAACCATTAGACCTTTCATGAGATATTTTTCTTGTTTTTAATTTATATTATATAGTATGTCTCACTTGAGTAATGGAAATTGGAAGTAAAATTTTACAATAAATTTTTATTCTCCTCTTCTATTCCTTTAGATCATTATTCTTGACCAAAGAGTAGTCAAGTTTCCAAAAAGTCTTACTTCTTCATTTCTATGATATAATTAACATAGAGAATCATTTTTAGTTTTATATCCCTAATTGAATTGCTTCTATGCAGGTTGATTTTTTAAACAGTAATCAAAATAAGCAGATCAAATTGAAATATCCCCATATTGTAGTAGTTTTAAAAAAATAATCATTTGAACAATTCATTATTCCTTATAACTCAGCCATTTTGATGATTAGAATTGTTACACAACCTGAAGGTAATTGATATATATTATTTTACTCTATGTAATATTCACTTGGGTTGCATTGAAAACAGAAACAAATCCCAGTTTCTTTTTATTAAGTATGAATACAAAAACATATTTCAGATAATCTATTAAATTATCTGCCTAGATGGGGGATTTTATAAACACATAAATATTTTCAGGATGGAGGATTTTATCTTCCAATCTCTTAGTAATGGCTGGAATAGTGGGAACAAAACTGCATTTTCTTGTTTACAAATAAGATTATTTTAAAATCAATAACAGCTTCAGTTTAGGAGACCTCTAATTAATCCTTCAAGAAAAATTTCTGTTCCTCTCTAAACATCCTCCCATACATGAATATTTTCTGAGGTATGCTTTAGCTGTTTTACTCTTCAGTAAAAATGTGAGAAAAAAATTTATGATTAAAAAAACAAATCAAGGCTACCTTCCGGGGAAGTCAGAAGATTTAATATTCAAATGGCTCCTTCCAGAGTTCTGCCAGGTCTGTTCTGGCAAGAGATAACACCAAAACATTTAATTATAGGTAAATGCAGCTTCTATTTTCCTAAAATTCTAAACAGATGAGATTTAGTGATTTGACTAACTAGATTGAAGGTGATAAGCATTGGGAATTCAGGACTAGTTTTCTATCTAGTCGCTTCAGAATGGATATGCGAGTCAATTATTTCTTAACAGATGTATATGGGCCTATCAATTAGCAGCTTTGGAAAGAAGGTTTTGTCAAGCAACTGGAGCTCTCTTTCATTTCCAGATTCTTCATTTTAATGCCTTACCCTCCCTCCTCATGATCTCTCAAGTATGCACTGCTGTCACCCAGTGAAATAAATTACTAAAAGCAGAATTCAGCCCATAAAAGAGAAGTTCGGGGTCAGAAGCCACATTGGCACCTTTCAAATCACACTCCTTAACCACTCACTACCTCCGTGGGAAAGGCTGATTGGAATGCAGAACTGCACGTTGGCATTATGACAAGGGAAAGTGAGGGGAGTATTTCCAGTGAATAAAGTTTTACTTTGAAGGAAGTTTCAAACAAAAATAGACAATAAAAGTAGAAAAATGACTTGCCAAGAAACTATATATAAGAATGCAGGACTTTTAACTCATTTTCCGTCAGATGTGATTAATTTGTTTAATGATTAATTTGTGGGTCTATTGTCATTATTTCCCTCATATTTTTTCTTCTGTTTATTTTATTTTTTGGGGGGGGCTTGTGTTTAATGTTCCTTTGTGCTCACTCTCTTTTTATTTATTTAATTACTTATGAAATTTTCTCTGAACACAATTTTAACTATATTTCACTTGTTCACTTATACAGTATTTTCATCATTATGTTCAATCACTCTAAAGTCCTTATTTCTACTCTTCTCTTACCAACAAATTATATGAATGAGTTTTTTAAAAGTCTCTCAATAGAAGAGCTTTTGTGTTTTTATTTTGTCATTAATTTCTAGTTTTATTGCATTGCAATCTTTTGTAAAACCTTTATTGACTTTGGGCCTCTAATATATCTTTTTATTTTCTTTGTGATTGTTCCCCAGGAACTTTAAGAAGAAATTACATTCTCCATTTCAGGGAACAATGCACATGTGCTTAGTTGTCTGTATCTGTTCTATGCCTTCTGTAGCATTATTTATTTCTGCTCCCTTGATATTTTACTACATTGATAAAGATGCTTTAAGTCTCCTACTACGTTTTCTTATTGATTTCTCCTTTTATCTCTTACAATTTCTGCTTTCTGAATGTTGCAACTGTGGCACTCCATGTATAGATATTCCAGACCATCAGAAATGTATGGTGAATAGAAATATTTCAGAATGCTCTTCTTATTCAGTACTTTCTAGCCTGAACATCAATATTTATATTGGAAACTGCTCTGTTTTGGTTTATATTGGTCACTCTATTTCTGTATACGCTTTTTTATTATTATTTAAAACTATTTTTAGAGGAGTTTTAGGTTTACAACAAAATTAAAAAGAATGTACAGAGATCTCCCATATACTTCCTGACCCCAACATGTAAAACCTCTCTAATTATCAACATCACACACTAGAATGATACATTTTTTTTAACCAAGTATGAACTTATATTAACACATCATAATCACCTAATGTCCACAGTTTATCTTAGTGTTCACTCTTAGTTGTGTATATTCATGGGTTTGGAATATACCCTTTTATTTTTAAGCTTTATGAATTACTTTAGTTTAGATTTGTCTCTTCTAAAGAGAATAGTGTCTTATTTAGTGATAGAACTAAAAAATATTTTCTTCCCATAAGCACCTTAAACCCATTTACCATCACTGATGTGACAGATAGGTTTGATGGTAATTCTGACATACTACTACTTCATTTTCCTTTTTTAAAACATTTACATAAGTATTAAAAAAATTACGTAAATATAGGCTAAGAAGATGGCAGGATAAGAGGACACTAAGCTGACCTCATTCCACAGATACAACTAGATAACAGTCACATCAGTGTAAATAACCCAGAAAATGACCAGAAAACTGGCAGAACAAACTTCACAACTAAAGGTAGAGAAGAGGCCACATTGAAGAGAGTAGGACCAGCAGAGACACAGTGGGCAGTTAAACAGACCTTGGCTGACTATGGAAAGAGCCTAGATGTCCATCAACAGATGAATGGATAAAGAAATTGTGGTATATAAATACAATGGAACATTATGCAGCCATCAAAACCCCCAAAATCTTGCCATTTGCAACGACATGGTTGGAACTAGAGGGTATTATGCTAAGCGAAATATGCCAGTCAGAGAAAGACAATTACCATATGATCTCACTGAAATGAGGAATTTGAGAAATAAGACTGAGATTCATAGAGGAAGGGAGGGAAAAATGAAACAAGATGAAACCAGAGAGGGAGAGAAACCATAAGAGACTCTTAATCACAGGAAACAAACTGAGGGTTGCTGGATGGGGAGGGTGTGGGAAGGGATGGAGTGGCTGGGTGATGGACATTGGGGAGGGTATGTGCTATGGGGAGTGCTCTAAATTGTGGATGACTGATGAATCACAGACCCATACCCCTAAAACAAATAATACATTATATGTTAATTAAAACACACACACACACATACACACACACACACAGACCTTGGCTGTCTGCATGGGGAGGGAGTCACAGTCGCAGAAAAGGGAGAGAAGCAGACTATTAACAATGAAGAGCCCATCCTGGGAAGATGAATCCCCATAACAATTGACTTTCAAAGCAGAGAACTTACAACCAGCAGGAGTTAAAGCCAGGATTTTTTTTTTAAATATTTATTTATTTATTTATTCATTCATTCATTGTGCCAGATGGTGGTTTATTAAAGCACAGGGACAGGACCCATGGGCAGAAAGAGCTGCTACACCAGGGTTGTGGGGCATGGGCTGATTATATACTATGACATTGTGGGAGGTAAGGAAAATGGGAGGTTTTGAGAGAGAACTTTCATATGTTAAAGAAGACTGGCAGGATACCAGAGGCCTTGCCATTGTCAAGTTAAGGTTGTTTTCCCTCTAGCAAGGCATTAACATGAAATGAAGATAGTTGGGAACTTCCTGGAGGAACATTACACTCTGCCCATTTCAACTGGAGGCAGGTTATAAGGACATTTAATTGTATCTACATTTCCTTCTGGAAGCTAGGCCATTCATAAAGCCAGGAATTTAAAAACAAAATCAGTGGGCTCAACTCTGGGAGAGCCTGGAGGGCAACAGGAAGCTGAGTTCTTGCCCTTACAAAGAAAGTGCCACAAACAGCTCCTGGGGATTACAGTATACAAACATCAGTTTGGAAAATCCCAAGGGGCAGGTTTCACTGGAGGGACTTCTCCAGGAACAAAGAAGCTGGCAGGTACTATTTCCCTCTCCCACTCCCAAGTATAAATACATGGCCACCTTCTGGAACCAGTGTGGGCCAACATTTAGTACTTAACTTACTTATATGGAGCACAACCACCCAGCACTTTGGTGGATCCACCTTCCCAGTCACATTTGCCTTAGTCCTTGAGATCCCCTAAGACTAGCACAAACCATGCCAACACCATGTCTCCTGACCCACGCATTTCGTAGGGCCTCAGTCCTAGTGGTAGCTGTGGAAATGGGCCCTGTGAAAGCCTGAAATACACCTGGTTAAAATTGCACTTGTTGCCCATGTGTGCTTTATGGATCCACACAGGCTGGGCTAGTCCCAGGGGTAGTACCTGCAGGTCTCATTTTGTAAGCAGACCTGCACACCTTAAGCTGCATGCCTTATCTCAGTTGGGGACCAAACACTGCCCACAAAAGGCAGCCAGGATACAACAGCAAAGAACACACAACACACATAGGAAGACAGCCCCCGATGCACCAGGTTCTGGTGACCAGGGGACTCTGTGCTACAGGACACTACATGACCTCTTCTTCATAAGGCTCTTACTTCAAAAGCATGAGAATTAGCTGCCTTTCCTAATGCATAGAAACAGACACAGATGCTAAGACAAATGTGGAGACAGAGAAATACATCCCAAATGAAAGAACAAGACAAAAAACTATAGCAAGATACCTATGCGAAACAAATATAAGTAAAATGCCTGATAGATAATTTATCAAAAATGGTCACAAAGGTACTCACTAGACTTGAGAAAAGAGTGGAGGACATCAGTGAGATAAATAAGAACCAATCAGAGATGAAGAACACAATAAAAGAAATTAAAAATTCACTAGATGGAATAAATAGCTGACTAGAGGAAGCAGAGGAGTAAATTAGCAATTTGGAAGACAGAGTAATAGAAAGTAATCAAGCTGAGCAGGTGAGAGGGAAAAAATGATGCAAAATGAGGACAGACTTAGGGAACTTAGTGACTCCATCAGGGGAAAAACATTCACATTATAGGGTTCCTAGAAGAAGAGAAAAAAGGGGCAGAAAATTTCTTTAAAGAAATAACAGCTTCCTTAAGTTGGGGAAGGAAACATATCCAGATCCAGGAGGCACAGAGATACCCCCAAAAAATCATCCCAAGTAGGTCCACACCAAGAGATATATTAACTAAGATGGCAAAAAAGTAATGATATAAGAAAAAAAAAAATTAAAAGCAGCAAGAGAATAGACAGTTATATACAAGGAAAGTCCTATAAGGCTATCAGTGTATTTTTCAGCAGAGACTTAAGGCCAGAAGGGAGTGGCATGATATATTCAAAGTGCAGAAAGAAAAAAATCTACAAGCAAGAATACTCTATCCAGGAAGGCTATCATTCTTACAATAACAATTGTAAATATATATGTATCCATCATGGGAACACCAAGATACATAAAAAAGTTAATAACAAACATGAAGGAACTAATCAAAAATAATACAATAATAGTAGAGGACTTTAATATCCCAAATATTTCAATGGACAGATTATCCAAAGAGAAAATCAACAAGGAAAGAGTGGGTTTGAATGATACACTAGACCAGATGGATTTAATAGATATATTCAGAACAGTCCATCCTAAAACAGAATACACATTCTTTTCAAGCGCACATGGAACATTCTCCAGAACAGATCATATATTAGGACACAAAACAAGTCTCAACAAACTTAAAAAGATCGAAGTCATACCATGCATCTTTTCTGACCATGGGGTATGAAACTAGAAATCGACCACAAGAAAAAATTGAGAAAGAGCACATAGACAAGGAGCTTAAATAACATGCTACTAAACAATGAATAGCTCGACCAAATGTTCAAAGAAGACATGAAGAATTACATAGAAAGAAATGAAGATGAAAACACAACAGTCCAAAATCTTTGGGACACAGAAAATTGGCTCTAAGAGGGTAGTTTATAGTAATACAGGCCTACCTCAAGAAGTAAGAAAAATCTCAAATATACAGCCTAATCTTACACCTCAAAGAGCTAGAAAAGAACAAACAAAACCCCAAGCCAGGAGAAGAAAGGAAATAATAAAGATTAGAGCAGAAATAAATTACACTGAAACTAAAACAAAAAACAAAAAACAATAAAACAGATTAATGATACCAGGAGCTAACTCCTTGAAAAGAGCAACAAAACTGATAAACATCTACCCGGATACACACACACACACACACACACACACACACACACACACACCATGAATGAAAAAGGAGAAATAACAACTTATACCACAGAAATACAAACAATTATAAGAGAAAATTATGAAAAATTATATGCCAACAACTTGGACAACCTAGAAGAATTAAACAAATTCCTAGAAACATATAACCTACAAACACTGAGGCGAGAAGGAGTAGAAAATTTGAACAGACCAATTACGAGCAAAGAAATTGAATTAGTAATCAAAAAATTCCCAACAAACAAAAGTCCAGGACCAGATGCCTTCACAGGCAAATTTTATACAACATTTAAAGAAGAGTTAATAATATCTATTCTTCTCAAACTTTTCCAAAAAATGAAAAAGGAAAAACTCCAAATTCATCCTGTGAGGCCACCATTACTCTGATACTGAAACCACATAAAGACCCCACAAAAAAAAGAGAACTCCAGGTCAATATCTCTGATGAATATAGATGCAAAAACCATCAATAAAATATTAGCAAACTAAATCCAATAATACATTAAAAGAATCATTTACCATGATCAAGTGGGATTTATTCCTGGGATACAAGGGTGGTTCATATTCATAAGTCAATCAATATGATACATCACATCAATAAGAGAAAAAAAAACTATATGATCATCTCAATAAATGCAGAAAAAACATTTGACGAAGTGCAACAGCTAATCATGATTAAAAAAAAAAAAAAAACCTTGTATAAAGTAGGTTTAGAGGAAACACACCTCAACATAATAAAGGCCATCTTTGAAAAACCTACAGCTAACATCATCCTCCATGGGAAAACTGAGAGCTTTTGATACCGAATCTTCTTTGTCCATCTATTTGATCTATCTCTGGATCAATAGATAGATATATGATCCAATATTACTCAGCCATAAAAAAGGATGAAATCTCGCCATTCGAAACAACATGGGTGGAGCTAAAGAATACAATACTAAGAGAAATAAGCCAGTCAGAGAAATCCAAACACCATATGATTTCACTCATATGTGGAATTTAAGAAACAAAACAGATGAACAAAAAAGAAGAGAGAAAAACCAAAAAACAAACTCTTAACTATAGAGAGAGAGCAGATGGTTACCAGAGGGGAGGTGGTGGGTGTTGGGTGAAATATGTGAAGGGGATTAAGAGTACACTTATCTTGATGAGCACTGAATAATATATGAAGCCACTGAATCACTATATTGTACACCTGAAACTAATATAACACTATATGTTAACTACACTGGAATTAAAATAAGTAAATTTTTAAAAATTTACATAAACATTTAATATGTGGTATGATTTCATTGCCCTAGTGTGTATGTGTGTGTGCGCACATGTGTGTGTATGTCTAGCTAGGAGAGACAGAGAGAGAGAGGAGAGGTTTTGTTTATTTTTGAAGCACATGTTTTCATTTAGAACTGTTTTTTGGGTATATTTGGGTATATCAACACATTTATTCATTTCTGGTAGTATAATATTATTGCCTTAATGATAGTCCGACATACGAGTTATGATCATTTATTAATTTGGGAGTAAAGATGATTTCCAAATGTTTTGTTTATTATGAATAATACCCTTATATTTGAATTTTGGTCCTTAGCTCTAATTAGTTCCTTACAGTAGATTGTTAAAGACAGAAATAGCATGTTACAGTATATGGACATCTTTAAAGATCTGTATACATGTTAGCATGCTGTTTTTCAGAAAAATCAGAAATAATTTATATTTTGTCCATATTAAATATAGCTGCCTGTCTTCCAGCAATGACTTTTTGTTTGTTTAATCTCTGTCAAATCAGCAGGAAAAAAAATTTATTTTTTAGTTCATTATGGCTGCTATAGCAAATTACCAAAAATTGAGAGGCACAAAACAATGCCTATTTATTGTCTTAAAGTCCTGTAGGCCAGAAGTCTAGGCAGTGGCTCAGCTGGTTCTCTGTTCCCGGTTTCACAAGGCTGAAATCTGGGTGTTAGAAGGGGTCTGTTTCTCTCTGGTGGTTCTGGGACATTTCTAAGCTCATTCAGGTTGTTGGAAAAATTCAGTTCTGTGTAGTTGTAGTACTGAAGTCTTAGAAAACTTGCTAGCTGTTGGCTCTCAGCTTTTTTTTAAAATCTTTTTTTTTTTTTTTTTTTTTTAATAATTTTATTTTTTATAAACATATATATATATATTTTTTTTTCCCCCTAGGGGTACAGGTCTGTGAATCTCCACGTTTACAAACTTCACAGCACTCACCATAGCACATACCCTACCCAATGTCCATAACCCCCCCCCCAACCCCCCTCTGCCCAGCAACCCTCAGTTTGTTTTGTGAGATTAAGAGTCACTTATGGTTTGTTCTCCCTCCCAATCCCAACTTGTTTCATTTACTCTTCTCCTACAACATTAACCCCCCATGTTGCATCTCCTCTCCCTCATATCAGGGAGATCATATGATAGTTGTCTTTCTCCGATTGACTTATTTCGCTAAGCATGATCCCCTCTAGTTCCATCCATGTTGTCGCAAATGGCAAGATTTCATTTCTTTTGATGGCTGCATAGTATTCCATTGTATATATATACCACATCTTCTTTATCCATTCGTCTGTTGATGGACATCTAGGTTCTTTCCATAGTTTGGCTATTGTAGACATTGCTGCTATAAACATTCGGGTGCACGTGCCCCTTCGGATCACTACGTTTGTATCTTTAGGGTAAATACCCAG